>NC_039482.1:15768939-16376686 GCF_003590095.1 Trichoplusia ni
CGTTTTTTTTTTATTTAAAGGATAACAAATCAATAGATAACATGAAAATGAAAATAAACCTTAACAATATGGTCATAAAGTTCAATTCCTTCAATCATACCTAATCGAGACGAGAGGAGAAATGAATATATATTGTAGTTAACCTAAAAAACACATACGAACAAAATCTAACCCTAACCCCCAAACCATAAGGTTCAAAATCCTTACCCTCAGCTCTTCAGGTACTTCAAGACGGGATGGAACTCGACGACGGGTATGACTTCATGGCCGGGTGTTTCTGGAAGCTTCTGCAGCCGCGGAGGGGAGTCCACGCGCTCGAGGCAGTGCGGGACCAGCGGCCGGTGAAGGTGGATGAGCACGTCGTAGCCCGCCAGGGAGGGGACGAACATAGGCTGGTAGAAAATATGTTAATATAATTAAATTCTTTTAAATTTGTTATAGGGAACATGGAATGCGCCCTCCAGAATATTTTTTAATAGCATGCTATTTTAAATGCTATAGTTATAAGCTATAAGAAAAAGCGGCAGCCAACTGAACGCGTAGGTTATAATTTTATTACCTACGCATTTTGGCTGCGCTGTTAGCATCTTGTTTGAGGACGATTGAGGCAAGTGTTAATGCTAAGAAAAAAAAAACATGCTATGTTTTGGCGCTTTACGTTATATTAAACCACCACTAATGATAAGGTTTCAATCATTTCCTCTTTCCCACATGAACATGTTTAGAACACATAATTTACAATTTTATCATCTCACCAGTATGTTGTCCCTGTACTCCGTGAGCAGACTGCCCTCCACATAGCGCAGCGTGGCGGCGGCCAGCGCCCGCGCGCGCGCCAGGACCCGCGCGTCGGGCCGCGGCCGCGCCAGCCCCGGGGGGTCGTAGGCCGACACTAATGCGGGGACTGCCCGGGGACTCCGGGGAGAACTGCTGCTCTAGCTTTGTTATGTCTTCACCTGGAGGAGAAATAGTGGCAGGTTGTGTGATTGAGTGTATGTGAGGAATATGGTGTGAATTATATAAAATAGAACACACAGTAATCAATAGAACACAAACATGTAACATAAATACAAAATGTTCTTTAAAGGCAATGTGCTGCTTGGAAGTTCGTGGCGCCCTTCTCGCGCAGCAAAAGCACTTGGGAAGCGATGAAGCTGTCTAATGCAAATTGACCTCAAAAATTCAAAAGTGCTACTTAATAGCCTAATTTGAATCAATTAGTTAATAAGTTGATCAAGCGAAAACCCACTTCCGACTTATTTCTTGTAAAAAATATTTCTCTACAATAAAAATAATATACTCACGAGTCAAATCATCATTAAAGTCCAGTACAATGACATCTCTTGCCCAATCAAAGTCCGTCAACAACCGTAGCACCCTGTATAGCCCAACAGTGGGCGAGGCTGGTGGCTGGGAGGGCTGCGGCTGCAGGAACACGGCGGCCACCATCAGGTCGGCCACCAGGCACGGGAAGTGAGGGTCGGAGAGCAGGTGCGAGGACAACCAGCGCTTGAACAGGCAACACGTCGCGCCGAACGACGGGTGCTTTTGATGTAACCTGTGGTTTGTGAAGCAAGGGGTTCTGAGTCTTGGTGTCTAGTGATTTGTATGTTTGTGAAATTGCCGCGATATTAGGATTAAATTCCTTAATGAGAGAACCACACCCGGTCCTTTCCTAATAAAAATAACAAATATGAAACACTAAAAAACTGTCCACTTATTCAATATGCTCGAAGATTTGTGCTGCCATATACGATGGTCAATATAACAACATGTTATTTTTTGCTTTTGAGGATTTCATACAATGGATAAGTAATTTACAAGATTTAAAAGTAAACATTGAATATTTAAGAGAAGCATAAATCATTAATTGTTACAACAACACAGACGTGTAAAATTGTTTTATCTTTTATTGACCCTAATTATGACTAAAATTCAAAACATTTGTATAAGACAATACGTAATTTTTTGGTGTACAAGGAAAAAAAAAATGCGAGATGTAAGAATAATTTTTTTTTTTTGGACTAAACAGATTTCTTGTCAGATACTGTAATAATAAATTCATGATATCCTCTCACCCGTGCAGCGCCCCCTCAACTTCGGCAGCAGCACAGTCTCGTTCTGAAGCCTCTCACTCTCTTCACTCTCTCTATACTTAACAACCCCATTCTCCTTCTCCCTCCTCAATAGCGTTATCTCTTTCGGGTGCGCGATCTCAAGCCGGAATACGAGCCCGTTCTTTAAAACGTCTATGTGTGTAGGTGAGGCTTGTGTTGGTAATGAGTATTGCTTGGTCAGGGATTCTGCTATCTGAAGGTGGAAGGCGGCCTTTAGACATCTGAATGCGTGGATTTCGCCGGGCCATTTGCCGCTGTGACCTGAAATTGTTTTAGAAGTTGAAAGATTTATGCCTTTACCAGCTTTTTTCAGCCTTTTTCACTACCCTAATGCTGAATGTTGAGGTGAGGAACTGTGTAATATCGATCTATTCAAAGTTTTTTCAATTTGAATGAAAGTTTTTTTTTGCTACGCTAAATTATCTATAGAAATTTCACATTAATAGATAGAGTATAATTCTTACAGAATGAGTTTACAAATCGGAACAACTGGATAATATTATCCAAATCATTTTCATTACACAAACTCCTTGCGTCGTTGGCTCAGCGACCCAAAATGTGTGTTGGCCTGATACGAGAGAGCGCCACTTTCCCAATCTTTAGCCAAAATTCTATAGTTCAAAAGTCTTTATGTCTCTCTTATAACATTAAATCATTAAATTACATGACCAACAAAACCTAAATATTCATCTTACCTAGTTCCACGACCGCCTTGCAGACGGGCGTGTACTCCGGCAGTACAGGCAGCCCGTCCCTGGTGATGTCCTTGACAAGGCAGCTGTTGCCTCTCTTCCAGGGGTTGTGAGGCGCCGCGCGGGGCAGGGCCGGGACTGGACAGCTGTAGCTGAAGATTGGGGACACTCCTGTGGAGCAGGGACAAGATTAATGTGCTTTGCCATAAGGAAAGGGAATAGTCGACGTGTCCGATGAGAATGTATGGGAAAGCATTGTCGGAAGGACTTTAGACGCAATCTATTGCTATAATCGCGTTTCATTATGGCAGTGCGATGTGCGGTCGCAAGCTCGTACTTAATGGTGCAGACTGTTAGAACCAAGCCTCAACTATATGCTTCGATATCGCATGCTATTTGAAATTAAAGAAAAAACTTTTAAGAATTCCAGTTCGACGCAAAATAGATAATTTTGCATGAATTTTGCTGTCTTATTATTTAAGTGGGTCCGGTAAAATTCGGTGTCCATACGAATTCAATGTTTGTGAAACCCCGCACGACACAAGGATTAAATTCTTTAGAATCGTGTAACGTAAATTCATCAGTCATACAGTATTTTACAAAATGTATTCACATTGGAATACAATCCACCACATAACCTCCCTCCACTCACCATACACAGCGCTGATATCGAGCGGCAGCTGCGTGAGCTGGCGCAGGTCGCGGCGCAGCAGGTCGAAGGCCTGCAGCGCGCGCAGCGAGCCCTCCTCCGGGCCCGCGCCCGCCCCCCGCCGGGCCAGCAGCCCCTCCAGCTGCCACGACACCTGGAACAGCTGCGAGGGGGCGATGCCTGGGGAAGGTGGGAGAAGTTCTTATATGATAGGTAACAAGAATAAAAATAAAGAGTTTGAAAATCATTATTAAATGATTGGGAATGTCGCTTGACGTCATTGTCGTATAAAACCCCAAACCCACAGCGAACCATGTCGCGAATTCGATCCCTGCTTTCAGCAAGCATTTGTGTGATCCACGAATGCTTGTCCTGAGCTAGATGTCTCTGTGAATGTTTATCATAGTCCGATCAAATCAGCTCTACATTTACTACGCTTCATGATGTTACTAAAAGCTACGATCACGATTTTCAACAATAAGTATAACAATATAACGATAAAACATCTAATATGACGCCACAATCAACCGGCTCCAATCACATTACCACACCCCAACACTCACCATACTTAAGCTTCATGAGGTAGTCGACTATCTGCTTGGTAACAGTCCGCCTCTCAGCCTGGGCCTCCCCTCCCACACGCAGGTCTCCGTTATGGAGCCATCCTGGAAGCGACGGAGCTCAGACTTGTCGCCCCAGAACGCCCTGTGGAAGTGTATGGGATAGTGAAGTTAATTTCGGGAGTATAAGGTTTGTTTTGCAATGCCAAGATTGATTCGAGATACAAATGTAGCAATTTTCTTAAAAAAAAGTATGGGATTTTTTTTTACTTCAGCTACACTACAGATATGATCTGTTTGGCAAACAGATACGTCAATACAATGACAAATTGTATTGACTTAACTGTTTGAATAGACGTACCACAAAATATTTTCTATCATGAACAAGAAAAAGCTTTAACTAATTTATTCAATAATAATTTGTGAAGTTGATTGATCTTACCTGAACTGTTCGGCTTCAGGCAGGTTGGCGGGAGGTCCTTTCTCCACCACATTCATAGCATTTTCTGGGTTGAGTATGAAGCCAAATGATAATTTTGGGTCTACCCTGCAATGGCAAAATATTATATTACATTCTGTTAATGTGAAAGTAATAATATGAGATACACAAACCAACAAAAAAATTGTCAACCACATTCGTATTCTTTTTGTTTCAGGACAATTTGAAGGTATATATATAGAAATAATCAGGACCTTATTTCGTAGAATTTGGAAAGGTTAAATTAAGGGAAACATCCATACACTTTATACATACAATAAAATTTTCGCGTTTATAATATTGGTAAGGATGGTAAGATAAACAAACAGAACATACCCAGCCCTTGCCTTATCCAAGGTCTTCTTTATGGGCCAAGAAAAGTCATCCTCTATGATAGGTTGTATTAAGTCCACTCTGTTGCCCAGTCCTTTAGCCAACAGAGTATACAGCACATCAGCTACCAGGCTCAGCTGTTCAACACCATAGTTCACTTTAGACTCCCTGGAGGTCTTAGATAACACTGATTCTTTTATCTGTGATAGGTTTTTGAATCTGGAATATATATTTTGAGGTAATCACACATATACACAATAAAGAAGTTCTTAAATATTTAAATGTTGTCATTGACTTGTATACATGTCAAGTAAAGGATAAAGATATTTTGCTTTTGCTGCAAGCTGGCGTTCTTCTGGTCTCCTCATTGTGTATTGATGATGATTGCCAGTGTCTTAGTAAAATCATGAAATTAATAGTACCGTGAGGGATCAGACTGGCAGTAGTTGCATGTAAAATATGCTATTTGAATGGAACTGATTAGACTGGGAGTTAATCCCACATAGATTGGAAAGAAAAAAGTAAGTTCGAAATATTTACCTCAACAGGTGATCAAACTTCATCAAAGGCCTGACAGGTGTCATGAATAACGGTAGGAAGCTATTGATCTTCCCATTATCCAACATCTCCACAGCCAATGCACACTCCCTTTTCAACGCAGAATAAGTTCCTCGGTTCATCTGCCACAGTATGTTATAGTATCCAGTCTTGTCTACGAAAACTACAGGGAAGTGTTTATGGAAGTCGTCGATAGATGGCGCTGAGTCACCTTTGTGGAGTGATATGCCTTTTGTGTCGAGTTCTGATGCTTCTGTAATTAAAAAGGATATCTGTCAGTTGGTTGACTTTTTCTAACCAAAAATTCACTTCATTCCAGGTCTCTTCAAGTGTTATAAGGGGATTGGGATATTGTTTTACATGGATGGAATATTTACTGAAAGAATACTTGAAAAATGTATTTATGATTTGAAAAATCTTCGTACTAAGCATGCAGCGGTAACTCTGCTATGTAAAAGCTGTCACAAAGTATAGTATATTGAATTGTAAAAAAGTATTATATAGTAACCTAAATAAAATAAATAACTTTTGACTTTTATTTTGTACTTACTTAAAGCAATCCAAATGTTCCGCACAATTTGATAGCTGCTCATAATATTGTTTATTCTCTTGATTTGTACATAATATGCCACTAACAAACATACAACATATCCCGATACTGGTAGATTCCTTTGACGTAACCATATTTTCAACAACACTGCGGCCTGTTTTAAATTGTCACTTTTTGGTAGGAATTCATTTAAAAATTCTTGGTTTGTAGAAGCCGTTAAGTCTGCTAGTACACTACTGTTGTAATACGGTGTTGGAGGACCAATTTCAGTACTGTTTTCAGAGTCATCTTTAAACAACCATGCTTCTCGCAAGTTGTTGCTTTAGATATGGGTACTACTTGTGTTGCTCAGTAAAACTCCAGTTTGAGAATGCTGTGAAATTTATTTCGAAACCAATATTTATACCAACATCCTAAGAGTCTCTAACATCCCATTGGCTGTCGATATGTCCACAACGTGTGCAGCCAATCAGGGTTCGGCACGCTTAATAAAAACTAGTTGCGCTGCATCGGCCGCTCAGTTAGTTGAAGGCGATCGACGCAGGAGTATGTCCGTTGATGACGCGTCGCCGAGAACTCGAGGTATAAATACGGCCGTTCGGGCCGGCAGCGTTCAGTGTCCGTCCGCGCGCCGCGCGGAGCGGTCGTTATGATCGGTGTTGTATGACGGACTCCCACAGTATCCCCCCTCAAGAAAACCGTACAAATTTTGTAGGTTTAACAGTTCTGCCGGAACGGGTAACATATTGGTTTTCTTTCACTTCTTCTTCTGTGGCTGCTGGCAGTACGTAGGCAGGCTTCAATCGATCCAATGATACCACCGCTTCTCGGTTGGGCAAGCGAATCTTATAGAACTTGTCATGTTTCTCAACAACTTCGTACGGGCCTTCATACGGCGGTGATAATGATTTTTTTCCACCATCTACCCGCATAAATACATGAGTGCATGTTTCCAGTTGTTTCGGTATGAATGTCGTGCGTTGTTGTCGAGCGGGTGCACGAGCGCATGACTCATTAAGCATTGCCATTGATTCCGTTAAGTGACGTATCAATAACGGGTCTTCCTTATCTATCTTCGCAGGTGTGAAAACATCTGCCGGTAATCTTAATGAGGTGCCATAAATCATCGTAGCGGGACTGTAGTTTGTTTCTTTATGGACCACCGTACGTAATCCAAATAATACGGTAGATAATTCTTGTACCCATTGTTGTTTATTTCCTCTGGCTATTAATGCTGTTTTGAGCGTACGATGAAATCTTTCGACGAGCCCGTTTGATTGAGGATGGTAGGCTGTTGTGCGGATTCTTGATACACCGAGTTTATTCATTAGTTTTTGAAATAATGATGACTCGAACTGTCGACCTTGGTCCGTTGAAATACGCAGTGGGCAACCGAAGCGAGTAATCCATGTATCATATATGACTCGGGCGACGGTCTCCGCGGTTATGTCGCTGACTGGCACTGCTTCTGGCCATCTTGTGCATCGATCAATGATTGTGACCAAGTATCGGTATCCTTCTGATGGGGCGAGGGGTCCAACAATGTCGACATGTATATGCTCAAACCTCCTCGACTCGGGGAACTGTACAAGCGGTGTTTTCGTGTGCCGGTGAACTTTAGCACGTTGACATGTAATGCAGCATCGTGTCCATTCAGATACGTCTCTATTCATTGCCGGCCAAAAATACTTCTCAGTAATTATTTTTCTAGTTGTCCGGATACCGGGATGACTCATTTCATGGAGTGCTTTGAAGGCAATCTCACGAAAAGATTTCGGTAAATAAGGACGTGGTGACTTTGTTGAATTTTCGCAGTAGATTTGTTTCTTTACGCCAGGCAGGGATATCTTGATGAAGTGAAGATTTTGTTGCTTCAACAAGGAAATTAAATCTTCGTCTTTTATTTGTTCGTCGGCCAGATTATTGAAATCGATAACGCAAGGACAGTCGATGGCAGTTATACGAGATAGTGCGTCGGCAACCACGTTGTCTTTTCCGTGTATGTACTCAATCTTGCTGCAGAATTGGCTTATAAAATGAAGTTGCCGTTCCCGTTTTGGTGTGTCGCTTGCGCTTGGTGATTTGGTCATGGCGTAAGTAAGGGGTTTATGGTCCGTGTACACCACAACATCGTTTCCTTCAATCAGTCTTCTAAAATGTTTGACAGCCATATAGACAGCTAATAGTTCGCGATCGTATACGCTGTATCTTGATTGCGTGTCACTGAGCTTCTTCGAGAAAAAAGATAACGGCTTCCATGTGTGGTTTATTTTCTGTTGCAGGACTGCTCCAACACTCAAGTCCGAGGCGTCTGTCATGATGCATAATGGGGTACCTTGGACAGGATGACTTAATTGTGCTGCTTTCGATATGCTTTGACGGCAGTTATCGAAAGCGTCTTCTAACTTCTGGTTCCAGGTGATAGGCGTCTTGTCATTCTTCTTTTTATTGTGAAGTAGTTTATTCAGTTCTATTTGTTTTTCGGCTTGCTTAGGTAAACAGTCGTGGTAAAAATTTACCATTCCGAGAAAACGTCGGAGATCTTGAACATTCGCTGGTTTCGGGTAGTTTAGGATTATTTGAATGCGCTCAGCAGTAGGCGTGATGCCATCTTCTGTAACCTCGTAGCCCAGGAAGTTTAGCTTCTTTTGACCAAACATACACTTCTCTAGGTTGATACCGATTCCGTAGTCAGACAGACGTTTCAAAACAAGTCGCAAGTGGTCTTCATGCTCCTGTGGTGTTTTTGAGTACAGAAGCACGTCATCGATAAAGCAGTAGCAGCAGTAATCTAGGCCTCTCAAGACTTCATGCATAAATCGTTGAAATGTCTGTGGCGCGTTACGCAGACCAAATGGCATATTACGAAACTCAAATAGTCCGAAAGGTGTCGTTATTGCTGTCTTCTCTACGTCATTTTCAGAAATTGGAATCCAGAAGAATGCTGTCTTCAGATCTATCTTCGAAAATAACTTCATGCCATGTAATTGGTAAGTGAATTCCTGCAGCCTCGGTATTGGGTAGCGGTCTGGAAGTGTTACTGAATTTAGGCGACGGTAATCACCACATATGCGAAGAGTTCCATCCTTTTTTGTTACCACGTGCATGGGACTGGCCCACGGACTTTTTGATGGTTGACATATTCCCATTGACATCATTGCTTCAAACTCGGCTTTTGCTGCATTGTACTTTATCGGCGGCAGTGAGCGAGGTCTTGCGAAGAGTGGAGGGCCGGTGGTCTTAATATGGTGCTTCACATTATGCTTGATTTCTTTCATAGGCGACATAGGTTTCAAGATGTCAGTAAATTCTTGTAGAAGTGCATGATAACGATGACTTGGTTCAACTACGTACAGTGTAGTATCTTGCGTAGTGTTCATGGTCATCGTGTCTACTGAAAGTTCGGTCAGACTGTCTACGAGCTTTTTCCTGTGTAGGTCCACCAGAAGTCTGTGGTACTTGAGAAAATCAGCACCAAGAATTGACGTCTTCACATCTGCCATAATAAAAGTCCACTTGTAGTTGCGTCGAAGTCCAAGATTTAATTGTAATGTCTTCATTCCATATGTATTAATAGGTGTATTGTTTGCGGCGAATAATTTAAACTGTGTATTTATCGGTGTTCGCTTAGTTTTTACAGCTAGAACCGATAAGTCTGCACCAGTATCCACCAAAAATCGTTCTCTTGAGTTGCGGTCTGTTATACATAGGCGGTTGTTAATTTTCGGCACACCGACACCCACCATAGCCGATGTGGTTTTCAGTTTTCCGACGGCCTCCTTGCACATGGTGGTTCACACTTTTTTGCCTTGTGTCCGAACCGATGGTGATAGTAACATTCCCAGGTTGGATCTCCTGGTTTCTTTCCTGGTCCAGTTCGGGTGCGGGACTGGGACCTCGGACGGCTGTGGTCTCTGCGAAATGGGCGTCGGTGGTTCACATTCTCCTTCCTCAGTGCGGCAATTTCAAGAGTCAGCTTTTCAAGTTGTTTTGTTAAAACTTGGAACTGCAAGTCTGGACCAGTACTGGTACTTGGAGTAGGTGCACATACAGATTGGTTGACCTCTGCGATCGTATGTTCCGTGTGCTCCATCATTTTATCCGCCATCAACGCTTGGGTATCTAATGCAGATTCCGTGTTCACGGATAGTACGGCACGAACTTGGGAAGGTAAGTGACCCATCCATAATATTTTGAGGGCGTTATCTTGTACCTTTTCTCCAGCCAGCTCTCGCATCACCCTCAGGAGTTGACTAGGCTTCTGATCTCCTAACTCTAGTCCGCTCAAAAGCTTCTGGAATTGACGGGACTCGGACTCTTCGTACACTGATAGCAAACGACTTTTCAATGCGTTGTATCTTCCTGACTCTGGTGGTTTACAGATTATATCACTAACTTGTTCGATGTCTTGCCTCTCCAATACTGCAACCACCAAGTTGTATTTTCGTTCATCGCTGGTCTTGTATGGTGATATCACTGCTTCGAACTGAGCAAACCACAGCCTGGGTTGTGCTCGCCAGAATTTCGGGATCTTCGCTTGCAGCGAAATGGCGGAAACTTCTTTCTCTTGTCCTGTTAGAGCGTCGTCAAATTCACCCATGACTAATTAAATAATGCGACGGTACTAATTAATGATCACGTCGGTATATTTATTGTTTTCTATATTCGTATGTTTTTGTGTTAAGTTCCTTGTACATTGTGTAACTATAGGCAAAATGACATCATTCTCCAAAGCTGCCAAAGACATCGAATAAAATAAGTTTTAACTTAATTAACAATATTGTTTTTGATATAAGTACCTGTACATTTTCTCAAAATACGTACTAAATACATGACCTACAATCTACACCTGAAATATAGAATCATAGCTCAATATAAATCTCGACTACTCTCGATTTAGTTTATTTACATCACTCTTATAATAAAAAGATAGATGAATCTATTTAAAATACCAACCTACTTGTAAATTAAACCAGATTAAGACTACAAGATAAAGGCGATAATCTCAAAAGCTACCAACTTCGTATCCAAAGTAATTACAAAAGTTTATTACACATCCTTGATAAGTAAGGATGACGCCATCGTTACGTGCAATATCCGTTGCTTTAGCTTTCAAAACCCATAGCCCCGAAGATAAGAAAT
The DNA here is from genome assembly GCF_003590095.1 of Trichoplusia ni. Taxonomy (NCBI): domain Eukaryota; kingdom Metazoa; phylum Arthropoda; class Insecta; order Lepidoptera; family Noctuidae; genus Trichoplusia; species Trichoplusia ni. The sequence continues at coordinate 15,780,019 of NC_039482.1, forward strand.
TCAAAACAACATCCAAATGATGTTTGCTTGGTTACAACAGTTACAAGTGAATCAACGGACATCTCCAAACAAATGAAGGAGTCGTTACACGACTACACGTTCACGCGGTTCCACCGGTGATTGTCGCTCGGGTCCAAAGTCCACCGCTCATACAACAGCTGTGAACTCTCTACCGCGCCGGCGCACGTGCACACAGCGTGATTTAGGCCTGAAACACAATTTTCAACCTTCTATCTAGAGAAATACGTTACATTTTTCAGTATAGCTCCAAAGATTTTCACGTGACGAATTTGATTCTGCTGCCTGTATAGTTGAATTTAATCTGTGAACCTTTGGACCGTCAATGTAAGGGGTATGTGTGGGTATAATTGTCTAGGAACGTTAATAACTAAAAAATAATGTAGCTAAACTTATATTCAAATGTGTAATAATATGTAAACTTACTAAAATAGCTGCAGGAAGTAGATAAACCAATGAGTAATGAAAGTTATAATTACAGTTACTAAAATACATTATACGTGAATCACAATTTTACCACAGTAATTAATAATTAACTTCTAAACTTACTATTTTCATTTACAACAAACATCAATCAATGAAAAGTGGTATTTATTCCTTTATGGTTAAGGTCCTAAACGGTCTCAAAGTCAGGAGAATCATTGAGTTCAAACTCCAGTTTATATTTAAACTCTGCATCACCACGTGGCCGGTAACTATATTACTCACTTACGCAGTAAAGAGGTTAATATGATCGTCTGGTATAAATAAACCGCATTGAAGGATAACTATTGAAATCGATGTTCAAAGTGCACCAGTAAATATAGCGATGATTGATAAATGAATTGGGTTTAGATACACAAAAACTTTTGTCAAGGTGTCGAGAAATTAACTGAGCGTAACAATGTTTCTAGATAAGGCAATAGGTACCTTTATAACTAAAACCAAGTAGGTACATGCATCTTGTATTTGGCAACCGGTTAACGAGCATAATTAAAATTTATCTTGTCTGATTAATGTTAAAACCACAAAAAAAAACAAATTTTCAAAGTAAGACAATAGCATAATAAAATTTTGTTGCAACATGTAATAGACCACGTTTTCAGATATTGCCCAATTAGTTTTATCGAATCATCAACATTCTAAATGTGCTTAATTTGGTTTTATTAAAAAAACATCTTGCGCAACTAATACTAAATGTTATTACTAGAATCATCACGTTCTACATTTTTCATGCTGATCTAGGGGCTAGAAAAAAGAAATTATGTTACGCGTGGACCAAGTTGCAGACTTGCACTTCGCACTTACAATGTCCTACTTAACTTTAACCAATTTGAAGCCAACAATTTAGAACAAATAGTTGGCGCAAACGTTTTGCTTCCAATGTTGAACTTTCCAATTGGTGCGACGGACTTTGTACGGTGACGTCAGAGACGGCCTCCGTTGTGTAACAGTCTCATTGTTTGTCACAATATCCTTCGGGCGGTATCTGTTTCCCTGGTAATGTTATTGCTATGCCCACATACTTATCATACGTTCGTGTGGATCTGCGGACCCTGGTCGGCTTGCTTTCACCGCTGTCGAACACAGAAACCACTTTCATAACACCCCAATCTTGTTTAATGCAAATTGCCTAAATGCACACTATAAAATATTAAACGCTCATTGCTTTGCTGTATGGGTAATAAATATTTGAACAATTCCGTTTTATCTTGCTATGAATGTTATTTTATCCTTGCATGTATCTTTGTTCTTACAAAGGTACGATTACCTAACTGCTCTGGGCCTATAAAGAGCTCACATTATTATAGGCCAGAACAATTGTCTTGATGGCTGATACGCCGTAACTCTCATTAACAATACATTAAATTATCACTAATATAGTCAACTGCGTGTTTTCATTGCGCCTCGCCCCTCCAAAGTCAAAACAATGTAAATACGTGATACATTTATGGGAACAACAAAGAACAACAAACAACACCTACTCCGAAGTCAGAACTGTATATCAATTTATTTGAAAGTCAAGAAACGTATTACAATAAATCAAAGTAACCATTATATTCGGATACCAATATAACATACATATTACACTTTATCGTATTGACTCCCCATATCACCTTGTCTGTTGTTTATAAACATTTCAATCCAGACACCAGATTATAATATTTGCAAAAGAGTGAGTTGTATTTTTCATCATCATAGTTTAAAGACAATCCTCAGATAGTACAGAACTCTAACTCCTAAAATAAGGTCGTTTGAATGTGCAAAGATAATAACAATGTGAGCCAAGGTTCGCAATCACGGCGGCGTTACGTGCACCGTGCTCTACTACTGATGTCTAATTACCTGACCTTATGCGATATAAACAAACTAGAATAAAACTGGCAGGAACTGAAATGTTCTGTTTTGGTTGGCTGGCAGACAAACCAAGTCATTTGAGGCATAGTTCTGAGGGTGGCCTAGTAACACAAAGTTATAGAAAAATAAATGTTTGATTTAGACAGATACCATCTGAGACGAAGGACTAAATGTCAGCATATATCACAAAACCCATTAACGCCATAAAAATAAAGTTCAAAATCCAACGATCTTATTAATTACGCGCAAATCTAGGTGAAGTTTATTAAGATTGCGGCTAACGTAACGAATTGCGTCGATTAGATCAACATCGCTATCGATAGTTGCTAATAAACTGTAAGTTTTCAAACACATGCCAATCTTTCAAAGGATTATTGTGTGGCGCATTAAATTAAAAATAACTTAAGTAGTCTTCATGGCAAAAAAATACATACTTACATTCAATATTATCGGTCAGTATCTTTTTTGCGATTCATGTTAGTGTTATCATGAAAACTGTTTCAATGGGTGTGTCGAATATTACGTCACACATTTATCATTGTAATTAATTCGCATTTTTTCTATACTTACCTGTAAGCCAGATTAAATAGATAATTGTGATTCGGAAATTCGTCTTCAGTGCTGTTGTCATAGGGAAAAACCCTTATAAGAAACATTCATGACGAATCATTAATTCGTATTAATGCAAGATTCTGTAGAGGGTCAAAGTATCGATTTCTTGCTTCGTTGAATTAATTATAATCGATTACGCTTTACTTGGAAATTCAGCAGTAATAATGGTACAAAGTAATCCGCATGTAAAATACTTGCTGATACACCGAAAGTCACAGTGCATCACGGTATCGATTAGCTTTGCCAATTATATGATCATATTGAACTTAACAGAGCATAAATCATCATTGAAAATGACAATGTACTTAATGAAAGTAATGTAACAATGAAAGGTATAAAAACATGTTTTTAATATGCATATCAAATAGAAATTACTTCGATACGTCCATTAACTTATCTTTATGAATAAAACTAGACATTAATGTAAAATATTGTCGGGTTTATACCAATCTATGTAACTACAAAGTGTGCTGTATCGTACGAACGTCACTAATCGTAAAACAATTTACGTTGACCCACGATAACCTGAACTTCCGAAGAATAAAACTGGTAATCTATAACTACCTAGCAATTATAACATTTGCGAATGATGTAAACTTTTTTATATTGATAACAGAAGTCAAAAAGACAAAGGTAGGAGCAAAGGGTATCGTTTTTAGTGCTCGAAAGATGTACTTATCACTTTTTTGATAACTTTTGTGTTATCATTTCGTCACCCATCTTTGGCCGTTAACTTTTTATGTAAAAAATGTTGTGTTAGAGTTCAATTAAGATAAGGGAAGTCACTGTGTAACGAAATTCAATATGTTGTCAAGGATTCCTAAATGCATACGTACTATGATAAAAGTTATAATTTCACAACTCTAGAATTAAACAATTAAATTATATATTGTGAGCTTGCTTTAAATAAGTAACAAGTGATTTCGTTTTCCTTCTCAACTACGATTCTAACCATGTTCGTATTAGGTATTCTAAATGCCCATCCGACACAATAACAAATCAAGGATTTGTCCATATCAACTATCAGTAATCTGTTATGGTGCTGATTGTGAAGACGGTTCCTTGATTCACGGCCGGGTTGCTTGACTGAATTATCAGTTATGACCTTATAAATCACAGATACTCGTGGACTTCATTATTTGTTTACTATTGTGACATTATTGCAGCGTAGCATTGATTAAGTTCATTAGATGTGATAATATCTGTTTAATATAGAAATATTACCATAATTGTTGCATTTGATAATATACCATTACCATAATCTTTTGTTTAAGCTTAATTTGATAAGAAAACCTTAATTCACGTGATTTTTTTTATCGAGAAAGTTTTTCTTATTAATCCTCTTTGCGATATAAAGATATATTACTGACTGTACCTATCTCCGCTTGGAGACATTAATCTTTGTTAAGTACATGCTATTTGTACTGAGTGTAATTAGATCACAATCAACAAAACAAGTAAACACCTCATCGTGTCGATAAAGTAATCGTTCGTCGCTTAGACAGATAACAACCGGATCTGAGCTTCATGCCTGTGACCAAGTCATTTTAAATGCCATGAGGTCATAGGTTGATGAATTTACGGAAAAACTATTAGGTTCACTAAATAAAAAGAATCGTTAGTAAGTCCTACTCAATGAATGACGTAGAATTTTCTGAGCATGTGCATTGAAGGTGTAACAAAAGCTTTTGTTAGTGTTTGCATGCATTTATTAGTAAGTTGTTTATTATTAAATGCGTGTGTATGTGCACGTGGTGATCGCGTGCAGTTTCCTCGGTAACGCGTAGGAGAACCGGTACCGCAGCGAGTGGGGACTGCATACGTGATCGTCGCTGCGTACAACCAGCGTTACCTTGCGGCCACGGTGTTGCTCTAGGTACTGTACTGGGACCGCTATTGTTCACATTGTAATGCTAATTGCTTGGCCTTTTCTGTTAACTGGAATGACTCCATTATCTAGTGTCAAGGAGTTGGGTGACCATATTAAATGGAATTGAAAAAGGACAATTGTCATTTACGCCTTCTAAAAACGCGGTAGTTAGTCGCGTTGGAGAAATATCCTTAAGTCACACACATAAATCTATATATTATATGAACAGAAAGAGTAAAATATGAGCATGATCAAATTAATTTTAGCAACATTTGAGATCTTTATAAGTTTGGCAAATTCCCACACTGCACATTCATGTGTTATCATACAAAAACAGCGTGTTCCAAATGTACTTACTACAGAATATTCGATAAAAATTTATGGAACACAGTCATATCAGTACATTCAGTACATAGAATATCTTACTGATTATTGGCATACACTGTTATAACCTCGTTGAAAAAGTTCAAGAGGCGAAACTGGGTAATATCATGTATGTCGCCCACATTAACCATTAAACAGCCAACTGTGTTAACATCGATGTATTTTGACTTTATTTAGCTTTACTATCCGGAGTCATAACAAAAATTAGATCCGAGACCGTGTGAAATTATTGGATTACTGTGTGAAATACATCTTCAATTCTATTTCTTGTTGACTATGAATATGAACTCTGCCAAAACAGTTTCTCAAACTAAACTCAGACGAAAACGAATCTGCAATCAGATTTAACGAGCGTAATTACTCTAATAGCGTCTCTAGGTAAGTATCTCCCACTGTGAATAGCAATCACTATAATTAGAATATAGTATTGAATACGGGCCTTTCGAAGCATTAGCCCGAAGCAGAAGTTAGTAGCAATTTGGAAAACGACTGGTTTTAGACACGCGAGTTACAAAGAAAAAACCACCAGTAACATGTGTAATATGGAGAAGTATATTCCACTTCTTAAATTACCTTTTAAAACCTGCTAATCTTCATATTTTAAGCCGAGCTTGACATTTTGTCTTTCAAGTCACATGCTTTAAATAGTCATTCGTTATACTAATGACGTTTAAAACACTCAATTTTCTTTCACAATTTGTTTCAATACCAGTGGCGATGACTAATATACGTTCACGTCAAAGGCTCAGATAATGAAATTTAAATATCATTCGTTATATTAATCAAATAATCCGATGGATTTCATGTTATTTTCATGATGCCGGTTTATCTATATCATTAGAAAATTGTTTTATAAACATGTCCTATACACATGATTGTAATTGCTTATCTGACTCATTTATAAATTGACAAAGTCGTTTTAAGTTAGTTATATAAAATGTATCTTAATTATGAACAATATGCTTTCTTTAATATAATAGTACTATTTAGTTACATTAAATGTGAAAATTTATTTAGCTCTATAATTACAGCGAACTATCCTTAGGTATGACGAATGTTTTGAGACTCATCGAAATGTTATATAATACAGAATTCAGCTGAAATCTCATTAGTTTATTTGCCAGCCATTCAGAACCTTGGTCTGATTTGTAGGAACAACGGCAGACTAAAGTACAATGTTGTAGCGTCTAGTTTTCGTTACGTGGGAGATCCCACGTTGCGTTAGTTTCACGTTTACAGCGCGTGCTTCGTTGGAAGACTTCCAAATTTTTAAGAAACTCAGTGATTGAACTTGAGAAAGCTCCTCAATACATTTAGTTTACGTACGAGGAAAAATGTTTCGACTTGGTGTGAATGAAGGTGAGCGGACTGAGATATATGTAAAGAGCGGATTTAAATCATACCTCCGCTACAATAGTTATTTTTAGAATGACTGTCTAAAACTGGCACTTTTTATTTGAATGTTTTTTTCTATTTTTGCACAATGGACCGCGGCGAATGTCAGAATGAAACGATTTTTAATTTTAGCGCAATAGAATTAAATGTCTTTGTCATTTTAATTTTATTAAGGTATGAATGAGTAATATCTACAGATTTTTTTAAAGAATTAAGGACAACGTTATAAATATTTAAGCAATAATGACAGATGGTGTAATAGAACCATTTTCATTATTTTTATATTTGTGAGTCATTTTCCGTAGTAACAAGTAAATCTCAACTCCAATCGATTAAACGTAGCTTTATAAATAGACTTCGCTGACAGCGAATGGATTTGAGAATTTTGACTTTTGGCTTAATTCCAAAATTCTTTTCCCTATTCGGTGTTGCCGGCTGGTCAGAATTTTTAACCTTCTGTTATACGTTACAAGGTTGTATACCCATCGAACTGTTGATCGGTCAAAAGGCTGTTCGTAAAACGGATGCATGTTGCCATAATATCAAAATATTGTTGTTAATAGCGCTCAACGTATAAACGTCTTCACTGACAATGTCTGCGAGTCTATTTTAAATTCCAACCTAAATAAACTGTAACATGTTTTCATCATTCAACCTAGTTTCTTGTTTTGTCAAACCATCCATATAATTTTAATGAACCTTTTTCTTCGAATCGCAATTCCCATTTACTTCGTTCGTCTTCAGAGAATTTGACCTGATAAAAAACCCTGTTTTTTTTGTTGCTTCTAAGTACACATCTATCCATAAACCGGTTGTAGGCCGGTGAGTGATCGGACTTTAATCGCAAGGGGCTCCCCAAGAGCGCTGCGAACTAAATTTTATCGTTATAGTTATTATAATATTGTAGTAGATATTATTACAAAAACATATTATATCAAAAAAAGCCTCTTATCACATATTGTAATCCTCAAAGCGTTGTCATCACAGAAGCCAAAGGCGTTTAACGCGCGTTGCTAGCCGGTCAGTTGATAACTTCTATCTCATGACGTCATATCAAATCGGATTATGTGTCGGATATAAATCAAATGCACAAAGTCCATCTGAGATAAATGTATTGAACTAGATTCTTCATTGTCTTTCGTCGGTGCGTGCGGACTCAATGCCTTACAAAGGAATTTTATTTTGAGGTTAAGTATTGGAGAACATTGTGAGTTGAACAAAGCGATACCAATCAAAAGTAGTTGAAATTACCGGTTTTCAAAAACATGCCAAACTTCTAAACAACTGTGTAGTTGACAACGCCTTCGTCTAGGCGAATTATGATTCGCTGGTTTTGTAAGACGATAAATAATTCTATTTTTATTTTTTTGACATTCATGATTACTTTATTTCGGCTTTATAGTTTATGCATGTTTACGAAGACCGATAAGAGGGTTCGTATCTTCGTTCGTTCTGTTACTTGTTTGGTGACTGTTTTCACCTGTCATAACAATATACACCGAATAATTTGATAACACTTAACATACAATAGCCAATAATTATACTGGCACGTGTTTATTTAGGCAAGAAATAAATATTTTAAACTCAAACAGTATCCAGACTGTTACTGGGAATTTTGAAACCGTAGTTCAGTAATAAAACATACTTAACAACTTGTTTACAATACTTGGTAATTAAAGAAATTCGTAATAAATTATTTCAAACATAAAAATAAAGTTGAATGTCGGAAGGCGCCGATATTCTGACGAGGTGTAATAATTTGAATAGAATATAGGTAGCGTCGTCCAAGATGGCGGACGTGTTTTGCGCGCTAAATACACGATCGGTGGAGGACGGCTATAAAATGCGTAATCTATGTATGCAGTGCTTATTATTGCTATGTAAATGTTGAGAAGTCTGTAACCGGCAAGCCACGAACTGTCTTTATATTACAAGTCAATATTTTGTTGCACTTACGCTTAATGTCCTAACAAATATTTATGTGTTGAGTTACTACGCATATTCATAGTAAAATTCTTCCAGAATTCGTTAGTCACAAATTGGAATGTCGCATTTCATTGAATTTTAATTAAAATACAATAGAACTACATAATTAATTATTAACTATACATAAATACTTATATACCGGGCAATAAGAAATAAACACGCGAATAAAATGTCCCGAAATGGCGGTAGTCCAAAATTTATTTTTTATGCGTTTTCTCTTATTTAATATACTACTTATAATAACTTATATCGACGAAACGTATACTCTGTTGATCACCGCTAAAAATATTATACTAGCTACGAATGACCCTTTAACATTGAAGACCGATTGGTTTGCGCAATTTTCGTGCTAATAACATTTTTTCTACGTTTCTATTTTAAAATGCAAATATTATACAAATTGAAGCAAGACGCCATGTTTAACAGTAGAATACCTCAAGTTTTGTATTTACTTCAAAACAAAATTACTTCGATAGACGTGTTGAACTCAATTGTTAATTATTATTCACATTATTATGACGTTTAATGTACGACGACACCGTTCTGCGTTCAACAAAATACCTCAAATTGTATCACGGAATCATTTCGAATTAAGTTACAAGTAAATGAATAGAATTGAAGATACATGATTGTTTCTAAATTGTACTACAAAAAAATGCCCATTATTTTGCCATCAATATTGCACAAACATTGATTATGGTACAGTAGTATCAAATAAACCAACTGACATTAAAACGTTACCACTGATTGCTTTTGCAATGCAATAAGCCAATAACCAATGAAGATCAAACAGTAACTGCAGCAAATACCTGCTATTTATATTTACGAGAAATACAAGCTCAGCTCAGCTAATCGTAGTTTATATTAAGAAATTTTAGATTTCAGTAAGGAAAAACCTATTAACGGCCGCTTTCTATATTCGATCCCGAATCTAAGATTCCGATCAATCCAGATTTTACTCAATCCCTCGATTGAGCTTGAATCTGCATTTCATTAATCGATCTCGTCTCGAAATCCATCGAAAAAAAACGGATAGATCGCCCTGCTAAACGTTTTGTTTTACGCATGTGCAGAAAAAGTACTTCAGCGATTATTAATGAGTAAAATGGTGACTTTTTTCTTAAAGCTTATCTATTTTATGTATAATCACTAGAAAGTGCACAATATACAAAAATAAATGATTGGAAAGTCGTAGCGGTAAAATTCTGTAATTCTACCTCAAGATTAGAAAAAGCATAAACGACAATAAACGTTTATTGACCAGCAACGGAACGTCAGTCAATCCAAAAGTTGTCAGTCAGTTTGACAGTAACATAATATATTTTAAAATCGCAAGTTTATTTGTTGTTTGTTTTTCCGTTGTCTCAGTTATAGAATAGAATACAGCGGCAATATTCGAACGCGTTCAGAATAAGTTCACGCGCCATCTGTACAAGAAACTGTATGGGGTGTATCCGTTCTACCTACTCATGGATCCCACTCTGTTTGTTCTGAGCATGGTTGGCAATGATCAACTGTATATGAGACGGGAGTTTGCACTGGTCGTCTTCTTGGTGAAGGTGCTTCGTGGAGTGGAGAATCACCCGGAAGTATTGCAGCGCTTGAGCGTGTGTACCGGACCGCTTCGTGTGGCGGCGGCGAAGCCCGCACCTACAGCGAGAACAAATTTGCTCGCCAAAGCACCTCTTAAAAGAGCTCTCCACACCACCAACTTCTTCAAAATCAGACTGACGTGTTTATGTGTTTTTTATAATGTAATGTGTTGCAATTTTTGTTTAGTTTAAGTTCTAAGTTGTCGCATTAGGGTAAACCCTGTAATGATACTTCATGGTTTTAAATAAATAAATCAAAACGAGAATATTATAATCGTTATCTATTGATTCCAGTATTACAGATATTGGTAAAAGTGTACTTAGTACACAAAAACTATAAAACCGAAAGAAAAAAAGTTTAAGCGTCAGCTTATGCTTAGCAATCCAAAAGAATTACTGAGCGCTGGTCTTCAGCTTAAATCCTTGACCCCCGTTTACAAGTAAAGTACAGAAAAAAAACAGCCACTCGATACATCACAATCACAATTACAAATTTTGAGGACAGATTTTGTTCGTCTTCGCTGTCACTACTATCCCAGTCCGATAGCTGAGCTAATACTTCAAGATCGCTATCACTATCACTTGAAAATATTTCCATTTTCACAGATTTCTCAGTACAATCCGTAAAAATTTGGGGATCGCGATTATAGATCAAAAACGTCGAAAATCGATTTGTCAAAACCAGAGATCGGTTATAGAAAACGCATAACTGTCACTTTCATATAAATACCAATCTAAAATCTCGATCCGCCCTCCCAAAGATAGATTGAAGAAAAAGATCGAGAAAACGATCCATGGATCGGTTATAGAAACACTAAAAGTTGAAAATGGATTCAAATGTCAATCTCGATCCGTAAATTAGGGATTGAGATCGAATATAGAAAGCGGCCGTAAAACAACACAGTGTTAATAATTTATACATTTTTCATGCATTCATTAGGAATCACAAAAAGTTCCTTGTACTCAAAATTACATTTAAGTGATTTGTCTTACAGCAAACCTGGTGTTGTTTTAACGGATATAGAAAATACACATAGCACTAAATTTGTTATTAAAATTCTACAAAGGAATAAATAATTCAGGTGTTTGTTCGCCTTCACAACCGGTTCATAATAAAAATAACGCGCAGTATTTGTGAATTGATCACGCCTTTCGCAATCGATACGCAATAGAGAATTGTTTTGTTGTATTAGGTATTCGCGTAAAGTAGGTACCTACTGGAAACGAACAAGGAAATCAATCTTACTTCATCTTTCAATAGGTATAGTTACCGTGAGGAAATTAAACCTTGCGATAAATATAACAAAACACTGTATAACGGATTCTGTGTCACGATTAATAAACCTGGATTCCACCAAAATCATTCAGAAGCATTCTTGAATATTCTAAACGATGATTACCTAACCATTATTAATAGTATAACATATTTACTTAATACAAATGCGAAGTATCAATATTTACGAAAGCCACAGATGACCTAAGACACAATATGCACTATTAGCTCACAGGTACACAAAGAATGTTTGTTATGAAAGATAATTTTATCGCCTCAAGTTATCAAGAAAGTCACATAAAAACAACACCTTAATCTCACATTTACAAGGTGTTTTGCAGATGTCCTTAACACAGTAATCCTTTGTTTCCATCTGTCAATTAGGCGCTTTTGACTCTGTAAGTAAGACTTCAGAAGAGAAAAGAAAAGAAAATTGTTTATTTGACACAAGGAAACATAAACATTAAATCTTTCATGAAGACCTCCTTTTAAGTAAGTATTTACCTGTGCTAGGAGGCATCGCTCCTCCAAATAACAGAATGCAGTATTGTGGTCTAAAGTATCACTGCAACAGATGGCTTGTCTCGAAACATGACACTGTCTGAAGGACGTCCGCAGTATTGTTTACAGTGTCCGGCATCCCACCAAATTTGGACATTCAAGCAAATATTTGTAAAATTTAAAATTAGAGATACATTCTATAGACATAAGACTTAGATGCCCTTAATTGCGTAGCATACCACTTATCATAAAAATCATAACCAACTTGACAATTATTTACAACATAAATACTTAGGTATTTACCTATATCAACAAAACAACTATTACGTGTTATCAGTATTTTTGTTTTTTATTTTTTAAGCCTCTTTATCCGTGCATTAAGGATAATGCTCATTATCAATTGCACTAAATAAAAAAACATGTTATTGAAGATTTACGTCAAATATTACGCACTTAAAGTAATATTATTAAAACAGTTCATCTTAATCGTAAAAGTTATTGAATTTAATTAAAATATTATGTGTCTGGTGACCGTCAAATCAAATAACCTGCTTACAAATCCAAAGTCCATTGTTGTTCTTAACAGACGATGTTGTACTATTTTTTATTATGTTACACAATTTCGTTAAGAAGGCGTACCACAAGGATCTTGCGTAGGACCAAACCCTAACTAATGTCACCAAAGTATACGTAGTATAAAGAATAATAAAGTCTGTTTTTGCACAAGTAATATATTATTATGTAGTAAGTAACTACATAACATGCTGCCGTAACGGCGACCAATGAATAATTCCTCCAGACATTGTCGTTGGTACGTGGAAGTGTCCAAGGTTTTTATTGTTGTCAACGTCGACCCCTCGAATTCTTATTGAATAGAATATTTTTAATCGATTTTCTATGATCGTTCTACGCTAAATACTGCTATTATCAATGTTATAAACTCAAGCACTTAAAGTAACATTACATTTCCTAATTATAGATAATTTATGCGTCTGTTTACATACTTCTATCTTCCTTATTATCGGTTCAGAGAATCGCTTCTAGAAATACTAAATAATCGTCAACAACTGAATAATGTAAATTAAAATCAATATAATATCTTATATTTGAATTTCTTTTTTGGTTATATTGCATCTGGTGTAAAACGGTTTAATATATTTTTTCCAACATATACTGTAACCACTTAAGCTAATGGTTGCCTTATTACGTGGCTAACTTAACTAACTTAAGTGTTACATATTAGTTCAAGTATATGGTCTTGTTTTTGTTTAAGATCCAAGCTAAGAGCGATTACGTCATAATCTAATATGGCTAGCTCCCAGCCTACTGGTAAAACAAGTTCGCCATTTCAAGTTTATTTACAATTGTAATCTTTATGTCCTTGATATAAAGTTTAAATTTAGATATGTTCCTTTCTTGGCATATAGACGACACCATACATTGTATTTCATTTACTATTAAAGAGTATGTATGGATAAGATTATACGTTATTTAGTAAATTATAGCTCCTGGGGTATTTATCAACACTATGTTGATAATTATTTCGAAAAAATCTTCACTTAGGCTAGCCTTTATAAGTTACAAAACTTAACCCAATTAAGAGTCAATTAAGAACGTGAAATTAAAACGTAACATTTGAAGCGGGAAGTACTTAATAAACTGTCACTTCCTACTATACATATATGTATACACCTACAAATATTAAGAGCACTCATGTCAGTTTCGATAACCCTAAATACAACAAGCATAAGTTCATTTATTAACCCTTCTCATAACTGTACCGCTGGTTGTAAAAAAAGGACACCGAACGAACAGCCTGTATTCTTTGTGTTGCAAAAAAAAAAAACGTTTTCACTGTTCGACATTTGAACTTTAACAAAGACGACGCGACGACTTTCTCAATTCAAAATTTTGGCAATGTGAGCGATGTTTTTAGGATCGATAAATCAATTTCTAATTATTGACTAGCTAATTGCTCTTTTATGACCATTTGTTTGTTATCGTCTAAATGTCAGCTAAAGCTATTATTGAAAAGTGAAACTGTTCTGGCACGGCTAGGAGTGGTTCTGCCGGGGCACGTGCGATGCATCCTCAAAGGCCGTCGACCTTATCAAGAATAGGCTGGTTTATAACCTGGTTCAATGTAGCCCTTTGGGAAAGTACTCTAGAGTATTAAAGGTATTCGATACTTGGAAATTTAAAAAAACAGTAATTGTCACGATGAAGAGAACGCACTTTGTCCCATATGACGTCAAATTACGTTTATTGGGTACATAAGGAAATCAATACTAATTACCTACTGCAATTAATACCTCGATACTCATACTCATTAGTTTCCTGGTAGGAAACCAGTTAGCTACAATTCTGTTCAAGGGTCTGACACCTAATGGTAGCTTTAGATAAAAAGTTACACTTTCCGGTTTTAAAGGGTTTAATTGGGCTTCAATCACCAAAAGTTGTCACTCGTGTGAGTCCCACCTTAACGAGCGGGAACCATTGAACTTGCGGATATAGGACATTGACTCCTCATACAGTGGCCCATTATGGAAGCCGGCATCCAAGATGGCAACCCGGGAACAAAGAAACAAACCAGAACGGTTGTCGGTCAAGCAGACCCTTCACTTCTCAAGACGTTAAACTAGTCACGTTGAATGGAAGAACTAATTTCTGATTACATCTTTAATGGCTTTAACCATTAAAATCTAATGCGAAATTAATTTGGTTTTCGTTTTTGTTGATGTCAACTTATATAAAGAGCTTGGAAACCTGAACTTGAAGATATATTGTTTTGACTCTGAATCAAATGGTGAGAAGTGATCTGCATAGTTCCTTATGATTGGTGCTCAAGGAAGTCCTTTACACAATTGGCTTAGGTTCTCAATATAGTCTAGGAAGCAGACCAGTTTGACGAGATGCCGTGAAATTCTAACGAAGCTTGTCAGTCTTCCTGGAAATGTATGGAGCGTGACTGATGCGGGCGACCGTTATTGAGGTCTGTTGGCTCTTTGTCTGAAACATGAGTGGTCTTATTCCAATAACGTGTTGTCAGCATTTTAAATTGGTACTTTGTATGTAATATTTTTCCGAGAAGTAATAACTTTACGTGAACCATGTAACGCGCAAAAGGAAAAATACATTTGTAATTACAAAATGGGTCAGATGCACTCAACACAATAGTGCAAAACTTAAATCGATTTCGAGTTGGCCCTGTCGTTGGCACAAAAATAGAAGTGTAAAAACATTGTGTCAGAAAACGACCAACCCAGATGTTTTCTTGCCGTCTCGCTCCGACCTCGGAACTCTCTGTCTTATCACGCACCGGGGGCGTGCATGCAACACTCGATTAATCGCACAAGAGATCGAGCTCAATGCCCAAACTTTCGTTTCTGTGCCCAACTGATCTATCAACCAGTCGACCGGACAGATTAGCGTCCTGCCAAATATATCTGTTTGTATTCAAATGTGTTACTCACTTTGTTACTATGTTGACGTCGATATTATATCTCGCTGTACTTACTTGAGTGATGAAAAAACATGTCACAATCGCTACCTGTCTTTATCTATATTGAGAAACAGGTTTCAAAGAGGCTCAAGAAGTTCTTTAAAACCCAAGTTACTGTACGAAGCCGAGCTACCTGCAAGTCGGGTCGTACAAGTAGCTAACCAAAATATGTGGGATTTTACGTATCTACTTACATGAGTAAGATACTCTAAGGGCTATATTTCACCGGGACACCATGGCGGCGCAACCAGTTGCGCCACCGTGGTGTCCGTAAGCTACCAAACTAGACACCATACAGACACCAGAGTCGCCACACTACACTGAAGACAGAGTCAAAATGGACGTTGAAGAGACAGCACTACTGCTGTATGTACGTAGGAAAAGAGAAAAAAGAAACAGTGGTGGGTTCATCCTTATTTAGCCGATCGCTGTAAGAAAGGACAATTCGTTAACATATACGACGATCTAAGAAGATATCCGGATAAGTTTTTTGGCTATGTGAGGATGTCCTTGAGGTCCTTTGATGAGTTGTGTGAACATGATTTGTTGAAGCAAGACACAATATTAAGAAAATCAACCGTGGCGGCGCAACCAGTAACATTCTGTGCACGCGTCCGAGTTGGTTGCGCCGCCAAATTGGTTGCGCAACCAAACGGACACCAGGTGAGTAACTCTCTATAGAGCTGTATACATTTTGTTGGTAGCGGCGACTGGTTGCGCCGCCATGGTGTCCCGGTGAAGTATAGCCCTAAGTGGTAATAGGTACATAACCTACAGAGTTACGTTGTCCAAGGCTCGCGTGGCGTCATCCATGAGAGCACAACACCAGCATTTCTCTTAACACTGTTATTAAGAGTCTTTAACCGTATTTCTTGCTTGTTTATAACTGCACGTACCTATAAAACGAATTCGTGAAGGACTTGTGTCATATAAAAAGTCAGTTTATTAAGTTTATTACTAAGCGGTAAATTGGCCGCCTTTTTTTCGTCGATAATCCCTTCGAAATCCTTTTGTGGGGTGGAATATTTTTTGACAGCTCAATTTTGGACTTAATAATCTAAGCAACAGAATATATTTGACTGTACACTTCTCAATACAAGAAAGGGTGGTTATCACTACCAGAGGTTAATGATCTTTCAACAAAGATAAAAACAGATAGTCGTTGAAAAATAAAACTGAAAAACGCAACTCAAATAAACACTAGAACAAAGCGATTGTACACAGAAGACCTATAAATAGAACCTTTATCTCAATCCAGACTTGAGAAATAACAAAAAGTCTAAAGCAAAGATTGCTTGTGGCGTTCATTTTAACTTGGTCCCTGTGAACTTAGTTGTTCTATTAAGTAAGTATAGTTTATTAAAGGTTTTATTATATTGGTCCTTTATATTATACTAGGCTCTGCGGTCTTGTCGTCAGTATTAAGGACTTACGTCTTACGCAGCGACAATGACAAAAGACTGTTTTAAAAAACAATGTTTAATCATTCTTGCAGTATCGAGGTTAAATATGACAGGGTTCCAACACAATTCATTTAAGAACAATGTAGTGAAAACATTAAATTACAAATCCTTTTGTTCCTTAATTCTCTAGCCAAAGTTTTATAAACATAAATCTTTGACAAACTCTCAGGAAAACAAGGTTAATTAGTTAACTTCAACACCCAAATTTCTACATCCTTATATTCTAATAAGTAATTTACGTAAAAACTGGAAACACAATCTAGTAAACGTAAATAAGTTCTGCCTGACACATGATAGTAATTTAGAATAAACATGTACTACCAGAAGTCGGTTAAAAACAAATTAACTCTCTCAATTTCCTATTATCTTTAACACGATTGACACTTTGACACTAAAACTAGTATAACTAAGAAACAGCTTCCAGGTGCCTACCACCATCTTTTAAGAAGGCTTCGGATGAGGAAAAGAGACAGCACTACCCTGTCTAGAGCGCTGTCCTACTTCCACAATAGTGTCAATCCTACTTTAAAGTATTTATGCGATGTGGTGGTAGGTCTCAGGGTAATTTGTTTTCAGATTCCGCGAATCCCTCGCATGCTTTCCCAACGGTACTGGCATTACGCAAATTACCTTTTTTATAACCCACCTTTTACGTAGAAACAGTAATTTTAATTTCGTTGATGGATCCTTCCTTTAGATGTTGGGTAGGCAATAGGTTTTATCAGGTGTAATTGAATCAAAAAGGGAACTCCGTTATACAGTGAGTAATTCTTACTCATGCAATAAATTGCCTGCTCATTAGGCATAATACCATGCTATACTGCAGGTTACTCGCCCTAAACTAACCCTAAATACAGCGAATTTAATAGGTATCTAAAATTAAGTTCTCTATATAAAATTGTAAATAATAATAAAGATTCGTCAACTAAAAAAATAATACGTGGTATTGATAAGTCATAATTACACTTAAGCTGCTTAAATAAAACACTTGCATGTTTATGACAAAATGCGTTGTTATTTCCTTCTTGACACACATAAATAGGATTAAATTCCTTAATACTTATCAAGTTGTTTTGTTGCTGTAGGATTCACTTTTGAAATACAAGTGTTAATGTCAATCCTCTTTAAAATACAAACAAAAGGAGTCAGTCAAATAGAAATATTTGAAAAGTTTTGTATAATTTTCTACATTTTCTTTGCATCACGAGTTGGAGGCATGTTTAAATAATTCCATGATCTACAATGTTGACACGAGATGCAGGCGTGATGCTTGATGATATAAGGATATCGCATGATTCGCATGCTATTGTCTCAATTATGCGCATGCGTGATGGAATCATTGCAATATCGGTACTGCCTTCATTATTAATAATTGCTCAGATGACTTTTTATTAGGAAGTTTTGACCTACCATCCTAAATCTTTGTTTTGAACCTTTTTTGTGGAATTATAATTTAGTTGTAGGCATTAATTTTTAATTTTAATGAGCGTATAATAAATTATTCTTAATATATTTTGTTATGTAATTTACCTTAACTATTATTTTTTTGCCAATCCATTGTCATAAAGGAATCATGGAGTAAAGAATTTTATAGAACATTCCTGGCTAATAAAACTCGGAAAAACCTGCTAAAGGTAGAACAAAACATATCTAAGTAAATAAATTTTAATCACATCATAAAAGCTGAATCGCTGTGATACTATTCTTGATACGTAAACACAAGATCCGATGACAAATATTGACAACAGGCTGCGCAGGAGTCGGTCACGTGACAGCACGTATATAGGGTGTCAACGAGAATCGCGGGATGCAATCACTTGGTGTACTTTACAATTAATTTATTGAGGTACGTTGTACTCAAGATCTAGATAAATAGGTACTAATTAAAACCATTTGCTTTATGTAAACATGTGATAAGCTTTTTTTTAACGAAGTCGGTGATAGTATCTCAGCAATTACACAATACAGAAATTATTCGTATCGAAAAATTATACGAGTATGTATGTGTGTGTGCGAAGAATTTGATCAATGTACACTCCACAGTTCTCGATATTTCTAAAAGTCAATGAGCAAATGGAAATACAAATGTAATTGACACTACAGATGATAGTTTTGAGTTACATGATTACATTACATTTAGCGGACACGCTCCAACGAATAACAACTACACTGATTTTATTTGAAAACATCGATCGGCTGGTGTTCCGATCCAACCTTTATATTCAAACGAATAGATAGACGGGAAAACCGTTTTTATTATGTTCACCGATATTGTCCTTTTGGTAATGAAGAATTTAAAACAGATTGCATGAATACTTAGCTTGATATTTCTATATCACATAAGTGATGTATATTGTAACTCTGTCTAAATATTTGATAATTATCACCAGAAGTACCAATTCAGTTGCTATGGAACAGAATACTCACCTTATCTGTGTATCAACGTATGTTTACCCTGACACAAACATGATATGGCCTTAACAACCAAAACATTTACCCACAAACATCACAGTAATTGCAAATGTCGGTATTAACAATGTTGAATAAAGTGCACAAACACAATTAATATGCGAGCCGAAGTAAACACTACACTTGAATTACAATATGTTGTTGTTAATAAAATGCGCACTCAAACTAATATGGTAATCGGAAGTCAAAATACACTCCTAATACAGGTAGACAACCTCGCTGCCCTAAATTACTAAGTCAATAAAAAACTTCAACACAAATACCGAACTAATGTACAATAGAGTCCAAATGTTACTTTCTTAGTTAAAATAAGCCCCCAGCATCTAGCAGACGTGTTGAACATTGATAAATAGCTCCTAATAATAGGTTTCTTAGCGTAACTTTCACTTCATAACATTGCCAAATTGTGTACACTACACGGACTGTATAATTATTTTGCAAATACCAATTTTGATGTTGCGAAAGTTTGTAATCTAATTTTCAATAGATCCTGTTTTTGGGTTATTAAAGTAGATCGCTTTCTCTTCCTTGATGCCTTCAGCGACTAAACTAACGAAACATTGAACTTGTTCCAGGTATGTGAGAAACTGGAGATCGGTGCCGAAGCGGACTTCTTCGGCCTCCGCGTATCTCCGGGCTCCGGGCCGGGGCGGTGGCTCAACCTGCGCAACCCGCTGGACCCGCACCGCATCCCCGGCGGCCGCCTCGACCTGCGCGTCAAGTTCTGGGTCCCTCCCCACCTGCTCATCAACGAACCCACCCGCCACCAGTTCTACCTTCACGCCAAACTCGACCTCACTGAGGGCCGACTAGTCGTAGCTGATTTAGAAGTAGCCAGGCGCATCATCGCTTACATAGCGCAGGCTGAGACAGGAGATTGCGACCCCGACCTACCTCCAACTCACATCTACGAAGAATGCGAGAAAATAGGTCCTCAATGCGAAAAGCCAGAGGATCATATGGATAAGATCATTGAATACCACTGCGAAATCGCTGGGATGGGAGCTTCGCAAGCTGAGTACAGACTGTTAAAAGAGATTTCAAAGTTGGAGTCGTTTGGGGAGGAGTTGTTTTTCTGCAAGCCGGTGACGCTGAGTAACAACGCTCACAACCTGTACAGCCACCTGTTGTACCACCGGCAGCAGGCAGAAGAGCCGCGGGCGAGGGATGAGCAGGAGATCGACGGCGGGGCGACGGTGGGCTGCCTCACGTCGGGTCAGAGCGGCGGCGGCTGCGGCTGCAAGCTGAGCACCTGCGTGGGCGTCGGGCCACACGGGATCGTGGTCTACAGGCCATCCTGCTTCGGAGAGCACGAGATCGGAGTGGAAAAGCAAAGGTTGGTATTTTACAACATGTTTAATTCAAACCTGGCATTCCCACGGTTTAAACATTATTTTTCCGCAAGCAGCACAACCTGTGAACCGCGGTAGTTTAATACTAGTCCACTTAAAATTCGAAAAATTTAAAGTAACTGTACGGGCCAAGACAATGGCTGCTGTCCGTTGTTTCCGGTCACTGACTGCTTTATTAATTAAATATCGGTCACTATTTTTTTAAAGGCTTGTTCGAGTATCATAGTGATATCACTGAGGATACTTAAAAGTAGATATCATAAATAGTATAAAAAACTTGATGCATCAACAAAATCCTTAATAAATTCTACATTCAAAATTGTTCGTTTTCATAGTAATTAAGTATGCAAAACAACATTAATTTAATTATTTGTCGTCGTAAACACGATTCGAGTGTCAAATGTCATCCGCTGACTAATCTTTGACCCATTTCCCCGCATTAATGTGAAACGATAAATACCTTTTCGCTTAATTAATAAGATAATTGAAACATCACAGTGTCTTCACAAACATTCAGTACATATTATTTTGGTCTGTTTTATCATTGTAATATAATATGTGTTCTGATATCACAAGTAATGATAAGATATACGACACATATTAGAAGTATTGTTGTTGTTCTCAAAGAAATTTCTTGGCCTATATGAATTTCTTTGTTTAACTTTATCTTGTTTGCCTTGACGGTATTGAGATGTTGTCCATCTTTTGTTAAATATTTTGATAAATGTCTTTTTGTCCTAACTCTTCAAGCAATTTAAGACTTTAATAACTCCATTCTTTGATAGTCCACTACTGAAAGTACCACTCCGCCAAAGAGAGTCCACAAACTGGATATTGCCTAGAAATAATTACAAATATCCAGCTAAAGCATTATAACTTCTTCACAATATACTTATTCTATTCCTCTTCATCCTCAGCATCGCATACACCGCGATCCACCGCGCGCAGCCATTCCGCCGCAACTTCCAGATGTCGTACGTGACGGACGACGGCAACGAGCGCACGTTACACGTCAAGATGGCGACGTCCGGGCAGGCGGCCGCGCTTTACCGCGCCGTCACTGAGAAACACGCCTTCTACTGCTGCGAGACCGTACGCACTGACGTCACTGAGCAATTCATCAGAGATCTGAAGGTAAGGGAATATAGACCTTAAAGACGATCTAATAGTCAAAAATTTGGTTCTGAAATGAGGCTAGTCAGTTATGCTTTTAAACATAATACACAATAGACGCTGTTGAAACGTATGATTCTATGGTTGAATGGTACAAGGAAACAAGGAAATCGTAATCTATACTGACAGATTAAGAAACTATCATTTAACGACTCTATTAAATCATTTGAATATACTTCGGTACAATAAAATATGAAATAAAGCATGATAACAACACCACGACCGCTCATGCTCAAAGTCACGTATACGACCTCATTTCTGTCAACCTTGTTGCACTGCGGCCAATGAACAAATTAAAACTAAAAACATATAAACACATTATTTGTTAAGTCCCACAAAATAGCCGCCCATATTGTGGTTTAAACGTTAAATGTGGTTCAGATAATGTATTCAAAGTATTACAATAACATTAGTTTCCTCATAAATATTTACCGAAACGTATTTGTAATGTCATTCGTTTCGTTTCTAAGTACGATAGGACATTTCAAATAAATGTTTCCAATTAATCCTGAATTTAATTAGAAATAAATAAGCTGTCGACATGCAACAATACCTTGACGTGACAATCATTTGTTTCCTTTACTTAAAAGCTCAATTCCCATACTACAAAAGAGTTTAACGACCAACATATTTATGTACATAAACGAAACAGTAAAAACGTTAATTAAATCGTTTATTTTTTGTAACAGTCTTGAATCAGCTTTATATTGGATCAAATTAATTCGGCGACAATGTCTTATGAATGACAAAAACAACTGGATGGACTTCGGACCTCCAAATTGTTGGTCATTGGATGACCTACAGGCTATTAGTTATTTACTGTCTCTGTAATGCTTTCAACTAGTCTGGACTTTGATACTGTACCACGCGACAACCTTCGTACCGCCATCATTTTATATTTTTACTGATTGTCCCACAAACGATCATTATTTAATTTTCCAAGTAGGTAGTTAGTGTTGTAATATGTAATTCTGTACAAAAATAATACATTTGATAAGTTAAGTAATCAACTTCATGATAATATTTGTAAAGGAAATAGGTATATTATGATATTTTTTTCGAGTAAACAAGTTTTGGAATTATTTTTAATTTCCAAGCCATTGTGATGATTTTTATTGGTATACTGTGGTGTTTAGAGTACATTTTTGATTCAGTTATTTTAGTAGATAAGCAATTAAATACCCTTTATTCAAAGATAAGGATATAACAACTGTTATCTCATATAAATCATGTAAATTACTGGATTAATCAGTAGAGATGATGTTAGAAAAATAAGTGATACAATCAAAAACATACTCTGACTGGCAAATAAATCTCCAATTTCGATCATTGCTACGGACGGACGTAAGTCATTTTCCACCAGGGACCGGCCGGATACTCATTGAAAGGGTTTTTGAAGGGGTTTTTTTAAGCGCTTCAAGAAAAAACCCTATGACATATGTTACACCTTCGAACGGATTACTGGAACCCTGTTCCGAACAGGTTACCCTTTCACTACCCGGTAACACTGTAACAGGGTAACCCACTCCAACCTAACACAATGCAATATGCACTCTTTATCATAGACATTAGTTTGAAAATAGTATAACCACGAGCGCACGTGACATCTTACCGCCCAGCGGCGCCATTGTTGCATTTACCGAGCGACTTGTAAACATGGAATAAAAATCATTGTGGATATGATCTTACAGTTTAATTTTGCTTGTCGCACTTTTCAAACGTTGTGATATATATATTTCGTGTCTATACTTGAAGACCAGGGTCGATAATTTTTAAAACCAAAAAAAAAAATAGTAGGATGAAACCCATTAGAAAAGGAGGGGAATATTATAAAAATGAAAGGAAAAATAATTTACGGGTGATCTGAGGTCGGGACGGGGGTGGGAGTGACATTTGAAGAGAAAAAAACGGTTTTTATCGATTTCCGGCAAAACTAAAATTCGTATCGAAAGGAGTCAAATGGCAAAGTTCTAAAAGAAAAAGATCTAAAACTTTTGTGTTTACATTTTTTTCACATAACCTCAAAATTTATGTGAAAAATCTAAAGAACCAAGATTGTGGTTTTTTATTTTTATATTTTACAAAAATTTATTTTTGTAACGAAATTTGGTGAAAACGTACTTTTTTGTGTCCCAAATACGCTGTAATTTATTTGATTAAAAATATTTATTTTTTCACCTTATTTTGAATTAATATAAAAAAACACTCTAATTTTCAATCGAAAATTCACCCGTCAAATCTTCTCAGAAAATGCAAAAAATGAAAAAAACTTGTATTCGATTTTTTTTTAAATTATTATAAATAATTTCATCTAAAAAAATTGATCTCATTTTGTGTTCAATAGACCAATAATCGAGGAAGGTTTTAGGCTAGGTATATAAAATTACGCTGCAACTAATAGGAGCGAAGATTTAATGGAAAATGTGGCAAATACGGGGAAAAATATTAATCTTCGAGGGCTTTCGTTCAAAAATTCCTAATTTTATATCTTCTAACCACGCGGACGAAGTCGCGGGCAACAGCTAGTTACCTATATGACGTTTCGCGCGTAGGTAGTTTGTCCTAGAGGCGCGAGTCGCGGCGCGACGCGTCGGCGATAGAAGAAAATCAGCTGTAGTCTTAGTAAAGCAATGAGGGGCCGCTAGGGTGCAAGTATGCAGCTCAAGTTTAGTGGGTAATTCAGGGTAACACGAATAAAAGCCTTTCGTGAAGGTAACCACTTCAAAGGGTTAAGTTATTGAAGGGGTTAACCCCTTCACGTGGTTACCATAATGAAGGTGTTAACCATTTCGCTGGGTTTCGAGGATGTAACTCGAACAAAAGGTAACACTGCGATATGAGTTACCCCGTGTACGGGTTACCCTGTCAAACGGCTTAACTCTAAAGTGGGGTTGTCCGGTCCCTGTTTTCCACTCAACAGAAAGTGGTCTACCTTACGCAATCAGGGAGATGGGAACATGATCCACTGCGATTCGCGCACCGGATTTATATTTGACTCATTCACCACACATGACAGATGATATTATCCGGTTTTTGTTTAATGTTGTCTTTGAGCAGGACGTTTTGTAGTGAGAAATTCACAAATCACTATTTTAGTAGCTATTTTTCGTGTGAATGGGCATTACAATTCTCAATATTCCGTCACTTATAAGTGTGGGATTTTAGAAGCAGTATATATTGTGTATCTGTGTAGTAATTTTTTTATCATAGGGTTTTGATTACATGGAAGCTTAATAGAACAAGTTAAAAAGCGAGTTTTCGTACAGTTTTTGTGTGTGTATAAGTAGTATATGTATTAACGTATCATTGTGTTGTTGCAGGGCACGATAGCGTCCATCTTCAACGACTCGACGACGCTGGGCCGCCGCTACGTGTTCGACATCCAGCGCACGTGTCGCGAGGTGCACGACCGCGCGCGCCGCGCCGCGCACGCCGCGCTGCCGCACGAGCCGCGCCGGCCTGTCGCCAGGCACGCCGGGGCCGAACATAAGGTACGGACCCTACACACTCATTTTACCCAGTAATGCTTGCTGCACATCTTAGGGACTGCCTCCATCCCATCTTAAAAATTTGTGCGTTGAGCAACAATCTAAACGGTATTTGTTGATATCCACAGGAGCCCCGCTCCCGCTCTCACAGCGGCTGCGGCGAGGCGCTGGCGTGTCGCGCCTGCATGGACGCGCCCATCGACACGCTGTTCCTGCCGTGTCGACACGTCGTCTGCTGCGGGGACTGCGCGCCCAGGTAACTACACACAATGATACATCCTTACCCACTGCACTAATAACTTCTTGAGTCTCAATACACTATTCCCTTCTGCACTAAAAACTGATACTATCAAATTCAGAAAACATAGAATGATAGAACTTAAAAATTTGCAATTTAAAGGATTCTTCTTTTTATTCGGAAATCGCATGAAAAATATAATCATATTTAATGATAATACCAATAGAATGTTGAGCCAAAATCCTTGATCCATCCTCTATGATCACTCCCTTATAGGGGTAACTAGCATTGTTTCAAATGTGACTTATAAAAGCCAACTCCTGAATCAGTAGTTTTATTTCTACATAAGGTCTGCTCAGTACACATTCATAATATCAATGGTATTTTTAACAGATGTTTCAGACTTGTTATTTTTGCAAATATCAAAAGTTTTAGTCATTATTATATCAAGTGTGTCCGCTCTATTAATGACACATTTATTTTAGGTAACTGCGACTCTTTTTAAAGTTGTTGTTTTGTAGTTTTTCCTGAAATGCCAAATGTTTAACCTTACGATTTGTTTGTTACAGATGCGAGCGCTGCCCGCTTTGTCGCGGCGAGATAGAGAAACTGATGCACATATTCCTGCCGTGCGACTACCCGAAGAGTCCCGGCCTCGTGAAGTGAACCGCCGCGCAAGCCTCAGGATCCAGCTCCCGACCTCCGCCGGCCGCCGCCGCCGCCGCCCGCCGCGTGTAGAGATGTTGCCTTATGACTGTGTGTGTGATTGTCTAGTCACTGTGAATGACTCCACTTGACAAATGCATTTCAGACGGGAATGTGCAACCATTCCAAAATTGAGACGACCGGTACTTACTGCTTAGATTACAACACGTTCATGTATATTGGCTAAATCTAAGTTGATATTAATAAAGAGATATGAAGTACCCGTTACAAACCCACCTTCGTTTTAGAAGGTCTAGTTTAATATTTTGTGATAATTACTATGTATGTTTTAAAGAAAACTTGTTCATAAAAAAGTGCATTTTAATTAAAATTAAATTTAAACTTGCCTGTTCATCGTTTGGTAACTTATGTTCGTTTTAACTCTGATTTAAGTTCGATTATAAGTTGTATTTGTAAGACCTATGGTCTGTAAGCTAATCTAAAGGGAAAAAATTAAAAAGTTGAGTAAACATTTACTAATACTGCCAAAATGTTGTTTTATTTATTTATAATCTTTGGTTAGGTTAATGCTCGACCATTCAAATGAGTTTTGATCAACATTGCTGAACAAAACCTAGTAAATGGTTGGGTGTGATTAGTCAGAATTATACAACTTCTAGTATATTAGTAGTAAAATGATACAAATAGTTTATCCAACACCTGTTTTTGCAGACCTAATTCCAATTGTGTGGGCTATCTAAACGTAAAATGATATATCTGTCCTCTCTTTGTGCAAAGGTTCATCTGTAATCTTAAGAATAACTTAAATGCGTAACCAGCCAGCGCGCTCAAATTTGGTCTCCATATGGAGCCAACTAACTCAACAGTTAGAATAAATAAAAGATTATGAAGAGTACAATGCGCCTATTGTTGGATGGCTGATGGGCTGATAGACAATCTCTACGAAAAGCTCACATAATATGAGGTATTTGTTGTTGATTTCTGTAGTATAAGGTAGGTTTTGAGTGATATAATATTTCAGTTCCATGTTTGGGAAACAAAACTAATATTGCTGCTTTCAAAGCATGGCTGTCAGTAACGCTAGGCTATGCCGCGAAAATAATTTAAAAAGTTAGTATAACTAGCATTTTTAATAATGCTTAGGGTAAAAATTACAAATACTATTTGAAGTTATACTCAGTTCTAATGTGTAAATCACATTAGAACTGAGTATTAGTAATTTGTACTAAAAATCTCAAAGTGGTGATAAGATTGATAAGTTTTGTTTATTGAAGAGTTTGCCATCCGTGCGTGGTCACGTGTTAGATATAAACCCAAAGACAATTATAAATTTGTCTATGCCGTTGCAACGAAGCCTTTTTGAAACAGTCGAGCAGAGCGCACGCTTATTATTGCTGCATTGGCTTGTTTCTATAAAAACTTATGTCAAACATTTGAGTACTTATTATATTTATAATTACCGTTAGAGAAACCAATAACCCTTATTGTCCCAGCCATTTCTTTCTTTCATTATGAAGTTGAGGCAAATCATACTTTTTGTTTCGCTTACTTAAGAGAATATTATATTGCAATTTTTTTACATTTTCACAGCTGATGTATGCTATAACAACAAATACTAAAAATAAAGACTATGTCATGTAACAAACAGACATGCATGTTTCTATGGAGGCTCCCATGCAGTTGTTTGTTCAAATTCCAAAATGGAAACTTGGTACCTGATAACCGAAAAAATAATGTCATTTTTGTTGTTGATAACACCAAAAACCAATCATACCAACCTACAACAATTGAATGTCAACTGTGTTGGACATGCTGATTGGTCTAGAGCTGACGTGATCAAAACTTCATTGCAAAGTTCCGTACAGATGGTTCACAAAACATCTTATGTTTCAACAATTTTAAATGACACTATGTAATATTAGTAACATATTCCTTAAATTATTTAAGTTATTGTTTTAATTATTTTATTTAACCAAAAATTGGCCTTGGCAGTATAAACAAGTTTCAAAGATATTTTGAAAACGTAAACCGACTTGTCTTTGGAAAGTTTTGGGTTGCTGCGTAACTAATTCAGCCAAGAAATGGGTGAATCTTAGTGGGTGAATCTAATCCTTATTTTTTGATGAGACATTTTAAAAGACGCCATGTTTAATAAATATGAGATTACGAAATAACGTAATTTCGTATATTTTTTTTATTACGTTCACATTTTATTTAATAAGTTCACAGATTTAATAATTTTATTTACTACTATGACTAAAACATTTACAACCTAGATATATTATTATAGACTTAAAAAAACTTAATCTTCTCTTTGCTAATTACTGAAATCAGTGAAAATACTTGTTGTCTTTCAGAACTCTATTGGCGTTAACTAATCTTAACATAGAAATGACACATAATAAAAGTTTTATTTTTTGCGTTTGGGCTCATGTTTATACACTTTATTAGTAGCATTATTTTGTAAATTACAAAATTACTTAACTTGAATTTAACAAAAAAAAAGGAATAAATTGAACTAAATCATTCTATTGAAACGATACTTGAATATTTTTTTTCACCACATAATTGTTCATTTTCAAACGTTTTCAAAAAACATCAAATTTTACCCGCTTAAGAGCCGTGGAAAAAATATTTAAAAATTGGCAACATTTCTCCCTGCTCATACGAACGCAAGATGGCTGCCAATTTATGTGAACGCAAGGACAAGTAGAAAAGTGATATCCGTTTGTGATATTTCGTTTATATTTGTGATAATAACGTTATAAATATTATCATTGTTTTGTGTCAGTGCTTGGAGAAAGTTTTTGTGCAATATATTATGAGTTATTAATGTTTTAAAGTAGTTTGTGTAATCTTACGTTGGATGGTACAAAATGTTCCTTGTTGAATTGTGATTATTTATGCAGTGATACAAGTTTTTGGATCGCTATGACGCTTGTTGTTGGATGATATCTGTGTTATCACGTAAGTGTATTATTTTTTTTAGTCAATTTAGTAGAAAATTTACGAGTTTGAGCCGTTTGAAAATTTTCGTCAGTGTTGTAACCTATTTGCCTATATAGGGTTTTCAGTGGCGTGGCTGTTGAGCGAGCCGGCGGCTCGCCGGTGCTGTGTCTGCTCACAGCTGTTAGGTTCTCACGCCAGTATCTATTTGTGATCTGCCATACCCTAAATTTTAACGGTTTAAAACGATAATTTCATGTATAAATAACTTGAGGTATTGTTAGTCATGTAACAGATGTTTTAGTAATGTTGTGTGGAGCTGGACCCTCGTTTTGAATTTTAAACGATAACTGCATTAGTGTGTGTCGTTATCTGTGCTGTCCATTTATATTACATGTGAAAACAATTAAGTTTTACGTAGTTTAACTTTGATACACACGAACGTGTCAACGTTTATGTTTCATGTAAGTAAAAACACTCGATTTGTGTTAAATCCTAATTAAATGCTAAGTTTACGTGAGAAGGAACTACTTCCATACTTGCTTTTGTTACTTTCAAAAGTGAATAACAAGGGAAACAGGGACAGGACTCTTTGAGTCTTTGTTTATAACTTTTATGAGTGCTTACTGTCATGGTTTGCCACACCATTGTTGCTATAAATGTTACTTAAGTATAAACTTTACAAAAGTTTAAAATATTTAGTTATGTTTTTTATACTTCTGCAAATACGTAATTTCTTAATATACTTCAATAAATAGATGTTTTTTAATTTCAATGCACAAAAATATGGTATTAAAAAAATAAATGATGTAACATTATTTCTCTCAAATACTCTCATCATCATGTTTTATGAGGCCAATCACAGACTAAAGTATAAGGTTTTTAATAATAGTACAGTTTCAACAAACACTATAAAAAAATCACAAACTTTTATGTCACCCTCACAGTACCATGTAGCTCTATATTCTATTCTTTGTTACTTCAATTTATTCTAAAATCACCTACACGGTACTGTGAAAGGAAATGCAAAAGATTAACAAAAATCACAAGACTTGATGTTAGGATTGATTACAAATTTAAACTTTGTT
Source organism: Trichoplusia ni (assembly GCF_003590095.1). NCBI lineage: Eukaryota > Metazoa > Arthropoda > Insecta > Lepidoptera > Noctuidae > Trichoplusia > Trichoplusia ni. The sequence goes on from NC_039482.1 coordinate 15,810,372, forward strand.
CAACAAAAATAATGTTAACGAAGGCCTTGAATATAAGCTACAAACCTTGATTAAGTCTGGCAATAATACTCAATGTTACTTAGTCACATGGGTTGTCAAAAACAGCTAATCACTTCATGTAAAACACAGCTCGTGGCTGTATCCAATAGACTAGAAAACCAAACTGAAAATATCTATAAAAAAACTAGGCTGAACAATTAAGGTTGCACTGCCTATAACATGTTTATAATTGTCACTAAACTCATATTATGTATTTCTCCAGATTGCAACAAAGTTTGTGGGTCTATTGAAGTCCTAAATATCTACACACCCAAGACATTCTCAGTGTGATAACTACCCTTAACCAAACTATTGTATGTATTTGTGACAATTGTGTGCAGGAACAGTCTGTCTGTTTCCTTTCAATGTGTGTGTTATGTAAACATACCATTTGTCTGTTTAATCTATGGAAAAATTTGGTTTCTTCCTCAATTGTGTAAAATGCGCCTTCTAGAATTATACGATATGACTATTTTTAAGGGATAGAATGTTTTAAAGCCTTGTGTATTGAATTGGACATTGTTGAGATACTTTTTTTTTGTAAAAACCCTCTTCATCTTATTGAAAAGTCCTTCCAGAGCAAGGAAGCTATAAGAGGTATCCCAGACTATCAAATCACATGCCCTAAGCACTCTCAGGTAAAAAACAAGTATTTGAAGATCATACAAGCGTTGGCCCCATGCGGCGACCGAACCCCCAGCACGTCGCGCACAGTGGTCACTTGTGTAGGGACCTAACAATACGGCTATTCAACATCACTTCTCATTTTAGCGTTGCTATGAGTTGATTTCCGTACGGAATCAACTCCAGACTGGTTGGATTCATTCCTACTGTCATATTACTCTCTTTTATAAATATACAAACTTATTTTCCCATAATCACCAATCAGGAAGGCGTTAGTATCTTCCTCCCTCGCAACGTTTCGAATATTACGTCACGAAATATAGTTCGATTTTCACGTTTCAGTTGTCACGATGATAAAACATTTCATATGATACGTAATAAGAGGTAGATATGGCGCTAGTACGCATTTGTTGTTTTTTTGGCAGACGAATTTGGAGAATTTGACGAATTTGGTAATTAGATTTAATTTATAAATCACTTTCCGTCCCGTATCGATAAATCACCAAATGTCCAGCAATCTATAGGTACCTATCCTAAATATTAACCATTCGCAGTAAGCTTTAAAATGAACACCTTCACGTAGGAATATCTTCTTCTAATATATAAAATTCCCGTGTCACGATGTTAGTTACCGTACTCCTCGGAAACGGTTCGACCGATTTTTATGAAATTTTGTATACATATTGGGTGAGTCTGAGAATAGAACAACATGTATTTTTCATACCCCTAAGTGATAAGGGTTGCTCACACAAAAAAAATATTTTTTTTTTGGACGAAATTGTTTGTTTTTATTTTTTTATAATGTGGCATTAAAAATACATACAACTAGAAAAAAAAATTCGTCAAAACAACGTTTTCTGGGTCAGCTAGTTTATAATAAAAAAGGGTAGAAATTGATTACCGCCCTAAATCACAAATCGTAGCTGAAACATCGGCAAAAAACCTTGTCCGATTTATTGTAGACGAATATTGATTGACATTTAAATCAATATTTATTAGGATTAACGAGCTTACACATTTTCGTTTGGAATTAACCTTTAACGACTTAACTATATCTAAAAATATCCGCGATATGAAACTGTTAGTTGACATAGTATTAAGCGTTTTAATATTCGTGTTTTCTTATGTAATTAAACTAATTCTTCCTTTCGTCGCTGCTAAGTTATAAGTATTATACTTACTAGCATAGCCTTAATTTCATCTCCAAAAATAGAAATGAGTTGCTACTTATAAACTTCGTCGGTTTCTTTAGACTTTATCGAGGATTATAACAAGCCATCTTTGGAGGCAATCAGTCTTCGAGACCTTATAGTGCTAACAATAATTCCATTAAAAAGTGTTTCAGAGTTAGATTTTCCATACTTTTAATACACGGACATCCCTATTATTTACATCATGCAACAAATCATATGCATATGCCGCAACTAATGTCTCAGTTTATGTGGAAGGTTTCAAACTTGTATAATCTATCATATTCATGTCATTCACGGGAAATATGATCATTTGTTCGTTGAAAACGTGACCAATGTAGTTATGTAAATAGTGTATTCGCGAAGCAAACTCTTGTACAATTCATGTTTGTCCTTCTATAGAAGGAAGTACTTTAAAAGTTAATATGAAACCGCGATGACAAAATCTCATCATCTTTAATTATCTGAGTACCTTCTGAAAAAGATTCGTACCAGCCATACGCTAAAGAATTATCAGGTTCTGAAGATTTCAATAGTCTTGTGTAGCCACTTGAAATTTATTGTTATTCAGTAATAAGTTACCGTTCATTTGCGGAACTAGCCATAACGGCAAAATTTATCTACGAACATTATTTTCTTTTTAAATATGAAATTCAATCCTTGCATACAAACACCCAGACTTAAACAGGCATTCGAGGAGCACACAACCACTTGTCTTAGGCGGGGTTCGAACCCGCAACACGTCGCGCGCATTGGGTTTGGCGTGGTTCTATTAAGATTTTGGTCATGTTGCCTACCCGCGATGTCTCATGTTTCCATGCCTGACCGCATGCTTGTACGCACGCCCTCACGCACTCAACTCACGAAGGGACGATCACTATACACACACTATTAAAGTACCGCACATATCTATATTTACACATATTAGTCGTGATAATGTTTTCAAACAATGAATTATTTAAATTATGATATGAAAAACAAATACTTCTTCACTTCTCGACTTATCGTAAACAATTTTTATGATTGCAAAAGTTGACACGTTTTAACATTCAATTATTGTTCACGATGCAGTGCTAAATGACTATAAAATATTGTTCAAATGTCTTAAATGTTTACTTTATTATATAATAATAAATGTTACAACTCGCGCATTCAAAAATGTACCCCTTGTAGGAAAACTCTTATAAGATACAATCTTTGTGGAGTACGTGTTTTCTTTGTAAATTAATTATTGAATTCTGCTTTATTCTCGGTGTTGTCTTCACTTTTGTGAAACTCAGTGTAGTCTTTGAATAACTTAAAAAAGTACATAAAACATAGAATTTTAAAGCTACACCCACTCTAGGGAATCAGCCATTCTTACACACTGAATAAGTATTTTGTATAAAATTTCTTTTGTCTTGCCGCTGTAGACTTTCAAGGGATTGCACAGGCTCAAAATTAAATTTACATGACTGCCAGTCTCCGTTGCTCTCATTTTTCACTTTTAGCTTCGTCCAGGGTGGCGATCTGGCGACCCTTAACTCCTCCTATACAGTGATAAACACGGCTGTATGACGTACAGTTATTAATATTTATTACGTATGAATGTTTGTGCTCGAGAGATTTATGTTTGTCAACTGCATTCGTTTTCTGTCGCGCCGCCATTTTGAGATTATTTTAAATTTATGAGCGTTATGGAAAAGTCTTGCAACTATTTTTATAGCATTTTTCTTGCTTGTATTGCATCGTGATAATATTTTTAAGGAATTATTCTTTATATGTCTTGTTTTAAATGTCATTGACACGCTATTTTGATGTTCAAGCACGTACGAAAGAATTTGCTGTGTCAATATCTAAATTCTGTGTAGGTATTACGATTGAGTCATTAAAAGTATTGAACGTAAATTTGCACGTGACTTATTTAATAACACGTGAATCATTAAGTACTTACCTTCCTGTTGCTTTTTAATCGATTTCAAACTCAGTGCCAACAACAAATGTGCTCGATAAAACCTATTTGGTGACCACAAGGTGTACCTTAGTCGATAAACTCAGAAGTATCACCTGGCACGGCTGGAAAGTATAGCAGCTTATCTGAAAAAAAAAGTAATGTAGACCCACCAAAAATTGCGATATGTGCGCAGCCTGACGAAAATCATGACTCATTCATTCCTTACACATCTTAGGTATATTTTGTATCTCGCTGGTTTTTCGTGGTCTTAATTTTTTCACACCTACTACACCTTACAAAAAATATTACTCCGACAGTTAACGTATTAAAATTCATCATAAAAATACAATGTATACATCATTTTCTAAGAGCAAAAAGTAAAAATGAGTATGAAGTTCAGTCATTTTCATGTTTCTACTGTATAGATACGTGTGAATTGATATTTAAAGTAAAAACTTTTAAAATATCAGTGATCATATCATACTTACATGGATAAATTATAAATTTGGGTAAATTAAATTATTTCTGAATGCTATATTCACCAGCCTAGCGGCACTATAAACGCCAAACTGGTGCTCAAATACACTAAAACAACATTTTAAACATTCCTCCATAAAAGGCACCTCAATCATAATTATAAGCATTCAAATACATCGGTTGTCGTTATAACATTAAACATAATAAACATTAATATTCCACATCAGTTTATAGAGGATAAATAATGGAAACTGGCGGGGTCCGCCCACACCTGCGGTGTGCACCTGGCCTTATTATTGCCTTTCATCCATGGGGCTCGGGTAATGGCAGTCGATAGTGTTCTAAACAGCTTTCAACTTGATTACTTAGCACCAAAAAGGTATGAATAGAAATAATAATGCTTAAGTTCGCTCAGAATGTATACATTTTATAGTTAAATGTGCATTTTTAATACAATATAAATAAATCGTTTTAAATGATTTTCCATCCTTATTTGTATGTTGCTAAGCCTTCGACTTCTAGTATTACTGGAAATACCATTGTCAAATGAAGTAACCCAATATTGTATAGTATAAAATTAAGGCACCATCAAAACCAGCACGCGTCAACGTAACTCACTGTTGTGCGGTCTCGGAATGGTCTCCCATCCACAGACTAACCGCGATTGGTTCATCCTTATTGCAGGACAACTCTCGTATCGACTGTCACCTCGCTACTTGAAGTAGCATGTATGTTGCATGTATTCAAGCAAATGAAAATCATATTAAACTGATAATACATCGCATTTTTCAGATAATAGTTACAAAGGCCAAAGAAATCTGTCGAAATAAAGAATTTAAGCGGAAATTGCACGAAACACAATATGAACTGGTATGTAGGTACTAGGTAGTTTAATTTTACAATCGGATTAATATTTCGCTTTCCAACTTTTATTGTAAACGTCGAGATATTTGTACCGATATTGGATTCATTGATTGTTTGTTATTAAATCACGCAGGAGCGGAAGCGGATGTGAACGAAATTTAATAAAAAATTAAATTGTTAGATTGAAACATTGATTAAAACATTTTTTATTTAATTTATTGTATATTTCTCGAATACCGAGCAGGCACTTTTATTATTTTTGCAATCTACATTATAATATATAAAAATAGACAAACTTGTTTTTTAACAAAATGTTTATACGCTTTTCGCCTTATCCTCTCGATTTACTTTCGCAGTATGAATTGCAACATAATCCTTGGTTTCGCTAGGTAAATCACAAACGTTTAAGTCACATTCAAAAAGACAACCAGTCTCAAGACAAGCATTGGTCGACCACACAAATGCTTGTCCATCAACTACTCTTACGCACATATTTTCTCAATAATAAGCTATCTCGAGAAATATATTTTATTCCTATTTCATTCCGTTTGAATAATCCTACCACTAAACAATAAAACTTAAAGGTATCATATCATGGGATTAGTTACCTACGTGCTTCACAGTATTTGATTGATATTAAAGGGATCTGACACCACAGTGTCCTCTCGAATTTAACGCGAAATATTTTATCACATAAACCGCGGCTTATCCCTCTCGTATTTTATATTCGAACCGTCTACCGCGATCGATCACACTGGAAACGTCGCCAAAATGTTCAGGGGTTTTATATCTCTGTCGTTGTATTTCAGGAGTAACGGTAATTTTAGTAAAAATATTATAAAGGATATCCTGTTTATAACGATAAGTATTAGAAACATACAACACACCTATTAAGTACAACCTCTATGAGTTTGTGTACATAAGTTACGATGGCTAAAATTGACATTATATTGGATATTCGTCCATTTTTGTCTCGTGTGCTAGACTGACCCACGTTTACATCACATATTTTGGACATGCACCCGTTACTTAATTGACTGGTGGGAATAGGCTCGAGCAGGGTACCCGTACGATTTTAATGCCTTGTTTTATGTGATGAACGACAACTAAACCATTCAATTTAATCACAAAGCCACTACGTGTCTTGCAACTTGCAGAGCAACAGCGATAATTATACTTTTTTTTGTATGCCAGTATTGTGGACCGTAATACGGATTCCTGAGGATAGCAATGATTTTACTTTATTAAATGATGCAACGGTGTACTCACGCGTATCTATCGGGAGTGCCGCATATGATTTTACATATTTTGGTGTCGTTTGCGTAGGCGTCGCTTCTTAATGATACATAGGTAATACCGTTGCCGATCAATCAATACATACTTTGTAAAGGCTTACTTAATCGAGCTCGACGACTAAAATCGATCGTATAGCATGTTGTCGAGTCACGTATTCGATCGTTAAGTCCTGCGGGTGTGTACTTGTGTAGGCTGTGTGGGCTCGTCTGCACATATCGCAGCATCAATGAACGATCTAATACGTATTATACGTATCTCCTGATACGCGGTGTAATACGGAGAATGGAGCGATTCATCAACTGCCCGACACTGACGGATTAGTGGCCGATGCGGCCATGAGAAGCGCGGCCACTTCCACGAGGAAGTTTATATACAGATAGAGTTACTATAGGATGCTTGGTACCTTTGTTGGTTTAAGGTAGCCCCAATTATACGAAGCTATTTTGTCTTCAAACGGACTTAAATTATTTGTAAGAGCAATGGGTGAAGGAATCTTAGGTTTCGAAATCCCCTATACGTAACGGTACTAAGATAGTCGATCTTTGCTTCTTTTCAAACATTGGTCTGTTTTAAGAGTTGAGTCTATTCATATTCTTCTGTTTGTCTGTAATATTGACATTATAAAGTACCTTTAAAAAGTGCAAACTAGTTTGCGTAGGGTTAAATGTCAAATCAAGTCTTCGATGTAATTATGATTTAGGCCAAGGACAAAACCCACGAAGTTTTTAATATGTCTCTGAATTTTTGAAATGCAACTTTTACATGTACTTAAAGCAGAATTAAATTAAATAAATTCTCTTTTTATGCTTTTAATATTTCTAAAAGATTTTAAAACCGTTGTCACTGTGCCAACTGAGATGTCATTTAAAGATGTAAGTCATTTTTTATATCCGTTGTAAGATTTTTTTGGGATTTCCGAACGGAAATTACGAATATGAAAGTATCTGCAGTATATAATAATTACTTGAAATAAAACTATCGATAAAATGTTTGAATAAACAATTAAATTATCCACTTGCAATCCAGGCTACTAGTTTCTTTATTAGCAGAGGACTGTATTTTCTCAAATATCATTATAATCATATAACCCCTCTTTTTATCGTGGTTCGAATACAAAAGCATTTTCAAATAGTGTCGGTTTTTGTATGCGATGAACTCATACGTAGAGATAGATGCGTAGCAATAAGAGTGACGCAGCATGAAATCACGCAATAGCCTTATAGCAGAAGTATAATCAGATGATAGAGGTCAAAGTTCGGAGCGAAACGGCACTATACTGCGTAGAGTGGTATCTCTTTTACACCTGCAACAGTGTTACTTGAGAGACACAGAGGTGCGAAAAGGCCCCAATTTTAAAAAGCATTTCATTGAGAGTATGTTGATCGCACCATTCATACGTCGCAGCTTATGATTTATGAATTAATTCTATTATACTTGATACGCGATAGTGCGGGCTGCTGCCCGGTCGCCGGTCGTTGCGAAATGCGGTGTTATAGGTCAAGTTGTACTGGCGATAAGGGTGTCTGCTCTTATGTATTTACTTATTGTAGAACCATGTATATTTATTTATCTTTTTACATTAGAATCCGTATTTACGAATTGATTAATTGAGAAATCAGTGGTTGTGCGTATTTAACAACGTAAACGTCAGCGATTTGCTGTTCTTGTATCAAGGTATCGTATACAACGAGTACTTAAAATTTGATGAATTTCTGTACAAATGTTGTGTAGCTTCAGCTATGATAATGATGATAATTTTGCTTATTTACCAAGCCATGCCTAGTTAAGTTTCTACTCAAATCTAAAATCTAATTAATAATATTTAAAGGTCTATAATAGGAGCACATTACTAATAACGAATTTGATCGTCTGTTCGTACATTAAACAAACACAGCGATAATAAATCTACATAAAATTCTACTTTCGCCTGAGTAATGGTGTTAGAGACAATGGTGTGGTGTTTGCATGCATAAATATTGTTTTTGCGTGTAAAGTACCGTTGCTGCGTTTACATATGAATATGTTTTTCCCTTTCAACGTAGCCGAGTAGCATTATATACCTGTAGTGTAAAATGAAATGCGTCTAAATGTATTTTTAGATATTAAAAAACTAGTGGTAGTCGCTTTTAAAATTTGATACGAGGTTATATTCCTAAATTAATTCCGATGCACCGCGGCCTACTTTATGTAATGTAAAAATCTTTGAAACAATTAGTTCGTTCTTTTTTTAGTAACTACAGAGAAACAGAATCACACTTCTCAGCTTTATTCAACTCATACACGTCTAGCAAGTAAAACATTATTAATACTTGATTTACTGCTCATAAACTGAGCTAACACTTTACTTTTAAATATCCGTCTCAATAAAATGATGTATTTTGCACAGTTGAATAGAAAATAAATCATCAACGAATCAAGAATATATTATTCTAGTTATACTTAACTTACTCTTCCAACATATTGCGCTGCATATCGTCGTGTGACGTCACTAACATTGACACTTACCGCTAATCATATTTTTGCTTCGCTACGATGCATGTTCACCAGCACCACTAGTATCTATTTAGGACAATAGGTTTCCATTGACGTTCCAATAATCATATGTATGTGTAGCTCGTACGTTAACACGTTTGCAATACTAAATATAGACTGATATTGTTATGCGATGGAAAACTTTAATGTGTCTATAGAAATCTCGTGATGAGTCGGTTTAATCTGTGGCATGCACACTATGCACAGTCAATCACTCATCGGTGATTGAATGTATGTTTTATAACAGTAATCAAGATGAGCAGGCTGATATGTCAGCGTATTTGTGCTTGGTGACACGTATAGGTAGAAAACAGTTGCTATAAAAATACGATTACGCCATGCTTGATAACAATATGCAGCATGCAAGAACGATCGGTATTTTGTATTCAAAACATGAAAATAAATACCTATATAGACCTAGGTGTATGGGGGAAGTACCAAAATGTTGAAAATAATAAAGGGTCCCTTCGCGTCGCGTTCGCCTAGCGGGCATAAGTATAGCGACACAACACCGCATCGCCACCATTCCACCCTCCAGGGCTCCAACGCACGCATGTTTTCCGCGAACGCCGATACACGGGTCCATCCAAAATATATTGATGGGATATACGTTCGCTATAACTGCCGCTCGCTTTTCGTCGAAAGTTGCATCGAGTTGTCATCGCCAGTACGGCTTTGATCAGGAATTGATTCGAGCTTTCTGATGCTAAACGTCAGGAAGCAGAGTTGATTGTTTGAATTCGAAAGTTCCATTTGGAAAATATAGTAATTACATTGAAAGATTCTGTTTTGTTCAAGTCGTTACTTAGGCTTTGCTTTCAGTTTTAGGTCGGTCCACCCACGTCCTGAATCAGATTCTAATACCATTATCGACGACATGTAGGTGTAGACATTCGTACATTTTCTAACCCTCCGGGAAATCAGGCGAGTTCTTACTTGCACAACTGCTGTTTTCACTTTGAAAATCATAAATTAATATTTTTATTTGACGCTTTCTTGCTAACCCTCTTAGTTCCTGAGGAAAATAGAAATAAATTGTATACAGTAGCCGTTCCCCACGCCCCTGTATAAGAATCTCGGTTGGACGGCGTAATGCAATAACGTAAATCGGCTTTAAAGATTGTACAAATATACACTTCGCTTTCGTAGAATAGTATACAGTAAAGACAGGGGTATACGTAGCACGGGCACTGTACTTAAATCAGAAAATTAAAGAAATCAATTAGATAATGACTGTCGTTAACACGAGTTCCACGTGTATAGAAAATACTTAGATACTGATTCAAGATAAGATTGACACTCTAATGATATTGTATACGATTGCGTGGATGTTCGGCATGTTCGTTTAAATTTGTATACGCTAAGTAAACAAATTATCCTTAGAAATGTAAGTATATAATTTGAGGAGTGTTATCACATTAATATTGTAGAGAGTATAGTCGGTATCTTATCTGAGTGCACCGTTTATCTGAGTCGTGTTCGCTAGTGATCACACATCACGACTTGTCTGTTCCACAGTTTGGCACGCACGGATTTTGTACATTGTTTTCATAGCACGTATATAATGAAGCTTGTATTATTCGTTGGTAATAGTTAATCAAGGCGTGTTTTGACAGCGGGTATTTCTGTGACAGTTATTAATTAGCCGCTTTGGGCTCTGCAGTTACATTTGTAGTGTTCGATTAATTGATCCATTGTTGGATATAGTCTTTGCAAAGTGGCGCAGTTCCTAACCTTCCACATAAGAATGGCGAAGGATAGTAATATTTCCTATAACAAAACTTTTAGTAAAAAAAGACGATCTTAGCGGACGCGCTTCCAGTTCTTTTACGATGAATATAATTTAAAACAGGACCAACTAATGCATTTTTTAAGAACATGCTGAATTTCGTTTACCTAAATATAGTGTTATCAGAAAGTGGACCATCTCTTACAGTTCACAGTCGTGTGCGCTTGAGACCATACGTCACAATTCGTGACTATCAACGCTGTGGTCATTTGAGTTTTGACATGCACGCGTGACGAATGCCGTGGCCTAAGGTTGGGCAAGAATTACGGTACAATTAAACAGCTATATATTTTTATCTTGACAAGGAAGTATTTTGTCACGTTTCACGTTAACAATATGTATAAGATTGGCCAGCTATTTTCAGATATTCACTGAAATTTATTAGAAAACGTCTCTGTTTCCCACATGACGTCTCCCTCGATCGTTCCCGCATCATGAAGTTTCAATAACAAATACTCATGCGTTCCGAACTATTGAGTTAAGTGTCCGCCTGTGTGTTCGGCAGGCGCTCGTGACGACACGGCTCGCGATAAACAATCGATGCATCGTGTACTTAGCGAGTAGGTGTTTGTTTTACTCATTATCTTGACGGCCGTCTGCGATGCCAAATGATACTGACGTTGAAATTGATATACCACGATCTTAGATTATGAAACTGTCGAGCCCATCACACTGCCACACTAAAATCATAGGTAATGGCGAATTTGAGTGTGTATTTCTGTGTTTTTTACCCTTTTCACTGCTGCACTGCTTTTCTGTGTACTGGTTATTTTTAGTTTTTGTGCGTAGTCGAATAACACTTCAGAATAACAAATAGGCTATTATATTTATTAAAAAAAATACTAATTCCTCAACTAGTCATTTATTTAAAGATTCGGGTGTTCTCTACTAAATACCTGATAAAAAAACAATTTGGTTTACTTTCTGATAGTTAAATCCTCAAAATTGCGCGGAAAAGCTACATGATGATATTTTTTTAAGCATAAGACATGTCACACAACATGTACGATCGCAATTAAAATAAAAACAAATCATGTCTTTGATCTTACCTGAGTGAGTCACCAACATTTGGTAAACATATTATTCCCTATGTCTAAGCCTTTGCATGTTACATGTGACAGTTGCCATGGTTCACCAAAACCCGCTAATAATACCTGCAGCCCTTAATTAACTCGCCCTTTGACTGTGGTTTGTGGGAGACCACTGCTCGCTCTCATGACTAGTTATGCGTGTATCGTTGTGTGCCGATGATTACGGACTTATTAGATGTTGTGGTGAATATTGATTACTCTAATGTTTTGACTAAATATAGACCAGAGCTTACTTAGTATATTTGTATGTAGTTGTATACAATGCCTGTATAAACTTCCCTTTAATTACGAGACAAATAATGTGGTTCAGTGGTTGTGGTTCATGATGTTCCCGAATTCAAATTTGAGTCACACGACTGAATTATTGTACCTACTTGTTATATTTATTTATTTGAAGGCTGTATGCTATAAAATTAATGGCAGTGACTGCCTCGTCTCTTATTATAAAGAGATTAGAGTACATAATTGATGAAACCGCATTTAAAATGACAAGTCATAATATTTTTAGAATTGTTATATCACTTCCGAGTATATTATCTCAAATGTTGTCTTGATTGTTCAACAGTAATTTGGATTCAATTTCAAATAAATATTATTTCGTACGGGTGCTAATTGTAAACGCATATACGATGAACGTCACGAGCGCCGTGAACTGTGAATGCGTTCTCTCTCAGCGCATCATAATTTATTCTACACGGTACTTCGTTTCATTTGATGAATTGTTTTTAATGGCAATATTTAGTATACGCAATTTAATTACCTAATGGTATAAAATTGCTTGTTTTGGTAATTAATTAGGGTGTTGATAAAACTAAAGGAGTATTATTATACATTATTATTCAACTGAAATCGTAATTTATTGATTGCAAATACAAATTAATTCATAATTTATTTAATTACTAATTAATAGTTTCTGGCTGCATATCCACCCGTTAAGAAAGAGATTATCGACATAGCGATCCAACTTTGAGCCAAGATTAAAAAATATAATTTCAGCCGTCATCGTATGATATCCATAAATAATATGCATCCTTATGGCTATTTAAATATTCTTTAAATAATCTACTGCCTTTCAGTACTTAATAGTGCTACAAGTCTAGACGAGTTATTAAAGTCAATGTCGCACCGAATAGGATATTGACGTAGGTAGCTGTTCCGAGCACGTGAAATTGCCGTACCGTAGGTTTCCGCTCTCGAAAGGGAAATCACTTTCGCGCCTGTCCGTCTAAATTGTATTTCTCGATGTGCGATCCGAAGTTTGGAAATTTTCGGCTCAGTTTATTTTATAGCTAAGTGTATAGTTGGAACTCTTTATCGTAAGGCGGACGTTAGATTTTGTATATAACGGTTTTATGATGGTTTAAAAAATACCAATCCACATCCTTAGAAAGCACACTCATCAGAAAAAGCCCTTTTTCGCTATGTTCATTATTTTTACGCTTCAATTGTTTCCTACTTATTTATTAAACAACCCTTTAGATTCTAGGTAGCACAGTACAATTGTAGCAAAAAAGTAACTCCACGACAGACAAACGGACATATGTCGTGGTGGAATTATAGGGGTTCCGTACTCCAGTTTTTCTTCTGGAATACTACAAGGAGGGTTGTTTACCCGCACACGTATATCTTAGTACAGGGTCGGACTCGTAATCACTAGAATACCGATCAAACCGGATATATTATGCATGACATGCGGTAATTTATTACGTCATTTTAAATGACTTCGTAGTTGTTAGTTTTTCTACTTGACTGATACAATGTTGCCTAGCATTAAACTTGTATGGCGTATGTATCTTTATTTTTTTGTTATTTGACGCATATCTGATATGCGTAAAGCCGGTAACTCTAAGGAAATTACCCGTAGGTACCTATATGTAAGTAGAAATGAGTAGTAACATACAAATTAATAATAAAATTGTTGTAAAATTTATTCCTGCATACGTATTTGTTCTTTTAACCGTGTAGATTCCTATCTAAATTATATTATGAAGTTCCTTTCTGAAATGTATAATATACACATAGTCTAATTAATATTTACTTGCCTTTGTTGCTTGTTACAAAAACCACAGTATCTAGTTAATATAAAGCAGCCCACGCCATTCGTGTTTCATTAATGTCCATGTTTTCCGTATTAAGAAATATAAGATATAAAAAATTTAACATTGAATATCAAAAGGCAAAAAAATGTTCCTTGTTTTTTATTTTTCCCTTTTTTAATGTAATATTGATAGTACTTCATAAGTTATTAAATAATGGAATTTAAGATTCATACATGCCATGTATTGACAAGTTAAAGAAAAACACTTTGGTCGTTGATAACTACCCAGCTAAAAGACTAAACTAAGTAAAAAATCATTTTATTACCCGCTTGGGCGTCCTTTTCACACCGGTCGCAATCGTACATTGACAAGCTCATAACAACCATTAAAATAATATTATAGAACAGCTTCATGAATGGAATGTCAACTCCCACACATTCTCAAACAAATTATATTTCCCTTCCATTAATTAAATGTAAATGATACCCATTATTCAAAAGTCACAACAATATCGGTAGTCGATAGAAACTTCATTAACAAAATAGTCATTAGCATAAAAAATTCAAATATTCACTTTGCCGTGACGATTTTGACCTATAACCTATGTGACCCCAGCGATTTATCTGTCGAACCTATCAAATGTCGTTAGCGCGACACGCCCACGTCTCGTGTCCGTTGTCGGGTCTTATGTAACCAGTCGTAAATAGTACCAGCTTGCCTCACGTCTTAACTTATCTACCCCAATTCTTATGCGGTCTTGGTGACCCAACCAAGTGACATTTCTAAAACCGTAAACATATGAAAATGACTCATCGAAGCGTTCAGTCAACTGCTATCCAATTTATATCTAGCAAGCATTTTCTATTATTGATACCAGAAACTTTACTTGCCCACGTTTCCAGGTTTTTACATCCCAGTTTTGGTCGAGAGCAACTTATTTGAACCAAAGCTGTGTTCTGTTATTAATTCAAACTTTTATTTGCACCTGGTAATTGACATTTATGCCTATACCATGTCTTGCGAACCGGTCACATTATGTCGCAGACTTCCAAAATTTTAAAACATTTGTGCATGACTTCGGGTCAGATTGGCTATAGCGATGCTCCATTTTTATTCAGTGGTAGTTTTCCTGACATTTTTGGTCCTAAAAACTCTCGAAGCGAAGTTCTCTCGTACGTAAAATGCCAACGTTGACATTTTTCGCGTACATTTTTATGAGTGAATTGTTTGCGTCTCCAAGACGACGTCCTGGATATTTTTACGAACGATATATTCTTGGTTCAAGAATTGAGGTATTCTTTTCTGTCCTTACGTCTTGATTGATGTTTTATTTGCTTCAGTTTTACGACATTATATTTTCAAAGTAGCAATTCTGTTGTATAACTTGATGTAAACGTCAGAACTGACTGATATATGAAATTCCTGATTTTGCAACATACAAAAAAAAATCTCTCTTTTGAAACTATTTTTAAAAACAACCTTATAGGGAATTTTGGAGACTGTTAACTCCAAACTACAGCTTTCCAATAATTGGATATATCTAACGTAACTAGCAATGGTGTCATGAACTTGAACTCGCTATGAAACAACCTTTGATTCCTAGAATCTGAGTGGAGCGCGACTGTTTACCTGCATAGCCGTCTGCCATGACCTTCCGACGCAATCCCGTGGTATTTAGTTATACAGAGAACACCCAAACATGCGCTGCGGATGTACAATCACTGTTTACTTTTACAAATCGGCTTGATTAAATGCATATTTGGTTTGTGGCCATGCAAATGCTCGTTTCACAAGCTTTTCAAATGGTTACCAAGGACTGGTCAAATAAACCTGTTATTAAAGTTATAATTTCTCGTTAGATAGATATAATAAACCTGTGTACTACTCTGGGGTTGTCGCCTATAAAAGGTCTCCCATCAGTCGTCCAAAATTCCTAAATTGTCTTCCACTTCGCTCCGTAGTCAGCTTTGCTTTTGACAATCGCTTTTAGAACGAACACCAATTTGATACGCCAAGTTAGACGGGTCGAAAGTCGTGCCTATGGTATTGTGGCCCGGATTGGCATACAATGGGCCAGATTTGGTTTGACGATGGTCCAAATTTGGCATATGCTCTGATTAGTGGTACAAGAGGCATTGTTACTCGTGCAGATTGCGACATAGGTATGCTTTTGCTAATGCAATCAAAATATATGATCTGCAGAAGCAATTTCAAAACCATTGTACTTTTTTTTAAAACGATAGAATTTCAACCGTCTTTAGAGACGCGTATTCGGCGTTCAACGTTTCACCACTGTTCCTTTATTTATAGATGTTGCGGTCCGCAAATCTCGTGGTGTTTCTATCTAAGACATTTCGTGAGCATTTATTTTCTTTATGGCTCTCAAGTGCATTTGCCGCAGTCTTCGCCGGCTATAAAAAGGAGGGTGCAGCCCTACACAAACAACACAATGGTTCCGTATAAACGACTTTGCTAAAACAATGTCTAAAATAAATCAATATCCAATCACAACGAACCTGCGTAGTTTTCGATTGCGGTCGTGGAAATTTGGGTCAGCGAATAAAATTGTAATACGATATATTTCAATCGATAGTCGATACACACCCGGCGCGGGCTTTAAAATAATTTCGTTTCTATCCGAAGAATTAAAATTTAAAAGGATAACTTTCGCACATTCGATTACTGTTTGATTTTATGCGACCTTAATTAACGTAGCTACATTGTGTCAAGTTTAACTTCCGCGTTAATTATGCCTTGTGTGAGCAGTGCGCTGATTTCTTTTGGACTTCGATGTAATTAAGAGTGATTTATTGAAAGGTTCTGTGAATTGATAATGACTGTATTTTATTCTCACTGTACTTACTCCTTATACGTTCCGGTCGCAACAAAAGTTTTTATTTACTTTAAGTTGACTTACATGTTCAATTAAAGTTGTTGAACTTATCACTTTGAATGTTTCTTGGAAGTCGGCGTATTAAGTCTTCATGTTCTGATCATCAGGTCAAATAAAACCAGGAATCATAAAAAACAACCTTTGAAATTCTCTTGAAGGTTATTTTCGAAACCTCCACATAATGAATTTATGTAGAAAATACTAAGTAATGAGAAAGTTTTTATTTGTAATATGTTTTTCTACCTTTTATATTAAATTTGATCAAGTTGCTACGAATTTCGTACACAAATGTTTTCTTTAAATATTGTCATAAGGAAACTGGAGGCCTTGAACTCGAGCGATAGAGAAAATTAGTTTATCGCAACAGTGAGGCGGAGGGCGAGCGACGTCGCCTGTATATTTCTCATTCACTCGCAGGAAATGAACTCGGAACACATTCTGGATTCCTGATACTATCTAGATTGCGTTTATCGGAAATTTATGTCTTTCGAAAATGCCAGCCCAAGCTTCCATGGAGCTATGTAAGCTCTCATAGGCTTATACGTTGCGCTAGACAGATGTCGGGAGCGACCGGCTGAAGCCTACAGTTTTTATATGTAGCTATGTGCTGGGACTTTTTATTAAATAGTTTCGTCTGAGCTCAGAATGTCATTTGTCCCTGCTAAAGCGCTCACACTGAACGCGCCATGCGGGAAGTATGGGATAGATCGATTTGTTTCACCCATTTGTTGGCGAACACTGAGTTTGATTACACAGTTTTGTGTTACAGTGACTAAGCGAATCCAAATAATTTTTTACTCAACCTCTATCTGTAAGAACTTTTTTTGCACGGTGCTCACCCATTGTCGGTCGTTTTCGTCATGTTAGCCTCGATCTCAAGGCCCGCTTGCCAAACCTTTGCGCCTCCGTGCCATGCCACTTAGTTTTACGTAAATATTGTGCCAATTTTTAAATACTGCGTGTGGGAATGCCTGCTGCACGCTATATCTATTTATTTACCTCGAGCAGTTCGGGTGCAGTTAAATTTACGTAACAAAACTGTTTCGTCAATTTATGGATGTTACTCTTGATAAATGGTTTTTGTAGATATGGATGTTGGTTCGTTTTGTTATGCGAACCGTGACGTCGATTGCAATGTGAAATATTATGATAGGTTTTTTGTCTACGGTGACCGAGCGTTCTGCGCTATAGATTTTTTTTATCTGGCGCTGGCTTACGCCATAATATATGAGCATATTAATTGTTTCCATGGTTGATGAAAAAGGCGATTAAATATTATGATAAGAGATGGCGCAGTCATCCTGCTCGCAATTACAGCACACACTGACTCACGCGCGTCTATCGTGGTCATTATGAGGATTTTATTTTGCGGTTTACTTGGGGGTTCGTGTTCCAATTTAATATTTTTATACTAAATTACTACTTTCTGACAAAGTATACTCGATTGTTTTTGAAACTACGATTACGGGTGTAAGCAAAATATACCTTTACATTTTATGAGTTCAACGTCCTGTCCCATATACAAACACCTAATATTTCATGCGTCGATTCTTTGACAGCAGTTAATTACGGCAAGGAACTCGTAAAACAAATCATGCTGCAGGACAAGTTAAGAAGGTCCACCTAAAACAATACTGTGTAGAGTAGAAAGACGGCTTAATAATTTGGATTCTGTTCAATATATTTTTTAGAAACAATTAAGCCTTCTTTGTGAATTTCCAAGTCACAAAACCATTATTTCGCGCACTTAGCCCATTAAAGTGAAGTATCATTGTTTTACACTTATAATAACAGTATTTTTAGCGTAGCTGTCCCCAGAGCGAACAGAATATCAATATTATTTTTTCACTAAAAGCAGTGTCGATATTATTCTACCTCCCTTAGTACCTCTTGGGTAATAAATTAACAGCCAGCAACGCGAAGTACTCGAGAAAAAGAAAGCTTTTCTCGAGGGTGTCGTTAGACGTAAGAAAATACTAAAGATATAAAGAAATATACACTGTAGTACTACATTACAGAAATTGCTTCACCAATCTTAGACACCAGCTGCTTGTAAACGCTGTTTGCATATTTTGGACATAATGTTTTCGCGTTTCGAAAAATAAGTTTATCGCTACTACGCTAGTAACATCCTCGTGCTACATTCAGCAATTACTGCTTAAAACAGAGGGTTTATGTACGTACGTAATTAGCATTGCTATCAAAATTGCAATTGTAAGTATAAAAAAGTAAGAGATCGTACAAAATTTTAAATTGTCGCTCATTTGTGAAAAAAAAAAACGATCCGCAAAATTAAAATATTGGCGTTGGCACGAAAATTACAAAGTTTTTGATAAATACGATTGTTAAAATATTCTCGATACTGCCTCTTTTTATACAACTAGGTTTTCTGTCCTCTCCTGTAAAGTACTGCACCAAATCGACCCGGTAAACAATAAACAATAAAAAAAGTCAAAACATTTTTACGAGGGGATTTTTATTACGGACACAATTTATAGTTCCGATCTGGTTCGCGTGTTCTTATGATCCCTGTCTCATATTTGTAAACAATCGTTACTTTGTTGTTCACTTAGTATGTTAAGAATATTATTTAATGTCAATTTTATTGATAGTATTATAGTCGTAAAAACAGTGAATGTAATAAAATTATTATCCTTCTCGTACGTGTATATCTTTATTATTATTGTAGTGCAAGTAAATATGTTATTAATAACATTCAGGAGTCTCAATCGAAAAGAGTTTGGTCCAGTTAGTATCACTACCTTAGCCCGTTTTCTCGCCTTCAACGAAAGCATTGAGGTTATACGGAACATTTTCAGAAGTCTGTAATTGCTAAGTTAGTAGAAGGCCTATACCCAGCAGTGGGTGGTTCCAAACTAAACGATGTAGATGAAAACATGACATTTTATATCATAAGTACACAAGAGCGAGACAAATTAGTATTGAACTGATTCCACAGAGCACCGCCGTGGCATTTCGCCAGGATACTTATAAAAGCGGTTTACAAAGAGTTCAAAGGTCAGATTTCAACTGGCGACCTTTACCATCGACTGGTGTTCAACGCTCGAACGCGTTTATTGCTTAAGTTTTAAATTTCATTAGGAGGAAACACTTCCATGATCGTCTGGCGTAGTAACTGTCGCTTTTACGAGGATATTCGTTAGCCTTTATAGACTAACACCGGTGTTTCACTTGACGAATAGATACTTATTTTTTTTCTTTTTTAGGGTTTTGTACTCGTAAGAGTAAAAACGGAATCTATTACTAAGACTGTCAGTCCGCTTATCTGTCGCCATGCTGTATCTCGAGGTAGATGAAAGTTAACATTTTCACAGATGATGGATTTCCGTTGCCGCTTTAACAAGAAATAATAACAATCCAGGTTAGGAAACTTTATTCGTATATAAATTCGAAGGGGGGAATTGAAATTGAAATGAAGGGCAATATTTTTTTGCAAATTTGGTTTTCTTTATTTAACTCTAGTTGATTATTTGTAGCACACAAGCCTAAATAATGACAGCGTCGGAATTTTGTGAGAAATGTACGTAATAGTAATGGTTTCACCATTTAACATTTTCATCGCCCGTTATCCAAAATCTGCCCTGCCTGCAAAATACCAATGTGCTCGCGTGTAAATCGTATACGATCGCTCGAAAGTTTCAACTAAATTTTATTGTAACACGAAAACAGCATTACTGTAGTAGGTATACAGGCTTTCAATTTTATTATCATGCAGTGATAAACATGAAAATAATTAAATTAAAAGGTACGTAAAAACCTCATTTGATATTATAGCTTTCTTATCGCTTTCGAACGGCGAAGCCTACATTTTAATTTTGACTGCTCATATCCGTCTGACTCACATTTACTTACATCAGATTTAAGATTTGTCACTCGCCTTTTTTGTAGAATACACTAATTTTTTTTTTTTGTGATTGAGGCTAATATTTTAGTTACGAGCTGAGGCTCTGGAATGAAAACTAATGATATTCAATGATCGTCTTTTTAGATCTAGGCATAATACACCATTATCCCCACTTTCCTATAGAATTGGTACAAAAAAGCCCTCCATTTTTCTGTTCTGTTCTGTTTTATTCTGTTGTTAAAGTTGGAAAAGAAAGGAAGCTTGATTGCTTGCTTGTAAAGACTTTTTTCGATTAATGGTATCGGATATTACTTAATTGTTGCAAAATAAACGTCAAAAACATTTATAAATGAAATATAACTGCGTCTGATCTGATCAAGAAATAAGTAAAATGGTTTATAACTTTGTGTTTAGTGGAAACTGGAGATGCACTCTATTAAAGCTGTTTACTAAGTGTTGGTTTATGCGTCCGTTGATTCGTGAATCATTCGTATTAATCCGGCTTCTTCGAGAACTGCTCACTTCTCTCCTGAATCCAAGTTTAGGTTTTGTTTGTTAAGTAGAATTATTTATATTTGAACGAATATTGCGTCGTCGCCGTATCTAGAAGAAAACTGCGTAATATTTGTCAAAATTAAGTTCTAGATGGTTTTTCTGATAAATACGCGACAGTAAGCCGTTGTATCAATTATTTTTTTTACCAATTAAATACTGTTTTATTTTCTTGTCTTGAATTCTAATAGCTTACGATATTTGAAAATATATCTTTAACATTTCAAAAGAACAAGCTGCGTGCATTATTCTTACAAGTCACAACATAAAAAGCGAGTGTTCCATGTATTTCTTATTCTCGTTTCAAACTATTTCGAAAACAGGTCGAAGATATCGCGTTACACACGTAAAGTTCAATGTCTTCGTGTAACGTGTGACGAATCACCTCTAAGTGTTTTCTAAAACGTTTTAAAATTTATTTCAAGCGTTGAATGGTTACCGAGAACCATATTACCGGATGGTAAAATAAAAGTATTGTGCAGTTTGCTTGGGTAAATATTTAAAAACAATTTGCTCTTCACAAGCTGACGCTGATGTCTGGTTCTGCTAGCCGCGGAATGGGAAAATTGACGCATTGTGCAGGTCTTGTTCTGTGTATTGGTTTTTACGGTTGTTGCTGAAACTATTTTCTTGTATTAGTGTTCACGATGGACATATTTCTTCTAGCATTGGATTGGTTTCATACTGTGTTGAAGTTTGAGAGAATATATTTATAAAGGAGAATGCCAAAAGAGCGTTTTATTCAAAGCGCATAATGTAAGCACGCATCGTATGTTCTACAAAAACGTTGTATTTGTTTCATAATTATCAGAAACATTATAGTAGTTACACAAAATATAAACCTCCATGATAATTACAATAATTGAAAAGTACAAAATAATAATCGTGAAAACGGTTGTGGCAATGTTAATTAAGCACATTATTTGTTGTATTAATTGTGAAAGCAATATTTGTAGCCTCGAATACCTGATTGACGAAAATAATTTCAATCGCGTTCGTGTTTTATATGTATGATGGGATTACATTAATTTAAATGGGACAGTTTGACTATTATTCACAATTATTATATAGCTAAATTCAATTGATATCTGTATTGCTCTTTTTGTGAGGACAGGATCGTCGAAAATAGATAAAACCACACCTTCAATTTTCCAGCAATTCAATTAGTCGTTTTTGATAATGATTGCTGTTTTATATCAATCATTTATGTCTTAAAATAGGATGAACGGAACCTCTATCTCCTATTTACCGTTTATTTTAGACACCCCTTGATGTTTGTATACATGCTTCATTCAAGACCTATCCTAGACCTCAGTTTCAGCCTATAAATTGGCATGACAGACATCTATAACGATGCCGGGCACGCCTCTGGTAATGTACTATTGTGGCCTTTATGACCTACTCTATGATATATTAATATATTTACAACGTGCTGGAATGGATTGTAGGATACTCAAGTAAATAATATAATGGTACTTTTCTAGTTGAACGTCAAAACGTGCTATATCGTTTTTAATATAAGATTATTTACCATTGAATAATCAACAGCGTTTGGGAACGGACCAGTATATATTTTATTCCCTCTTTTTACACACAGCTGGCAGTGACAGCGTTGAACATACTTAAAATTACGACTAACACTCGAATGATGTGATGTTCGACACTCAGTTGTGTTAAGTTTAATAATTGTACAAATATTTGTAATAATTGTAGCTAGGTTACTCATACTTGACTGTCCTACATAGATATCACTATCAATATTAAACACATTTAGACACTAAACGAGACCTTGACCACTGGTAATTTCTTTGAGGTAGTACAAGCGATTAGCACAAAATTGACTTATATAAAAAGCGCCTTTTTTTTAAAAAAAAGAAGGAAGTTCTTCCCTGCGTGTAAAGAAATGTGAGTTTTGTGCTAATAGCTGGTACTACCTCAAATAAATTACCAGTGGTAAAGGTTGTACTATCATTATATTACATATTTTAAATATCAGTAGATTTACTTTGAAGATAAATGTTTTTTTCAATCTGATATGTCGATGAAGGTTAATAACGTAAAGAAATCTAGATTTCGAATTGTTATCTAAAATGAGCAAACCACAATTGATCAAGCGTATTGATTAATGCTCGTTCCTCAGATAGAAGAGGGTTTTGTAAAAAATTGTGATGTGTTTATTTAGTTTCAACAAACTTTAAACAAAAAAAATCGTCTAATATTCAAAGAATCTCCTCTCGACTTTGCGAAGGCCACCTATCTGTAACCAAGTTTGTATCTAGACTTAAAGTATACCGTACTAGACCACTTGAATTATATTTCCACTTCTTTTTCCTTCTGAATTCTAACCCGACGCCAATGTCTGTATTCACCACCTACAATTTGTTTACTCGTCTCTATATTGAGTATATTTTGTACCAAGTATAAAATTACCGGTAGTGTTGCAACACGCAGGACGCGCCTCTCCACCGGTGTCACTCGCTAATTGTACTAATCAGAAGATTTACTGTCGTGATTTCCTAACTACTTGACCTACCTGATGCGACCTTCTTTACAAGCAACTTCTTTACTTGCCTTTTTGGCAAGTATATGGAAGGTTTTCCCATTCGTGTAAAGCCCTTAGTGTTTCATTTGTAATATTTATAAAGATTATTCGAAAAAGTATCGAATAGAAAGTATCTCTAATCAGTTCATTCCTTTATGGTAGGTATTGTACATATATCTTAATTAACAAAATATCACAAGAGGAAAGTAAATAAATTGATACATCGCGATCGTTAACCTATCGTCAAGAGCAGTTATGTGGTTATTTTTATTTCCGAAAGACCTAATTTATAAGGACCTATAAACTGAATATCAATGTTTTATGCTTACTTTTTCAATTAATATGTCTGCAAAGTTAACATATTTGTTAATTTAAATATAGATTTCAAAAAGTAAGCTGGTTTATTTCAATATAGAGAAAAGTTCCCCTTAGCCTTGGAGCGAGACTAGCGTAACTAGGTCATTAAGTACTATCATAATAAAGTTTGCAACCTCAAAGCTTTTATTATTAACAAGAAGCTCCGCAAACACGTTTTATACAAAGTCCTTGACCGTCGCAGGCTGAAACTTATTTAGATGGAAGGTAAAACATTTAACACTTAGGTAGTTATGAAAAAGATATCTTGAGTGAAACGACGTGAGATAAAATAATATAACGTTTTTACGTGTTTTATTATAATTGGTATAATTGGTTCGTTTCAAAAATTATTATCCTAAGAATAATGCACGTAAAAGTGTCCATCATAAATAATAAAATATTTACAAAATGAATAATGTATTAGATTTACGCATGATTACTTGTAACTCTTTCTTGACTTTCCTGAGACAAATACAATTCTTAAAATAAATGTCATGTAAAACTAAAATAATATAAAAACAGTTCAGAAAATTCAATTATGTGTAAATTGTGTAGGACCTTCTAATTCTTTAACGATCTTAAACAATAAAGGCTGGACCTCTCAACTTCCACAACCTCTTTCGTTTCATATTTTGGCCAAAGTGGTCTTTAATGAATAGCTGAAGCAAATAAAAGAAACATTTTGTCAGGTTTCCAATTCGCCGTAGTTGCGGTCACGAAACAGGAAGGGTCGCGGTTATCATTGTTTATTGTAAATGGAATGACAGCGTGCCCTACAAACTCCCTAGCAAGTATGCTGGGCCGTTTCTTATTCTACGTCAAGAGCACTTAGAGCGGTGAAGGGTTGGTGAATGTGGGCGTATACAATAGTATTTTGATACTTAAAAAAATTAGATAGGTAAATAGATTTTTAATTTTGCTTCGAATTCACGTCTTATGCAGACAGTTTTGTTAGCGGTAGCATTCGTTATTAGTTTCTATGTTTAAACAAAGGGAGACTGCGAATTAGTATGCGTTAACTAACTATAAGAGAAGGGAAGTAGCCAGATGATAATATGAAAGAATGATAGGTACGTAGAAGATTTTGTTTTTGTGAGTCTAAAAATAGTAAGTCTCTTCGTAGAAATCGGAATGGAAATCTTCCATACCCGATAATTTTAACGCCAAGCTCTTTCCCATAGAAACTCTTCGTAGTTTTAAACAGTATCGTAGTTTTGTATAGTTTACGAAAGTTACATCCCATAAGAATGTCAAATATACTAAATGTGGTTTGTTACATATTATCTAACAGGAAACCTTAGTCAATCTATACCTCTAAAATTAATTAAGACGTCACCAGCGGCAGCGCACGTGTTCCGACAAGCATTTCTTCGAAGTATAACAAAGCCCGAGCGAACAGAAATTGTATAATCTGAAAGCAATAATTAAAACAATAGATTGTTTTTTAAGGGGCGAAAGTTTTTCCAGTCTTTTGTGTACAACTTCGAGGTAGGATGCCGATTGATTTTGTTAGACATCGTTATTTTCCGTTGTTATGAACGCAGAAATATACCTTACCTAACGCTACTTTATTAATTTGAAATATCAAATTTTTATCATTTTTTCGTCACAAATCTCGTCTTCTCTTGATACGGTGAAAAAATTAGACCATTTTATTGAAAAGTATTTTTTTTTCCGAAGAAATTAACCAAAAGCTTAAGCAATACTAACTGGTATCGTGTATTTGTAACGTACGGTCCCCTTAATATACCGTTATGATTTAATTTCATATAATTATACGCATTAATTCGATACGTCATTTAGTTAAGTCGTCAATTAACTGTTCTTTCATTCTTAATTACCTGATAATAATTTATCGGTCGCCCGATTTACTTGGTTTAATTTGAAGAGAGATTATTTATGAATAAGTTTGTTATCATTACTGTTTGGGTGGATAATGGAACATGCTGTTAAAATCAAAAGTAAAGGAGTCACTGGGAATAACTAAATGTCATGTCTTAAAAAACTGTTAGCAGTAAATCACGTTAAGTTTAAGTTTTGTGTTCTATTCCATTCAAACCGTGTCTTACAGATATATCAATAAGTCAATGAAAAAATAAAGTATACAAGAAAAAACGTAGTCGTGAAATATTAACCAAACAAAAATCATGAGCGAGCATAGAAGATTGTTCGACATGATAAATTAGACTTGTTTAATATCAATTGTTTAGCAACACGCGCTGGGTCACGTTGTTTGCCAAGGGTATTAACAGTCCGTGAACTTGATTGATCTTTTGTACATTTCAATATGGGTTTTTTATAGTATTCGTATTGATTTTAAATAAAAAGAGGCCAAAACTCAGAGGCTCTTGTACTGCTGAGGGATATGTTGTGTTCGGAGTTCCACGATCATTGGACGTGTTAGTCTGTGACAGCACTCCAGCCTGGCAGGGAGAATCCGGTATACTCTTCCAACTTTTGTCCAGGGCAGAAGAAGCTCATGCAGCAAATCTATCTTAAAAAGGAACATTTTTTAGTTAGGATGATTATTTAAAACGTTAAATGATCTGTTGTATTTCTTTTAAATAACGTTTCAGGATGAGGAAACGTAAATGACACCTGACAATTAAATTGACAGTTTTGGACACAAGAATGAAACGCTGAAACGAAATTCGTGTTTTACTTGTTTTAGTCTCTCCTGGGATTGTAAAACAATTAATATGTATTTTTTCTAAACTAAACGTGTTTGTTGTTACTTGCCACTTAAGTATTTCAAAAATTTATGTATTCTACAGTCTTAAGTAATTGCGATTATGTGTTCGCATCTTTGTTAATATAAAGAATGTTGTAGGAAAAATATCGATATTAAAAGTATGTTGATGACATTTTCCTTAAGAAACGGAAGCATTCCACGTCACAAATGTTATAATAAATTCTTATATGTAAAGACTTGTGAATTTCCTGCTTTATAGAATCCAGCCATAAATACAAGGGAAGGAACACAGGATGTGGATGCCCGATCACAAATCATTTGATGATGCCATGTATCAAGTTTGTTTTTCACCGCATCGCTCTACTGATCACAAACGACTGTAGAAAATTGAATTATTCTATCAGAACCTCAGACTTGACTATCTTTTTTGCTAGGGAATTTATTAACAGCTTCTTTCATGAATGTTAAACAAATAAGACTCAGTGTTGTTTCTCGTTATAAGGACACATTATTGTAGACCCAATTAGGTACATTTTTATTTTAGAAATGACAATAATTGTTTCTAAATTTCTATTGTTAATCATTGTCATACGAAATAACTTTTTTAGAACGTAATTAGTGTTTTGTATTTATGGCACCCCTTGATTTCACTATTTCGGGGAAAAGATCTCTTTATCATCATTGCCATACGTATCAGCCAGTCTCAGACAAACTGGAACAAGGCCTCGTCCATGGCCCGTCACTGAACTTGAACTTTAGCTCTTCTCCTTCAATCCCTGAAAGTTCTGGTGCTAACTAAATACTAATTGCGGTCTGTTATTTGGAGACAGTGGTGTAAATATCGACGTTATAGATATGTGCGGCCCCGCAGCCGTGCGCTTATCACTGGCTTCAGCCATTACGAGCTAAACAATGTTTACGTGACCGAAATACACGAACGTGCATTATGTATTGTCTATACACTGTACACACACACACATGCTTACACACAGACGTCATTATACAGCTGTCATTGGCAGGTTGTGATCCATATTAATTGTTAGGAAAACCGTTCCAGTCAGTGCCGTGATGAGTATAATATGTACACTCTAACTACTTTAAATTGTACCTATTCCGTACAGTATTTTTACAAACAGTCGCCATGGGCAAGGGCCCATAGGCTACACACTCCAATGACTACACTATTGCCCATCGTTTAGAGTCACAACGAAATTAATTAGACAAATGAATCGAATAATTTAAGAATTAGGTAAATGCGCCATTCAACGCTCCTGCTATTCAAACAATGAGTTTTAGTTTGGAGTGACGTTTTTATAACAAAAACCCACATGTTACACCTGTTCATCGTGACACACGGACTCCTATTCCCATGAATAGCTTACTACTATCTATTTTTGTCTTTGTACAAAATGCTAAAAAGCTAAACGGACTAGCACAAATCAAATATTCATTCGAAAACGTAGAACTGTCGAATGGTGTTCGCCGGATCGATGGTATTTACATCGGATGCACGAACTAACTGCGCTGAATTAAATATTTCTAGCATCGAATGTACGGTATTACGGATGTACAGAACTACAGATTTTACTGTAGCACCCTCTGGGGGTAGGTAGGGTGTATCAGAGTGCGCTCGCTAACAATGTAGTCCTGATTCGATACGAAACGCCCCGGTCCGATTTACATTTCATCGGTGATCGACCATTGTTTTAATGACGGACGATTTTTGTTTTTGTATTCACTGAAGGATCGGGAGGACGTAGGAAGTATGCAATGATAGCAATGAAAACAATATACCATAGTTTCTTCAAATACAAACTAATCGTGAATAGTTTTTTTAACATCTCTACTCTTTACTAGGTAACATGAGTCACACAGTCAGACAGCACGCCCCAATAAAAATCGATTTCATACTCGACAAAAACAAATAATGAATAATATAGAAAAACAAACACGGCATGTAAAATGTAGCTTAATTGACTGTACAAACAGAGAAACTGTTATTTATTTTATTTGTTAGTATTGGTACAGGTTTGACCTACAATTCACTACCAATGTTGATGGAAAATAAATTCAATTTACATTTATTTATTGAAGAGTTATTTTCAAAATTACCGTTGTTTACCTACGTAAATATTATTTCGTAGATCTATTTTATATGACTGATAGGACTGTCACAACCAAAACTTCACAAGTAAAATGTTCCTTATGTAAAAGAAAATCTTTTTGAACCCTACGCATAGTACAGGCCTCACATCTAAACCAAGCGGTAATGTTTCTTTTTTGCCCTACAAAAAGATAACGAAAAATAACAAGTACATATTTATGTAACCGTCCTTTACATTAAAATACTCAGAAGTGAGGAAGCCCGTGGAAAACGGAGGCCTTTCTAACTGAATGTATATCTTATTTACCTTGCCGCCTACTCGATACGATAGTTCGGTTAACATAAGTATTTGGATAACAGAGGAACGTTTAGGGCTGGCACGCTACAGAAACTGTTTTTATTTCGAGGAAATTTCATGTAAAGTGGACTAAAGTCGTAGAACTTTTAGTTTCAGGAAGTAGGGTTACTCAAATTGATATTAATGTGCAATATAACTAAAACATAAAGATCATGTTCTTAAATGCATCTTCTGCATAGGCCTTTCAAGTAGTTCTCTTAGTTGACATACCGAGGCTCAATGTCTCACATTGATCTTTGCTCCCATAGTAAAAATTGCGAAAATACCAAGTAGAAAGGTGCGAAACTCTTACTCGTCGTTGTCGTGAAACCGTGCGTGTGCTGGGATTTCAATTATTTTCCCCTTGCCCATTCATGTTGCTAATAGCCATTTATTGGGCAATCTTATTTCGCTTTCTATTTTGGTAACCCTACAAGAATTAAAAGGGACGTTTTTATAGAAAATAATATTCAAACGAAAGCCCGTTTCGGTGAACAGGCGTGGTCCGTGGGCGGCGGGGGCGGCGGGGTGCCACCACCCCGTGCTTTGTACGCCCGGGGAGAGTTTGATACAAATCGTAGTCATTAATGTATAATAAATATTTATTCTGTTCGAAATTGTTGATGTTCAGGGTATCGTGGGTTCTGTAAATAATAATTTGGATATATAATTTTACTTTATTGGTTTCCAAATATTTCGCCAAGTTGAGTTTAATATTTGGAGCGGTTGTTAAGGATTTTTAGACAGAACATTAAATAATACATTTTCCCTTTAAATAAGTAGCATTGTTCTTTTAATTAAATAGAACTCTGGAAATGTTTTAAGCTTTTATTACTCGAGGTAAATATTTTTATGTTGAAGAGGTGGTTTTTATTTGATAAGGTTTTGATACATGTTTGTACATGCCTGACCATGGCTGGCGCACGTCTAGAAAATAAATAGTAAGCTTTTAGAAAATTCCAATTTCAATAAAAAGCCAGAGATACGCAACCTTCACTCATAACATTAGGGACCTGTTAGTTATACTAACACACTTACCACGGTCGGATTCAGTCATAAAAATTAATAACCATTAGTGACGCTCACAATATTTACCATTCAGATTTGATCGCCGCCTCATACAATATTCAAGATGATTTATCGACTATTAACTAAGCGTTATTTATGAATTAGTTGTAATCGGTAGATAAGGTGATGTTGGATTTATTAATTTCAAGATGTATACGCTAAGTTATAAGTTGCGTACAAGAGCTGACTTAAGTCTCAGATACCAGAAAAATTTCCAGCCACTTGGCTTGGTACGAAGGCACTCAATTTGTTGAAGACTTTTAGTCTGTTATGGTATCAACTTCCAGTGGCCAGAAATCGCGAAAACGGCGAAGGCCTTTGCCCAGCTGTGGGATCTGAATCTGACGCAGCCTGTATAAAGTAAGGTATCAGATTATATCTGTTATTTTCTTGTCGGGATAGAACTATACACGAATACTTATAATTAAATAACATTTGTATACTACTCTGTTGAATGAGAAACCTACCCTAAAGCCAGCCTAATTATGGACCTTGTCCAATTCCCTAATTAGTCGCGCGTTGAAACCAAATCCCTACGTAACAAGAAACTCGCTGTATAGCTAGCATATTACCAAAACTGTGCGTGATAGGCTTAATATATTAATCTAAATCGAAATGTTATTACTGCGTAACACAAAATGTGTTAGAAATCTAAATAGTTTATTTGATGTCACTGGCATACAAGTTAATGGAACAAACTCATTCGTAGGTTTCATGTAGTGGGATCGCTGTGTGGATATTTACAATAGGGATGGCGATTGGGTGTAAAAAGTAAAAGTCGTTTTAGTACGTCAAATATTACGTGGATTTTTGCCTTTTAATCGGGAAATTGAGAATTGACAAAGCTACGTCGTTCAATGTCTGTGACGTAACGACTTCGCAAAATGTATACACAGAAGTGACGTAAGTTACGTTTAGTGCAATTTGATCAATTTATATTTGCTTAATACAAGAAAAAAATCGTATTCATTATTAATTATTAAACTATGTTCCTGTCAGACTGTGATAAAGAAGAAAAAAGTCTTCATTCGTCTTAGTTGGTAAGGAAGTCAGGGTGTGTTTCTAGCCATCCATTGAACATACATACATACATAATCATAGACAAGACAAACATAGAATAGCTAATAGGTCTATAGGTAGGTAAATATACCTCTCTCGAGCTACGGCCATGCCAGGCGCTTACTCACTGTGCCAATCGAAATTTAACTAAACAGACATTCAATATTGAAATACGATTATGTAAATCCAGTTTGTCTGTTATAAAACGATAAAGCTAAAATGAATACATTTGGACATGACGATGTTGCCAACCAGTTCTGTTAATTGTTTTATAAAACTTCCAATATTTACCAGTGTAATGTATTCACTGTGTATGCCAACTTTTATAAAGGCTTCAATTTACCTACTTGTATGCAATGTAATGTTTATAATTTTGGTCCTTGTGACCTGAAAAGGACCAGATCATATTTTACGTATGACAAGGTATCATTACCACAAATTGATTTTATCACCGTTTTTGACGTATTTCTTGGCCTTCGTGTTTAACCTGCACGTGTCATTTCCAGACTAAAACCGGGAGGCCTCTTTCGGCATAGCAAATCGTCTTGCTAATATTGCCCAAGCTGTGCCTTCGTAAATATTGAGAGGTCATGATTGACGTCTGTCTTGGTATTGACTCCAATTTGGTGGTGCCATTAAATGGTTATAAATATCGGCCTTGAATCGGATAAAACCGGTTTCGGCAACAGCTGATGTATTATCAATTATCTAGAACTAGATACTGTTGTTATTGTAAAATGTAACAAGATCAGAATATTAAATAAAGTACCTATTCTGTAAATATAATATGAACTCGTTTATTGATATTCGTGGTATATGTAGGTTTCTTTCGAAAGTTGTTATGGGACGATGCACGTCCAAATTGCGAAGCTAGTTTCCCTTTAAGGTAGAATTCAGGTTTTTACGTCCGATTAAATGCGCCCAAAAAGATTTTGTGTTGACAGCAATTAAATGAGAATTCAATATAATTGTCCAATTATAACGCTGGTAACGGGAACGAAGATGAAATATGTTCGGGAATGTTTTTGTTACTTTTATACTACCATACAAACGGTAAATCACATTTTTTTGGCCTGATGATGGCGTGTCCCTACCTAACCTACCTTCTATATCATGATAAAATTATCAAATAAAATATCACATAAAAATATCATGATTACAAAACTTACGGCCATATTTCAGTAGTCCTAAAATATCATCCTGTATCACGAGGTTACCTAAATAAACATAGCATTAAACCCATGACTATTTATTGGTCTGTAGTCTGAGTTCCGCGCTGAAATAGTGTAACTGTATATATTCGTGCAGCCCAGACCCCTCTAGAGGGTGGCAGCCAAAAATCCCACATACATATAATATAGACATGGTCAGAGCAGACGAGCCGACATAACCACGCCGCCGTCACAAAGGGCCGGCAATTAGACCCGGCACGTCACTCGTATCGATCCGATTGTCCGTCCGTCATTGTGATCCGACGTGTTTGCGTATCTGCGCGCCTGGTACCTATACAGCAGGTACATGCTACATACATAATATAAAAACGAGTAATATGTATGAAATGTATGGTGTTCATGGGATGGGGGAAATGTCTGGCAGTGTCGATTTCACCTCTTTAATTGGAATGCTTGTATTGAAAACACGAAAATTTAACGCGGACGTTTCTATTGAAACAAATGTATATGTATTTATTTCACGTGATTGATAGATATCATTGCTGTAAATTCTCATAGTTATTCTACTCGCCTAAAAGGACCAAACGAACTTTGAACTTAGTGAGGTCTTTAGTTACATGATAAACATGATACGACTAAAGGTTAAGGGCTAAGTGTTGATGACCGGCTGTCGTAGTCTGTAATCATCAATCTCATAATTATTACGTGCTCTGTTCTCTCAGCCGATCTTAAACGCAGTGTTCCTAACGACCGATAATTGTGACGGCTAGTTTGAACGCCCACAAACTGTACACGTTCGCGTTCTAAAGTGATAATTGTATAAGAGTATTTAACAGAGCCATTTACATAGTTATTTGAGTGGCTATCAATTAAATTGTAGGTAAAAAGAAAATATAGAACTAAACATAGTAAAAGATAGGTATCTGTATTCCACACCTGTCTATTCAGACGTTGTTATGAAAAGGAAAGTGATGTAACAAGGAGGGTCGTCTTGATTATAAACGATACGAAGTGTATTGTTTTTAATAGACTTGAAATGGAAATATGTCTTACTATTATACAGTTGTCTTTCTAGATATGAAATTTTTAGGGATGTTGTTTAATTTGAGGTTAGGATAATTTTATCGATTATTAGGTTGTAAATAAAATTTAAAAAAATACCATTTTATATTCAAGCAAAAATCTCTTAATGTTTGTCATTATATTCATTATTGCGAGATATACATTTAACTCGCTTTAATCTAAAAAAGTATTATAAAACAAACTTTAACAATATTTCATTGTGCACTCCCAGGATGGCAAGGAAATTGAATTAATTTAGCCGTGAATGTAATAAACAAATCTAGTTAGTTCGCCCTAGTCGCGCGACCGACTAACTCATTTATCTAAGATGATTAATAAACTTACTTTGATGAGATTATGTGTGTCGCTTTGACTGATTAGTACGTTGCTAGTATTTCTCGTTACATTTTAATTTATATAACCGTACTTTTATAAATGCGATACAGTTTATTCAGTGTTCATATATGTATTTTTTTCTATTGCCTGCTTGTGATTTACTTAATGCCTATTTAAATTAGAAGGTCTTTGTGTGTGATAAGATTTTGACAGACCAGCTTATTACTAAAGTGAATAATAATATTTTTTCATATTAATATTATCTAATTCTCATTGTACTTGTATATCAGGTAAAAGGACCCACAACTATCTCTGCTCGTGGCTAAGCTATAACCGCATAAGTGATTCGATCACAGGTTAAGTTATGCTTAACGCAGTTGGTCCGTGGATGGGTGACCATCTTTGTCATAACGACTTCCTCCGTGTTTCGGAAGGCACGTTAAATTGTGGGTCCCGGCTGTTATTCCTACATCTTTGATAGTCGTTACAGATAGTCAGAAGCTGAAAAGTCTGACAGCCAGTCTAACCAAGGGGTATCGTGTTGCCCAGGTTACTGGGTTGAGGAGGTCAGATAGGCAGTCGCTCCTTGTAAAACACTGGTACTTAGCTGAAACCGGTTGGACTGGTAGCCGACCTCAACATAGTTGGGAAAAGGCTAGGCCGATGAACTATCTCTGCAGTGTTACATTTTTTTTATAAAGACATTGATATCTTAAAAAGAATAAGGAACTGTAAAATGCTTTCTCTAACAATTGTGTTTTATTATTGTGAGTTTTCCTTTACCGGTTTCTGCTTAAAACATCATTTAATAATATTTTTCTTTCTCTACGTATTTCAATTATAGTCCATTCTCTCTTTATATTAACTGAAGCATTTACCTTTATTTAAAAGTCTCAAAGCAATTGTCAGGAATTTTAATATTAAGACATTTAAGAAGTTGTCAAGTAAAATCTTTCGTTTATAATTAATTTCGTAGAAAAGGAAGTGTTCGCTTGAGGGTTTAAGTGTAACTAATGAAATTCTTACTAAGCTCCCACGATTGCGTAGAATGTTTACTGATAAGGAAATATGTAATGTTATTTCACAGTACTTACGATATGCTTGAACTGCACCATTTTTTATTTACGTGTATGAGACTTGGTTTCGGTCGTTTTTCTAAGAATCTTAATGATGAAAGAATAATATGTTACTTGTATATTTCAACGGTCCTTATAAATGTACCTAAACAGCATACCGAATGACGTCATGAAATACAAACTTCCTTATTTCATCAAAAACTGTCGACGTTTTATGATCAAATTTAATCGTTTTCTTAATGTTCTTACAACAACCTTTGTATAAAGATCCCATTCTAGACAAGGGTTAAACAATCGTATTTAAAAATAAGGGGCATTGTTCAAACATGTCGTTATCAGCAGCACACAGGCTTGGACACGGCTCTCAGAGGGCTCCATTCGAACCGGCCCACTTAACCCTTGCTTAATCCTATAGGATTTGTGCTAATCAGTGTTCCGTGTTTACTCTGCGCGATCACTAATTTGAATAGCTAAATATATAATGTAGTGTAACAGATAATGTAGTTTAGTCTTAGTTACTACAAAAGTCAACTACCTATATCAAATTTAAAGTGTATTCATAATTCCAACTCATTTGATGAAAACTTTCATACTGCACGTTGATTTAAAAAGGCAATTATAAGTTAAACCAATTTTCGTGTAATCTACCGAACAATAAAGCTAAGGTTCTTCAATTACTGTTTTTATAACTGACATGAGTGATCGTCTTACATAAGACAGCTCCTAGAAACTACTCAAATAACATAACATCATTAACCGGCTCAATTTCCAATAACAAATACCGTAAGCATTATTACTATGACAAAAAAATCTAGGCCAGCACATCCACGGTTCATTGTACTTGGTACACGTCACTTTGTTTTCGCACTTTCGTGGCATGCCGACGTCAGCTGGATCGATCGGAGCGTAGGATGGCATAGGTAGAAGGTACAGAATGTCTGCTACGTTTCTGGCACCGGTGGCAACACGTCACGCCGCTGGACACGGCAGAGGTGTGCGCCCCACGCGCCCCAAACGACATAATATGTCAAACAACGTGACGACACTTTTTCCCGATTCGTTCTGTACCTCTGTAACTATGTTCCTACGTCAGATTCTTTGCACACTTTCGATTTACTGTTGACGTCAGCCAATTGAATATTGACGCCATAATATACATGATCATATGAGCTTGTGATTGACTTTTATAGTTCCGATGGTCTTAGTATTTGGCTGTCTTATTAAATTGTGTCGTGTAGAATGCAGTTTGTGTAGTACATAACATATTTACATTGTTCTTGATAAAACTGGATTGCTTGTTGTGGCCCCAAAGCTGCTCTAAACAGTAAATCTTACGAAGAGTGATCTATCTCAGATCACACTGGGCACCTTAGCCCTGTGTGAGTCATTAGCCGCGATGCGACACGTTTGCGTTGTAATACGCAATTAAATATTCATTAATGTACTATGATTATCGCGGCGCAGCTGATTTCTATGGGGTCGGGGACACGGGACCTATAATTTGGCTGCAAAGTACCGGAGTTCCACGCATACACCCCATTAGCTAGGCTTATATTCCCATCGTCGTTAGAGAATTCATTCTAATTTCTAATTGAAAACATAGCTTCAATTTGCTTTGAAGCTGACCACGCCTTTTGTAAATAATTAAATTATAAACTTATCTTTGTGACATAAAAAAATATCTTACATTTTCGTGTACCGAATTATGTTAAATGAAAACCCAATTATTATAATTTTGCTTGTCGGAGGGACGCCCTCGGGGACTTGTACCCAAGATGGGTTCGAATTTTAGGTCGAATAACAGTATAATTAAGTATTAGCGGCCTGAAGATATGAGTGCCCGTGATCACCGGACCGTAGAGGTTACGTCGATATTATCGCCGTTTTATATTAAAACCAACCCTTACGATATGCGACAATTATTCGCATATCGTAAGGGTTCATTTATTATCCGTTCAGTAAAGTTGATTGTATTTGAAATTAACTTAAAAAAGAGTTTAACGACCTAACTGTCATATAAATCGATCCATGATGAACGGCTTTTGTGTGACAAATCAATTTAATAGAACATTTATTATTCGCAGCTCGTAGTGTCTGCCTTCCCTTTTTCTAAGTTATTTGTAGGTCATCCTTCATTAATTATTATGGGCAGAATTCCAAGCGGAATCACCTGAAGTCACGTACCGTGTAGACGTGCCGAGTTTAAAAATTTCAAATGACGCATAATTAAAGACGAGTTTCTACGTTTCTAGTCCTCTATTCAAACCGTTTGCGGCGCACAGCTGGACTCGAGCCCCTCTTTAAAGGGGTTAATGGGAAGGCCCATGTTTACTTAGTTATCATCATCTCTAATGACGTAGCCACTAATTAATGACCTATACAACCTAAAGTTTCGTAGGTAGGCACATGTCGCAAGCCCCGTATCGTCGATTGTGTAATTAAATCGATTGACTCTTGACTCCTATAGAAAGACGGGTCTATTATTTGCCTTGAACCAAATGGCCGTCAAAACGATCGTATTATTGAAATCAGTTAGTTTTCGTCGTTGATTAACTGTAGCGATATGGTAACAGTTTACATCGTTAGGGTTTAATCGGCCACGTGTGAGTCACGCTCGTGTACGTTTCGGGAATGTCTGAATACTTCAGGATATTGCTTTCAACGACAACTCATAGGTGATATTTTTATAAATATATTTGACTATGTTTTATTTCTATTGTCTATAACTGTTTGCTGCGTATGAAATTACATAACGATTTTTGGTAAATTGTTTCAATGTTAGCATCACGATGCTAATTTACATAGTTTTACAACACCATCTTATGGCGCGATTTTGAATAACTATTTTAACTTAAGTGTAGATCGTAAAAATAATGGACGTTGAATGCAAAAATAATACTCTTGCTTCATCGTCGGAATAGCATTACATTCACTACGTCCGTACATTTCCCGACTAAACGAAGGGGTTTATTCTAAAAACTGTTTGATATTCACAAGTGTTACCTTAATAGTCCTCGTATAAACGTTGGCAGTCCGCCAGGGTTTACTTTCCGATTAGATTTTCACGGCCTTTAGATGTCTAGAATTGTTGATTGTGGTTCTCGCTGCACATCGATATTACCGAGAACTTAAATCAAATTAGTTTCAGTATGTATTTTGTTTAGTATATATGTTTCCTAATCAGATCATCAAACAACACAAGCAAACGGAACTTTTATTAGAACTTACAAAGTATTTTTGCAAATTAAATTTCCGCTACTACGCTTTTCGCGGCACGTACACCGAACTGCACGGTTACATTAACCCGGATTTATAATCACATAATTATAATACATATTAAATTAATGTGGGGGTTTTAATGAGTACGGATGGCTATCGTGGAGAGGAAACACTCGAGTTTTTCTTAGTAGCCCGGCTTGATTCCAAGAAGGTCTTAATGATACTTTCGTTACGGTCGTGAGTCGTGACCTACATTGGTAACGTCAAAACATTTCCTATTGGTCTTGCCTGCTCGGATCACTCCTTATAACGTAACGGGTTCTTCATGTTATTAAGTAGTTTTCACGTGGGAATCACAGCTTCTGTATTTGAACAAGTAATGTTGGTAACAAACACGTTGACTATATTTGACTGTTCAAGTTTCGCTCGAAGAATTCAGACATCTTTGTGGTTCATATTTACTATCTGTACTTGCACTTCTTATTATGACATTGATTGTATTTTTGACCAAGCTATTCATAGAACATAGCCCTCAGCACCATTTTACCATATTCTCTGATTAATTCAGGCATGTAAACATTAATTAAATACATAATTTAAATGAAGCTTAATTAAGTATTTAATTCCTGTAAACTTTACCAATCCGGTACAGTGTGAAATTGGTTTGTTGTCATTATTTTAATTACTTTGGTTGATATTTCTGTATGTAGTAATTAAAAATATCAGGCTTGTCGGTTTTGATCTCGCAATGTTATGCATTTTAACAAAGTAGAGAATCGTCGAAAAAGTTTGAGCTGATGGAACGTCTCATCTGCGCCTCTACTTATGATTTGCATTGCGAGTTTAACCTGAATTATATATGCAATGCCATTTATAAAACTCCCTGTCGCCATCTTACGTCTGCGCTGTCTGGTCTGCACTTTTAATTTTTGCTATTGTCCTAAAACGGATATCTTTTTTGAGTGTTCGTTATGACGTTGTGAATAACCTTATTTTTGTTATTGTTTCAGCTGGGCGGGTATGGAGAAGGCGAAGGCGTACATAAAGAGCTCGCTGGCGTCGAAGCCGGCGTCGCCGTGCGCGTCGCGCGAGAAGCCGGCGGCGCCCGCGCAGCAGGACGAGCCGCGCGTGTGCTTCGTGTGCGGCGGCGCCGGGTTCAGCGACCACTACACCGTCAGGGTCAAGCCCGACACACAGGTGATGACACTACCCCAATCACCCACTATAGTCCAACATACATGAAACCGAAGGAGCCTCTAATGAAATAAGAATTAGGACATCAAGTCTCCTGATCCAATCAAGCCAATCAATGATCGAATGTATATCGACCAGTTAGTCTCGACAGGTCCGCTTCGTAACCTTTAAAAGTTTCAAGTTGTTTTTTTTTTAATTCTTTAGTAAAAGTTTTAGGCGCTTAGATTTGATGAAATAGGAATATTCAAGCAAACAATATCGCATTGACTGCAATTTTATTGTATGTACCCCTGGAAGTAAACGAGAGCGGGAGCATTGATTGACGTTGACCAGTGATTGACGGAAGCTTTTTGGTTCAGTCGATTTAAATCCTCTAGATATGTATATAACCAGTCACCTCTTCCGAGGGAGTTTTCCATCTTGGACTGTGGGTTGTTTACATGTATATTGCATATCTCGTAGTCGTATGTTCTAGCAAGGCATGCTCATCAGTATAATTGCACTCCCTCAACATGGAGAGATCCTGTTTACCATCAGCACAACAACAAGTCATAACACATCCATCACTCGGGAGCGATGTCTTGACGTTCAGAACGACATTGTCACACAATTCGCGTCCCATTACGCCGACTCATGTGCTGGGTGCGCCGCTGTACCGCTTCTAACCGGATGCCAATTGCTGGAGCGCATAAAGCGATTGACATTTGACACGTAATAATGTCCGAGCAAGCAGGCGCTCTATTTATTACATTGATGGTCCTTAATTTATGTATGCCTGTGTTTTTAATAAAGGCTTGTTTATACGAGGCTAGAAATATCGTGCGAGTTGCCGGCAATGATGTCTGTTTTGATGCCAGAGCGTCGCGGGTCCGCAATGTTTAACAATAGACCGATATTTCTCACTTCGTCTCAATGAGCCTCGAGTGTCACGTAGAGGTTTAAGTATCGTTAAGTATTGGTGACATAACATGTTATCTAACTTAAGTTGGTCGTTATTTTATTACCATTTAAACATTCTAGAGCCACGTCGCGCATCATTTTTAAACAAGAATCCTAGCTATTCGACTGCAGCTAGTAGGAAATACAAGATAAAATCTACAAGCCCTAAGATACAGTCATGTGGATTAAAGATACGCCCGGTTGCTAAGCAACAATGCTCCGTCCTACACAATATTTTGTATTCAAAATATATTTTAAGCTATTAAGAAAACAATTTTTAGAATACATTAAAATTTATCAGAACTCCATAATACATTGGGTTATTCATCATTAAATAAACATTAAAACTTCTGTGAAATATGGTAATAATTTACTCATACATATGAATTACGATAGAGCAAGATTACATTATTATAATATATTGGACTATCAAATACCAAAATATATGCATTTAGATTGTGTAAATATTCTTATGGTAATGTTGGATGGCGCATAATATGACCTAATTCTTATAAAATGGTCAAGCAAGTTATTTTTGACTGGAGTTATTCCTCTAAATAGTTGTGGTTTTTTCTCTAGCATATAAAACAATTACACCTAGTATGAATGAGACGAATCAACACGATAGTTGGTTTGAAGATATACTTTACCTAAGGTTTTAGCCGATCACAAAAATATAATCGAAGCGAATTTATGCCCTCGAAAGTTAGTCTAAAGTACCAAAAAGTCTCCGATACCTTAGACAATCCATTTCCGCATAGTTAGTCCTTAGTATAGTAAACTGAAGTTACTTTATTTTACAAATGAAAAACTAGTCTCAAGTCAACACCTTTCAATGCCTAAAACAGAATTGTTTTGACCGATTCCATCAAATAAAAATCAAAAGAACTTCCAACTTGATGATCGCAGGATGACGGTAATGTTATCGATTCTCGCCCACGTTAATGTAAATATAGATCTATTCAGGTTTCCTACTCAAAATACACCAATAGATTGGTACTTGATGAACTACTGCCTACCTATGTACCTGAGACAAAAGGGGTTTACAAGAGCGGTCGAGTTAACTATTCTTTTAGAAAACCATCGAAAACACAAGGAATTGCATAATACCATCTTATGATCATAATAAGTTAGGTTTAAGTGACTCCTAGCAGCAGTTGTGTATCCTAACAATATTATGAATGTGTTAAATATATGTGGGTTTAATCACAACATAAATGAAATTGATAGATACTTAGTTAGACCATGACCTAGATTAGTACATTGTGCTTTCGCGTAGGTTCATTCCGGAGCGATTTGTTGGGTTCAAAGTGTTTATTCCTAAAGCATCTTAGATGCAGATGCAGATTGAAGAAGCCGATGGAATTTCATTTATTCGTTTACACCTTCTGCTACATTAGAATAGATTCCGTCCGTAGCAACTTGATCTGTACCTATCACCTCAATGCCTCCGGGATTGCAATGTACTCCGATACGTCTTTAGCTCATCTGTAAACATCATTATATCGTGTTCCCATGAGAGATACCAGCACATCGATCGGCGCGAAACGTTCCGATAACTCATACGGTTTCCACATAAACTGTTCTCATAAAGCGATGTCTAGGGCGCGTTCACTGCGATCAATTGTAGAAAACAGCGACGTTTAACTGCGCTACGCTTCCACTAAATGTTACGACATATATTTCGATTTTCATCCGTTCCATTAACTACGTTTTGCCTGTTCAAGCTGAAAATGTTCGGGCCAAGTAAACATGTATTTTGGCCTGAGTGAAAATGCGCTACGTAATCTCTATAAAAAATATTAAGAAGTAAGAACTTGGGTGACCTGTGATGTTATTTACATATGGCAAGATGATAAGCGAGAAGATCGAAATATGAATAAATATATTTATAATGTTATTTTTCTGTCGCTTGGTCCTATTGTTCGTATTTTTATCTGACGTTAAAAACTGATTTTGTCCCCAACTGTGGTGGGGCACTAGTCAAAACAACGCTAACCATGTACAAAATGAGGAATTAAGGCTCTTTTCATTTAATTAA
Organism: Trichoplusia ni; assembly: GCF_003590095.1. NCBI lineage: Eukaryota > Metazoa > Arthropoda > Insecta > Lepidoptera > Noctuidae > Trichoplusia > Trichoplusia ni. The sequence goes on from NC_039482.1 coordinate 15,852,754, forward strand.
ATTTTTGGTACAAACCATTTATTCCTTTGGCCGCCAAGTTAAACAACGCGTGTAACGTTAGTGTGCACGTTGTTTAACTCGCTTGAATAGATAATACTTATAATTCAGCGGTGCACTGTATTGTTTTTTTAGCCATACAGTTGTATAGAATCGATTGATAGCTGCTGTTATTAGGTTTTTGTTATGTGTGTATAATCATTTACGTTGGTTTTCTTTTTTACCTTAGTTTAAGACAAGTAAGCAAGTTGCTGTAGTTACAATGTATGGGTCGAGGTTTTACCAAGCAAAAAGTTCTTATACGATTTCAAAAGAAACCAAAAATTCCATACGGTTAGAGTATTAAGAGACCTATCTGAATTGAAATACTATAGATGTCTTGCTTTTACGGGCAAGCATCAGGGTAAGCTAGCAACATTATCCGAGAAAATGGGTTCCGCACTGCAGGCAATGCTTTAACTCCCTGTCATATCGCGTTATTGCTATCTTTAACGTTTAGCTATAGTCGCGGAATCGTATACTTTTTATTAGCCAGTTCTAAAACAATTTCATGGTTTATTTTCTTATGTTATAAAGTATTAATCAGTTGACTTGTTTTTTAAATCTAATCATTGGCTAGGGTTTAGTTTGATTAAGTAATTAAGCTTGTTAATGACTAATTCGATTTTAAAAACATCTGGTGCTTGGACTTTATCTAATATCGTTAATAGAATAATGTTTGAAGGCCGGTGTTTATGGAAAATGTCACAACGTTTTCGACGTTAACTTAGATTGATGTGAGGAACTGAAAATAAAAACTTATACGAGAGTTTAAAACTGTTTTTCGTATTATATTATTTTGCTTAATGCCGTTTGAGATGAAAAATAAAGCTAGATCAGTTTCTCAATTTAAATAAAAGTTGTATCGTTTTGCTATACAATTTTTATATCATCTGATGTCACAGCAGATTTCTCTTCGAAGAACTAAGGTAATTGTTCTTATGGGTATCTGCAAGGTTGCGCTTTTAGCATAAATCCTCCATTTTATCGTTTCATTGTACTATTATTTCACAGCTCTAATTTTATGGTAAACCATGAAGAATTTCTGTGTTATGTATGTTTATGTATACCTTTACATGTTTTTAACAATAGCGCACCACCTACCTCTGTACATACTGATAATTTTCCTGTCCATCCAAAGGTTGTCTGGAAGATATCGCTTTTAGCGATAAGACCGCCATTGTACCCTAACATTGTATGTATTAAGAATCACTGCTGTAATTCCATGGTGTACAATAAAGAATATTCTAATCTAATCTAATCTAATGTGTTCTTCCAAAAGGTTCTCAGTTTTGACGCTATTTTTATTAAAGAGTAACGTTATATACGTGTGTTGTGCAGTGCTCGGAGCCATACTTCCCGTTCCTGGGCGCGCACGCGCCGCCAGCGGGCTACCGCGCCGAGGGCGACGAGGAGGGCACGGTGCGATGCTGCTGCGTCTGCTACACCTTCCTGCGCCAGCAGTGGGAGCAGTACGACCGCGAGAACAAGCCCCACAGCCAGAGGTTCTACTGGATGAAGCGGCTCGACGGGAAACCATTCATAGGTTAGTACATAGCTTGCAAGAAGGAGATGGGTTCAGAGAGTCAGTCGGCCGAAGTATATTAGTTGTTGAAGTAGAGGTGAACTGTGTAAATCTGTCTTCTGGATTCTGTTTTGCTCAATCAATTTCATCTTCAATATAGACTGGTGAGTCGTGGTTATCATTATGTTTAACAATTTTGCCATGTGAATAAGCTATTTAGGAGCTGTCGCTTACATTGTAAGTTGGAATAGACGATAAACCTTAAAATAGTGTAAGCGTTACATTGTCTGCACGTGTTTTACTTATTCGAGCATCAAACGCAGTCGATCAGGCGGCCTCACTACGATTGTACGCGAACAACGACAGTGCATTCCGATTTACTTGGAATGGACGTCGTAAATCCGCCTCGCCTGCCTCGCCCGCCTCGCTCGCCTCGCCAGATAAATAATATTAAAACAAAAGACTAGAATCGTGTACGGGACTTTGTTTGGTACTTGGACATGGATAAAAGAATTCCTCTTTTGTTTGCTTTTTTTGCGAGATACAGCTTTGAGCTATGGAGTTAGTTGACTGCTGATTGATGTCGTTCTAGTTTGTAACTGTTTTTGATTCTATTGTTTGTCAGGAGAACTAGAACTAGCTTTTAACAAATATTCTCCGTTATAATGTATATTATGATCTAAGGAAAACAACAAATTGTGTTAGGTGTGTCTTAATCAAAGAAGAAGTGTACAAATTCTTGTTTTTTTTTGCAATACTGACATGATTGAACAAGTAAACCTCCTTTAAAAACATTTTATCTTCCCTCCAGATCGTTGCTATAGAAATCGAGATACGAGTTTATATTAAGAGAACAGAATCCTCAAAACGTTGATTAATTGAAATGATGCGGTTGAATATCTCTCAAGTCTGATTCACGAGCCGAGATAAAAAATATACACCCTACATTTTTGTCAACTAAAAAAAACATTTCGCGAAAAATGTCCTTAAAAATTGTTATCAAACATTATTTCAACTGTCAAAACGGGCCGTGTCGCCCCTCCCGCCGGATTACCCGGGTGGCTCGCGCCCCTCACCCCTCCTCGCCACTCTTTTGTCTGAAACGAACCACGCACTGATAGACGGATGGAGTGCCCTAATTTTTTGTCCTTTTTTTAATATATATGCTTTATACACAAATGTGCTTTGATAAATATTTTTTGCCTCGCTCGCTGAATTTTGGTGTGCGTGTTTTTTCTTTAATATTAAACTGTGATTGCTTCGGCCATTTAATTATTAAGGTTTCACGCGGATCCGGGTTTTGTTTGATTGTTTTTGTTTTATTATGATGTCGTTTTATGTTTTCTAGGATACGTTAGGTTTTAATTTCAAGTAAGTTAAGGATAGAATATATTATCGTGAGAATTAATAGTTATTTATTTTGTTCCTTAATAACTGTTATGTGTGGCAACACATTTTTGACAAACCTATTATATAAAATAGGCTTCTTTAGAAATAATTTTAAAAATGTATAATTTCATTAATGGATAGTGCCCTGTTTCACCAACTCTCGAGTACCTACATTACCAGCGGAAAAATAATTGTCTTGTATTATAGTTGTCCACTTAGGTTAAATTAAATTAAAATATTTGTGAAAATGTTAATATGGATAAAACATGAAAAAATTGAGTAGGAATGGTGATGTATGATGCACATAATATGCAGGCCGTAATGTTTACTTAGCATTTCGTAGAACACCATTGTCGCCGGGTCGCGCTCCCCGCTAACAATGGTGTGTTTTGTTAACGGCCTCAGCTGCCTCGGAACTTACTGCTCGCGGCTAGTGCACTACTAACACCCACATTAATAGTCACGTTCGCTGATATTACACGGTCCTCCTGTCCTGATGCAGTAGGTATAGATTTAGATGTCTTGATGGTATCATTTTTTCGAAAAGCTATGGCACTATGGCGCTATGCCACAGAGTCGCGGTTTCTGATATGTACCTGAAGCTTAATATGAAATTTTGCAGTTTAATGAGCTTAAATTTCCGGCAAGGGCTCCCTTCCGTAACTTCAGTGATACACTTTAAAAACTGGAAGTAGGCCTTCTAAGATGTTCGGCTATCGATTTTATCCATACATACGCATTGATATTTGTTTTAAATGTACCAACATAAGTTATTACTCATGCCAATTCAACCATTCTTAATTTGGAACGTCTAAACAGCAGTACGCTCATATTGTGATAAGCTCTTTGATGTCGCATTGAACACCCACAATAGCGTGACGTGTTTGTACGCACGTAATGAACATGCATATGTATGTCCGTCTGTCTATACTAAATGAATACAGCCTATGTCAATATGCTCCTACGTATACCTAGCTTCGTGTATACACATGGTCAACGTCTGATGTGGGGTATTTGAATAAAAGGTTAGTTAATTAAATTGTTGCACGCAATGTTATCTTAATCTTGAGTTTTCTCGTCCGTCAAAAGGATGTCTCTAAGATCCCTGCTGAAGATAACGCTGTCCTATCTTTGCTTTCATTTTGTTCTTACGTTTGACATTTAAAACATTTGTATTTAATTCTAATATTTGTATTTAGTTCTAATAGAACTCTACGTGAACTGAACATTTTATGTATTTAAAAATTCGCTGTTGCTGCGTAATTATATAGCGGTGGAGAGGTTGGTTAAATACATTTAGTTAAAACTTTATTCGAGAAGCATTACTACTACTTAATAATCCAAAACTAAACAACATTCATACCAAAATAACTCATACAAAGCCACAAACTAAAACTGCTAACGAAAGTTTTCAGCGATAATTTCCACAGCGGGAAATTCCTGGCTGTAGGGAGTCGACGTCACACGTCAAACGTTGATGAAATATGAATCAGTGGCCCGGCGCGGCCAGACGACGCGGGCCTGACTCTTTGATGTTATATAAATATGGCGGCGCTCGGCGGCCGGTCGCCGGACTGCCGGCTAGGGATGCCACGCGTCGCCGTACGGGACCACTCCACTCCTCTCCTCTCCTCGCCGGTATTTCGTGTCCCTCCGACTATGCGGAGAGCATTCCGCTTTACCTCAAAGGGTAGTCGCGGCTCTTATTTTAAAACATGAATATAATATAGCTTTCATGTTTTTGTGGAGTTCTTCTTTGTTTGTCATTGTTGTGGTTTCTATGGGTGTTTTTCGTTGTTTAATTTGGGTGCAGAAATTGAAGCAAACATTTTTACAATGTTTTGAAAACTATCTTACTGCGTCATAACCTTAGGCTTGGAAAATTGAACTAAAAAGCTTTGTAAATTATCAAGGGCCAGGACTATCTCCAAAAATAGCTTACAAAAACGAGCAACGACCACAATACAAATAAATATCGACCCGCCAGCGGTGCATTCGTAGCAACAATGTTGATTTAAACAAGAACAACACAAGTGCGGCGCAGCCCTGATTGCATCGAATTAGTCTGTAAATAAAAGTGAAGTTACACTAAGCGGTTACAACCGGTTCTAGTTGTTGTTGCATACTGAACTTTGTATTGTTCACACGACGTGACTAATGCTAGACTGGAATTTTTAGTTCGTCAAATTACACGTACCTTTGGTGCGGTTCGATGATTTAAGTAGGGCGCACGTATACTCGACTGATAGTAGGTAACCGGTAACTGTTTGAATTTATGAAATTATCACCGAAAAAAGAGTGAAAGTCGTTATTTGCTCTTATTTTAAACGTCATCAGCCTAGCCTTTTCCCAACAATATTTGGGTCAGCTTGAAGTGTAGGGTTTCGCCTAAGAATACTAGCTATGCAAGGAGCGACTGCCTATCTGAGCTCATCTAATTATCCATAACGACTGACAAAGATGTATAACTGACAGCCGGGCCCCATAATTTAACGTGCCTTCCGAAACACGGAAGAACTCGTTTTGACAAAGATGTTCACCTATCCACGGACCGACCGTATCAAGCAGAACCTTAGCTGTGATCGATCAAGTTCTGCAGTATACAAAATGATAAAACGCCTCTATAATATTGTTTCCGTTTATTTAAGTTTAGAACCGATGGAGTATTGATACTTCTTTTTGGGGTCTTTGCTTTAAAATCGTACACATTTTTATCCGAAAGCCGCAGATTTTAATGTTTCTATATTCTTAAACACTAAATCCACAAAGATCAAGTTTGTCTGTTAAAGTAGTTATATTACTTCGTGTACATTCCCCGCGACTAGTTTGTTTGCGAACACTGCTTAGTCGTAATTGTCTTGATTGTATTAGACGGCTGGCAACGTGTCGGCGCGCTAACTTATTAACTTTACTTGCTCCGTATTGTTTAGAGATCCCCCGTCGAGATACTAAGGGTTTACTAGGTCAATGCTAGGCGTTTAAGTATACTTGTCGTATGTATTGTCTAGTCTGTTGGTATAGGGGGAGAATATATTGTGGATTTTATTTTTTATATCCACGCATATAACGAGTAGTCTTATAGTCTTTGAATAGTAAAGAAATAATAAGAATACTCTCTATAGTATGTTGGTTTTAATACGGTTCCGTTTTTACCCTTTAGGGGTAAAAACGGAACCGTATTACTCAAATTTCACTGTCCGTCTGCCCGTCCATCCGTCTGTCAGCGTAGGCTGTATCTCATGCGCCGTGATAGCTCGACCGGTAACAATTTTACAGATGATGTATATATTGGTATTGCCGGTATTACAAGAAATATTAAAAATAAAGATAGGCACTAGTTTTTGTGTTTATAATTAGTCTTAGTCGATTTATTTTACTTTAGCTTATATTTAAGGAAATCAGTGTCGCGAGCGCCACTCGCATGCGACGATTTATTGTTTGTTAGCACTGGACCTAAAACATGTCCTTGAGGCACCCCGGCGTCCTTGCTAGTTTCCATCCCCTAAGCCGTAGTCCGCTTCTGTGAAGTTTATAAGCCTGGCCTAATCTCAACTGAAGCCTGTTTAATCCACGTAATACTAAGATCTGAAACCAGCTTAATAAATGTTGTACTTATTTTCTGCTAACAACAATAAAATAGTGAAATTAGTCGCGCCATTTGCAATAGACATGCGAATGCGTATGAACAATGCCTTATTATAGCAGTACTTTACAATAGTTTGAATGTTCTGAATAGGACGTTTTTCATATTGTTCACCTGGTAAGTGATCGTGGCTTGCTCAAACGCGGTGCGTCGATAGGATCGCGTTCCCACGATGCGTTGCGTGCGTCCTCCGCTGTAGGAAACATCCAGATATAGTGCTCCTGCCTTAACTGGTGCGAGAGATGAGGTTACAGCTTTTTGTACAAGGATGACAAAAATGTTGCGTAAAGAGTTTCTGCGAGCGGGCACTAAAATTGTAGAGGACGAGAGAACTTTGACTTTTTTGTCATTACAAATGAGCGATTCATTCGGCGATAGCGCAAGAAAAAATGTCCTTCATCTACAGAACCCGGCCCATTGGTTCATAATAATAAATGAAGAGAATGCTCACAATTTGCTTACAGTAAAAACAAACTGTCTACGTGACAATGGACATCTCGTTTACGTAATAGGCCGGCCCCGGGATCTCATTACGATAACATTTCTATTAGTCGTCTGCATCGACACACATGGTATATCAATGAGCTGAAGCCGCAAGGAAAAACGGACAAACCCTTTTACCAATAGCCATGAATAAGTTAGCAGTTACAAAACACAGTGGGAAGTAACGTGAATAAAATTCTCGGATAAATATGGCAAAAACATTTTACCGAAAGCACTTAGATCTAAATAAGGCTTTATTTAAAGTCCATGCGTAATTATATTTCATCTGTTTTAACTTTTCCGTCGGCATTCTCCACTTAGAGTCGAGCATAAAAATAATGACACTAATTATTATAATTGTTGGTCTTTACGTTTTGTGTCCCGAGGGTCTACCAGCGCCTATTAAAGTAATATTACAATTGTTTAAGAGAGATGCCGCTCTATGCCGTGTATCGCTCTGTCCCGTTTCAGCAACTGCAATGATATTAATGTAAGACATGCTGGTAGGCCTCCTCCCGGGTGGTGTACCGCTGAACTCCTTGCCCTTTTGTCGCGGCCTTGTACTAGAAATGGCCTGGTCAGAAACATGCTACCGGGTCTTACGAATTACACAGATATTCGACAGAATAACAACTTTGTTTTGTCCATCGAGATTTATAACATCCTCAAAATATGCGTGGTCGAAAGTTGAGCTAAATATGGACTGGATTGGTTGAATTATGATAAAGAAGGTTTAGCCCGGCGCCATTTTAAATTATTTATATTATTCCTGTCTGTTTTGTCGCTGTTTGTTGATTTTTATGTTGTGTCTCATGCAGTAAGCAAATGATAAACATGGTAAACAGCTTGGAACAAGATCAATTTCTTCGTTTAAAAGGCTTTCTTTTCAATAAATGCAATTTAGTTAAATAATATAGTTTGTTTGTTTGTGGGGTTACGTACATAAATTGTAAAAAAAATTGCTCATTTTTGGTAAACCGCTCTGTTTTCTGAGTCCGACTCACACTTGAGTGGTTTTTAATATATGTAACAAACCATTCCTCAACAAATCAAACTACACATGAACCTACTGGCTGCCGCCTGCATAGCGCGGGAGTCGGTCAGCTGATCGCGGCGGCACTTTCACTGCGGCCGTGCCGAGGTCGCGCGCACTATCCATGAATGACGGTGCTCACTTATGGGCCACTATCATACTATGCGCTCGTCTCATTTACTTGGACTAGTTTCATATGTTGTTATATGTGTGAGTGCGATTTATACTTGACCGGTTTAATTGATGCGGTTAGTGGGGAATCTGTTTGGTTTTTTGTTACTTTTTTATTGGTTGATTAGGTAAACGTTATGAAGATTAAATCTAGGTCATTAGGTTGTTTAGGGAGAATTTCGTAGTACGAAACTTGAATATTGGGTCGCATCGATCTTCCAAACATTTTATCACGGGCAAAAAAGTTCTTAAAGATTAATGATAGGTAGGACATAGCACATAATAGCTATTATTACGTAATGTTAGACTAGAGTCAGAGGAGAAAATGAAATCGTTTGTGAACCTTTACTCTTTTATTTTTAAGAAATTATTATTTTTTCAGATATTTTTCATTTGGCACACTCATTTAGGCAAGGATTCATCATCAACCACCACTTCTATAGACAATGATATTGTTGTCCACGTAATAAAGTGTATATGCGTGTGTTGCAGGCGCGGACATGTCGTTCCAAGGCGAGTACGCGGCGCAGGTGCTGGGCCTGTCGGCGGAGGGCGCGCGCGAGGAGGCGGCGGGCTCCCCGCGGCCCACGTCGCGCCCGCTCTACCCGCTGGACGCGCCCGCGCCCGCGCCCGCCTCGCCCTACCGCAAGGACGACAAGGAACACAACAACCATGTCAACAACAAGTTTAATAATAACGTGAGTGTTGCTTGCTCTCTACTGGTTCTCATCAAAGAAGAAGAAAATCATCGTGATCTTTTTAAAGTGAACGTGTACGTTGGTTGTGGACCCACAGAACGCGACGCGATGAGAACACAGTGCCGTAAAACTGGAGCCAAATTTTTATTACTTTTCTTTATATCGCCGTCGTTGTGGAAAGAAATAACAAGAAAAATTTAGAATATGTTAATATCTCCTCATGTCATGGTGTCTGTAGACGATATAAAAGGACAAGAATCTGACAAATATGTAGCAACAAGCCAATTTGAACTTCTTACATTCTTTGTTGCCACAGCTTCACATGATTTATTCATTTCTTACTATGTGTTCTATGTTGGCAGCAAGCGCGGTTCCTGGCGGGCGGCGGCGAGGAGGAGGGCGTGCTGGACCTGCGCGCGCGCGACCCCTCCGTCATCTCGGTGGGCTCGCAGCACTCCGGCGCCTCCGAGCCCGCCGGCTATCTGGACGCCGTCAGGTACGTACACACACCGTGTTGTAACACTAGTCGGCTTAAACTGGGTATAGAGCTAGGCCCAGCAGTGGAGTACCGTAGGTTGCGGGCTTTGTAGATCAATGATAATCTCTAAACCTAATAAATTAGGAATCAGTGCGTGTTAATTTCACCGTTTGAAGCGCTAATTATGCGTGCGGATGCTAAATTGTTGAATACCATAGTATTTTTTGGATTGACAAGTGGCAGTGACGCCATCTCGTAAAAAAGACACTGGTGTCAATAAGCAGGACCTAACTGGTCGTAGAAAGATTTAAGCTAGGCTATGCTGCCCACGATCCAAGATATCACAAACGCCAACGACTACGCCAAAGGTGTGTGGTAGTCAGCTGTGTGGGCCTTTGCTTATTGTTCTCCGGAAACGGCAAAATATGTTAGATCATATTTTTTTCACTATGCATAGACTTGCAATACCAAAAATATTTTGTAACATTGTTATATACAACGTGTCCCAAAATTCAACGATAAGCCGGCGCCAAAAGGTAGACCTGCTCATGAGTACATAAGGAAAAATAATAAAAAAAATATAACTAGTTTTTTTTTTTAGTTACAAGAAAAATTCAGAATTCCTTTGAAATTTTACACCCATCATGATATTTTGAGCGACCACGATGACAATTTCTCAAATATGCTTAAGATTTTTTTTTTATCTTATACCTAAATAGTGCTATTATACACCACAACTCTTAAAAACACCAAATTGCCCGCAGTTTTTACACAAAAAACGTTCAAAATCATTTTTTTCCCTAAAATTATGAAATATTTTTACTCTTAGTGTACTTTGACTCATGGTCTTGTAAAAAAAAAGTATGGACACCACTATGGCAAGTTGTTTTTAAAATTGGCGCAACTAATCAAGATTCTAAAAAGGTATAATACTCCAAAATAACTGGCCACAAAAAAAAAATATGTCTACCATTTGTAAACAATACCCAAATTCATTAATTGTTCATGTTGTTAGTAATAAATATTATAATGTTCCAAAAATGAATAAAACAATGGAAACTATTTTTGTAATTAATTTATTAAATAATTAACATTACAGTAAATGTTCAAACTGTTTTCCTCCGGCGTTAATACAGGCACGACATCGCCTTAAAAAGGACCTTTTTATCTTTCTTGCATATCCTCTTGCATTGATATGTGCCGCAGTCTGAGTTATTTCATGCAGAAGCTCATCTAATGTCGCAATCGGTTTCGCGTAGACCCTGTCTTTGAGACAACCCCAATAAAAAAAGTCCAGGGGATTTAGGTCGGGTGATCGGGGTGGCCATAAGATAGGACCAAGTCGCCCGATCCAACGCCCCGGGAACTCTTGGTCTAGGTATTGTCTCACAGGACTAGCGTAATGAGCTGGGCAACCATCATTTTGAAACCACATATTTTGAAGGTCACTTAAGGGGACGTCTTCTAGTAATTCTGGCAAATTATTCTGTAGAAAGTTCAAATAACTGTCCCCATCCAAGTTTCCTTGTAATTCAAAAGGCCCAATCACTTTTCCATTTAATATTCCCGTCCATAAATTAACCTTAAATTGATATTGGGATTTCTCTTGTCTCATCACATGTGGATTCTCATTGCTCCAGCTGTGTAGGTTGTGAAGATTTAAATAACCATCTTTCTTGCAGGTTGATTCATCCGACCATAATATTTTTCCCAGGAACTGAGGGTCTTCCCGGTGCTTTTGAAGCATCACACGACAAAATGCGATTCGCAGTGGATAGTCCCGAGGTAGCAATGTTTGCACACGTCTGTAATGATAAGGGTGCAATCGGTGACGTTTTAAAATTCGATGTGCTGTACTTTTTGGGATTCCCGTAGTTGCTTCTATGGCACGTACTGAGGTAGTTGAATCAATGTTTATTTCATTGAGAACTTCTTCATCACATTCCGATCTAGGTCTTCCAGCGTTTCTTCTAGCTGAAGGCAAACGACCCTCCGAAAACGCTTGATGCACATTAATAAATACTCGATAATCAGGATATCTTTGAGCGTTCGGGTACCTTTCTCGATACAGTCTGCTCGCAGCGTTAGCATTACACCGACATTCGCCATAAATGAGGTGCATGTTAGCGTATTCTACCGACGTGTATGGTAGCGGCATGATAACGCGTAACAGCCCAAAATACGGCAAAAGTCCAAATCACAAAACAATGTCACAGTCCAAAATAATGCCAGGTCAGTTCAGTTCACAGATCACTTAAATTCAGTCCAAAATGTAAAGCCAAAAGTCGTTAGTACGAGAGCTACGTCAATTGAATACGGATATGCGCAAGCAATACGGAGGAGCAGAGCGTACTGACTTGCTGAGAACATGATCTCTCTACTTGAATTATTGTCATACAACAATATACCTATCTATCCCTCTCTACCTTACACATCTCGCTATCTCTCTCTCTCTCTCTAAATTTTGAATGTTATCGTACATTCCATTAAAATTCTAGGAATTTGCAACATCTGGCTAATTTTGTACAAAAAGTAAAAGTGATTTCTACGAATAAGAACAATTGAGAAATTTGGGTATTGTTTACAAATGGTAGACATATTTTTTTTTTGTGGCCAGTTATTTTGGAGTATTATACCTTTTTAGAATCTTGATTAGTTGCGCCAATTTTAAAAACAACTTGCCGTAGTGGTGTCCATACTTTTTTTTTACAAGACCATGAGTCAAAGTACACTAAGAGTAAAAATATTTAATAATTTTAGGGAAAAAAATGATTTTGAACGTTTTTTGTGTAAAAACTGCGGGCAATTTGGTGTTTTTAAGAGTTGTGGTGTATAATAGCACTATTTAGGTATAAGATAAAAAAAAAATCTTAAGCATATTTGAGAAATTGTCATCGTGGTCGCTCAAAATATCATGATGGGTGTAAAATTTCAAAGGAATTCTGAATTTTTCTTGTAACTAAAAAAAAAAACTAGTTATATTTTTTTTATTATTTTTCCTTATGTACTCATGAGCAGGTCTACCTTTTGGCGCCGGCTTATCGTTGAATTTTGGGACACGTAGTTTTGTTCATTGGTAACTGTCAATTAATTCTACAAATTCCTCTATAAGTTAATTTTACAGCGATGGTCATATTGTTTCCAGATCGACGGTGTCGGTGTACTCGGGCAACTCGAACTCGAGCTCGGACCGCGACATCCTGGACCTGTCGATGCCGGACAAGAACTCCATGACGGAGGTGTGCTACGTGTGCGGCGACGAGTACAAGCGCGGCACGCTGTACAACCTGCACACCAAGGAGCCCAAGGACAAGTCGGTACGGACATGGCAGCTCTAACAACTATCTACTGAGGCTACTTTATACCCACGCCTATTTATAGAGAGTGTCCGATTAGTACGAAACATGTGTATGAAGAGTTTTCTTGGCTGTTATTCAAATGATCTTTCCCTGTAGGTACCTGAAGGCACTATAGTAGATAGTCCTGGGACCAAATTCCAGCTATAACGCACAAAACAAAGAATCATCAATTTCGGCTCACCCAGTAGGTAATTCTGAGATGATATAAAACATGCAGTCTAATTGAAAAACTGTCTCCTTTTTGACTGCTTTAAAAATCACTTTCGCACTGAGATATATAATTTCTGTCGCGAAGTCCTTTTTCCACTTACAAATATTCAAATCACAAGCACAAAAAACATGCAGACTACATGATCTATAGATCACACGGGGATCGAACAAGCGCCACGCAACGCGCATTACGAACTATCATTGTTATGGGTAACTGGGTTGAGGAGGTCAGATAGACAGTCGCTCCTTGTAAAACACTGGTACTCAGCTGAAACCGGTTAGACTGGTAGCCGACCCCAACATAGTTGGGAAAAGGCTAGGCCGATAATGATATGGTATTCTTAAAGAACCACATCAATTATAATAAGTTATTATACCAGATGAAGGGATGGCATGAGATGTTGTATTAATCAACACTAAAATAATTTACGAAAATACAATCAAAACTTGTTTTTGTTCCAATGGCGGCTGTTCACACATACCGCACAGACCGCACCTGTGCAAATTGTTCCGAGTAAAACACGTCTAGTATTGCAGGGTCAATATTATCCGCGTTCAAACTGTCTGACTGTTGTTAAAGAAGTGTTAGATGTAATGAGGATGTGAATGAAATGAGGCTACACAAGTCCTCCACCTAGGATTTAAGTCTGTCTTCAACTATGTGTCTTAATGTAAGAGTATGAAGCTAGGTGAGTTAGATCGCTTGAAGTGTAAAGGAATCGACTTAAAAGTTCTCATCATGACCATATGCGGCGGTAATTAGTGTTCAGAGTTGTGCTGAAAGACGAAAAAAAAACTGCAAGACATGTAAAAGTCTAAATTGCTTAGCCTAGGTGCACCTTGCATGATAAATAGGTAGCTGACGGCTAGTGAGAACTAGTAGTGAAAACAATCAAAATAAAAGTACAAGTCTAATTCCTCAAGTCGGTTTTCCTTTTGTTTAAAGTCGGACAGTTTACATTACTAAGTGTTAAACATTTGGAATAAATGGGAGAAGTTTACGCTAATTACGTTACTGTCTCCAGTCAATGTTTATTTCGTATCAAAGCTTCTTCCAGAAGCTACAAAACAAAAGAAAGAATTAGACCGTAAAAACATTTTGTCCATAATGTCTAAGATAGTGGCGCCATCTAGTTTAAAATGTGGTAGTCATTTGATAAAAATGGAAATCATGCAGCAAATCTTTATTTATCTTATCTATGAGGCATCTTTTAAATTCTAATACCTTAATTTTATTTGCGTAATTAAAATATTTAACAGTTTTAGAAGTTACTTTTCCTGTTACATCACTCGATGATATTTGAGAAGTACTCCAGATAAGGAATGTTGATATACCTTATCTACAGAACTAGATTAGTCTCCCTATCTAGTTTGTATCGGAAGGAAGTCATTTTATTGTGAAAAAATAACGTCGATATTGAATCTTATGTATCAAACATAAGGCATGAATCTATTGGTCCGTATTGAAAATGATAAATAGCACATTTTATAATGACGTGGTTACAAAATTCATGATTTTTTATTTACACATGCCAATATGTAAATGATTAACTTCTATATCAAAATATTGACCAAACAGCCTTATCAAGTCGTTGAATGATGTCCGATATAGATGGCGTTAGTAACTTTATACATTAATTGACTTGATTATAGAGTAGTATTCGTTAGTACCACCACCACAGATGTTTGGTCTCATTAGACTCTGATCTGACTTCCTTATAAGTTTTATCAACTTTTACTAGTCCTTTTGTCGATACTGCGTATCAAATAAATATTGCGTTGACGTAGAGCTAATCTGATGCTGGGATTAGAATATGGTCATTAATAGCTCCACTGTAGAACGACACACCCGATTTTGGTTAAATACGCAGACAACGTTGCGAAGTAGATAATATTTGCAGTGCAATATAAATAATACAATACTGGTGCGTCTAGCCATTAGTCTGTCTGTGGTTTAAATTCGCAAAGAAATAAGTTTAAATTCGGAAAAGACGCAAGCGAAAATTCTTCTCCTGATTCTTTTTACGAGCCAGTTGTTGATGAATATAGCTGACCGTCCCACACGTACGTGGTAGTGCGCGATGACGTCACCAATCATCGCGGGGTGAGCGGCGACTATAAATTGAAACTGCGGGTTATCGCAAGTGGAAATATCTCAGAGCGGCGGTCAGACCTTGTGCGGGTTATCGCGACGCCTGCAATACTACTACACGCTGTATATGTACAACGAATATATATAATTAACGTCGTCGGAAATATTCTAATAAGTACTTCAATGCGAAGATCCACGATTGTCTGCATGGATAGCTGAGTGGTCGAGGACATCACGCCAAACTCACCGGGTTCCATATCCGTGTAGGATAAGCTTTTGTGTTTTCTAATAAAGCCTCATTTGAAAATGGGTGACTTAGTGCACGTGATTTGAATTTTTGTGAACCCCCCGACACAAAGGTTTAATTTCCTTACTGCGAGAGTCGTTTTTTTAATGATTAACAAAAAAGTTGTATGCTTGGTGAGTTTTAAGACTTATAAGGATTACAAAGTATGATATAAAAGTAAATATTGATAATAGTAATGAAAAAGCGAGTATATTTAGAACTTACGTATTTAAAAACTAAAATATCTGGTCATTATAATTTTAGGTAGGCATCTTGTCACGTCAAAAATCAAATTATACAGATATAGCGACATATAAAAAATACAAACTATTCTTTAATAATAGAAATGTAGTATGATGTAATATAGAAAAACGTGCCTACACATACCTTACAACAATGTAAGAATAATGTTAAAAACGTTAGCGGCTTGTTGTTCGAGATAATAAATATAATAAGAGAGGTCGGCGGTGCATCGGCGGCGGATAGCGATGCAGCTTATTGTTATCTCACTATAAATACAAGCTCGTTATGTACGATACGAGTACGAGGGAGCTGAAATGTCTTTACATGTCATAAACAGTTTGTAATTAGTTACGTGCCATATCATTGTCTGGCTAAGAATACCTAGTGCATATTTACCCTCTATTTAGGTCGCTTTCTTCACGAATGTAGTTGATTTTCAGAAGTATAACAGTCTCAAGAATAATGAATTTATGAATTCTTACGTATAATCGTAACAGACTGAATATAATCTGTTCAGTCTTTAAACTTATTTTGTACTAAAGTTATGGATTTGTTCCGGTCTTATATAAATCATGTTTAATTGACACGTCTAGGAAATATAATTCTTGTTTTATGTATTTACTTATGTTTATGTATTTACTTTTTGAATAAGAATATTGTAAATCATGTTTTGTAGTATTGAAATTATTTAATTGGACACTTCAGGAAATAGACTGTATCTAGAAATAATTAAATGTCTATATCCAGTGTTGGTGTAGATAAAACACAGCA
Organism: Trichoplusia ni; assembly: GCF_003590095.1. Classification (NCBI taxonomy): domain Eukaryota; kingdom Metazoa; phylum Arthropoda; class Insecta; order Lepidoptera; family Noctuidae; genus Trichoplusia; species Trichoplusia ni. The sequence continues at coordinate 15,869,171 of NC_039482.1, forward strand.
CATTATCTTAGAACACATCAGTTGACCATTACGAAGCTAAGTTAATAATAATATGCGCAAGGTATCACAAGTGTGAGCTCCTTACCCCGCTATCGGCATGTTTTCTCTGACCCCCGACCCCGGCCCCTGACCCCCGCACATGTTCCCGCCGACGCATATATACTGGTTACTAGATATACCTCACATATAACTTGAATAGGTAGTAACGAAGCAAGCGAGATTAGTTTTTTTTTCTAACCTGTATTGATTATATAAGCTTGCGTTTTGAAGGACTAGTTGTATATTTTTATTTCTTCGCGACGATTTCTTGGACTGCTCTTTCGATGTATAAATAATTGTTGGGTAATATGTTGTCTGATGAACTTGTGAAAGATATGAGATGAAAGAGGTGAAACACATTGCTTAGCTAGTATTATAAAAGAAATCAAACGTATTCATTGTGTCCCACTTCTGGCCAAAGGCCTACCCCAAATTCTTACACGATTCTCCATCCTGGGAAGCGTTGCCAGACGTCCCGATTTTTAAATCAAATTTTAATGTCCGCGGGACAGCTCGGTCCCGCTTTTCGGAGAGAACTTGACCGTACGCCTTTCTTAGGATTCACACAGACTATTGTTTGAAACCAGTGGCGTAGCGTGGTTCACCGTCGCCCGGGGCAGATTCAGTCCAAATACGAATCTAAAAAAACCTCACAAAGTTTTCGCGGAGTTAAGTTACATTTGTTTGCTTATGTTGTTCGCGCACGGATCATCGAACATCAATCATCACCTTTACATGTCCCACACCTGATGGAAGAGTCCCGCTATTTTCACTCAAAAAGTAACTAAGTCCCGACTTGTCAAAAAAAAAAAATCTGTTAACGCTGATCCCGGGCCATAGGGAATCAGCCCACATTTTTATTTACATGAATTATGATTAAATATTTTGGTGGAAAAACGTCTCTAATAATTAAATAAAGAATGTGCGGTCTCTACGTACCATTTTAACTGAAGCGTCGATGGTGGTCCAATAAATTAGCATTTTGCACATTTTTAATAAAAACGTACCAAAAAACATGTAACGTTTCGCAAACGGTTGTTATTGATTCATAAGATATGCAAACATATCTGAACTATGAACTTGATCTTTGAATCAGGACGTTAAACATAGTAATAAATAAATACGCAGAAAACTAATAGGCTTGTTAACTGTTAGATAAACGGGAACTATGATAGAAACCATGTGCGAATATCAGCAACTTTTGAAAAAGATGGTGCAAGATATAATACATTTATGAAAGTAGCTGAAGCTTGGTCACGACCTTTGGCTGTATTTTTCGGGTTAATATGTAGCTTATGCCATGACACTCACAAATACACACTCTCACTCAATAAAAATAAGGAATACATCCTCAGAAACTTTACCTTAATAGGTATAAGTATAGTTGAAACAATGGTTTTCTAATATTGTTTTAAGGTTGTTAAACAATGAGTTTGAAATACGTGCAGATGTACAAACGTTGCTTCATCATTATTTTATACTTACACAGAAAATTTAATGAACAAAGTATGTTGTAGCAATATTTTATAGCTTAAATAATATTGATGTAGTAAATTTTAATTTAGCTCAAAATATCAAAACTGCTAGGTTGCAGTGTGGTAGGTAGCTATTGGGACCCGAAACCTTGGAAACCTTGGATTGTGGGCCTTTAAAGGTCTGTCCTTTAAAGACCAGGCAAGACTTGACATAGCACATGACGTGTCTTCCCATCTCAACAAATGAAGACATCGCCTCTAAACCACATATCTCGATACATACATCAGTCTATAATAAACGATCCATATTGTTTACAATGAGTATACTTATGACCGAGCCCTATCAGATAGTTGTAATCGGCTGGAGGTCCGCACTGGTCATGTGAGAGCTCTTATCGGGGTCAGGGGCCGGGGTTCAGTTCCGAGACCGTAATAATTACAGCCGATGTTATATTATTGATAGATCAGATCACCTTCTGACGCAGGGGTCGTATCAACTTGTTGATGTTGTTCATCTGTGGAATTTTATAGTTTTGTGTTTGGAAAGAGGATTTCTGTTCAAATGTAAATGTGGAGAATACGTCAGCGGCTAAATTCAAAATCAAAAGTATGTTTTTGATGTGGTAAAGTGGAAAAGTTCGTTTAAGCTATTAAAACATGAATATTTCAGGTGGGCTTTTTCATTAGGCTGGCGTCTTTGTAGAAGCGACACATCGCTAGTTGCAGTGTAGAGCGTTTTCTCGCCTCTACAATAATGAATCTTGTTATTATCACTATTGTATGAACTAGTTTTTAATAGTCTCGATATCGTAAAAACCTTTAAATACGGTTACTTAAATTGACTGGATATTTTTTTGTTGTTACTGGTGTCCGTCAGCTCTTAATACAGTGCTGTCGCAATGAAAGAAATGAGACGCCGTTCTAAAGATTGTAGAGCGCTATCTCGTTTGCACAGCTGCAACGGTCATGCTTTAAGAGGTGGTAGTAGGATGTGTTTAACAGCGTGTACCATGTGGTCATGTATCGCTAACGTATTGCCCCCGCCTTCCAGAACAAGCAGGCGTACTTCCCCATCTTCGGCGAGCAGCACCCGCGGCCGCCGCGCTCGCGCCCCAAGGACGCGCAGGGCACGGTGCGCGCCTGCGCCGCCTGCCACCACCACCTGCTGCAGCAGTGGAACAGCTACCAGGTACACACACACACACACACATGCTGCAAGTGGTAAGAATCACATGACTCACGACCCCAGCCTACATCGCGAAAACATATTGCAGTGAAGTTGACTAAAGAAAAATGAGATGCCGTCCTAATTTTGCAAGAGATATGAATAAGTTGAATATTGATTTACCAGTTTATGGTCCTATCATGATAAATCTTACCGAGTATCTAAATGGTTTCTATGACACAAGTGGGTATATTGTATAAATGATCACAGTGCATTCGTATGAAACGTTCACGCACTGTGCTAACAACGCAGCGCGCCGTGTTAGTACAGTGCACATCGTATTGACACAGTTGTGTAACCCACTCCAAACTCGCAAACATTACATGTACAATACCGAGGTATTGGTTTTGTAGCCACTGGTAATCATGGTACTTTGTTTCAATGTTACAATAAGGAAAATATATTATGTGCTATTCATATCAGATATAGTCTTTGTACTTGAGTGATTTGGAATCAGTTCTTCAGCATACATTTTTGTGTCCACTTTCAGTTAAAGATTTTATTTGCCATATTCCCGGACTTGCCCATTTTTTAATCAAAATAATCGTAACATTATAATAGATTTTGTACTGATTCAATTTAACTGGTTGTGGTTTTGTTGATCACATGAATATAAATTAAAACCCCATATATTTGACACTCAATAAAATTGCTGAAAATTAAAACACAGCTAAATCAAATCGTTTATTCAACCAAATCACAAGACAACAAATTTATTTAATATTGGATCTCCAACAAAGAATACACAAAAACACATTTGCAAACAAAAAATAGTGTACATTTGAGTTGTGCTCCCTCAACTACAGGAGATCACAGCATTCGTATTTTAGACATCTAGGTGAACAAACTTAACTTATAATAATAAAAACATTAATTCATACGTCATGTGATCGCATACCTGTCTGTCTACAGATTACTCAACCTTGGATTTACCAAACGGTAATCTAGGTTCCTAAAAGATACTTGGTTACAGTAATATTTCCACGTAGTGACAAAGTAATAACGTGTTATTTGCACAGATGTTTAGCTAAAAATTCGGTGTCGATTTCGACAGCTCACACACCCTTCTAACTTAACAAGTACTAATAGATTCTAATTGTGACGTCATTAGACACTCTACACGTCATAGGCACGTACTGCATGTGATGGCAGACTTTCAATCTTCATCTCTTTCTGAATCACAAAATGAGAAGGAGACGTTAGATGTATATATTTGCAAGATAATCTCGGTGTAGATAAATATTATTAAATGGTAATGTAAATATTTTATATTTACACGGCATGTTTGTCGAGCTAATGTAACTTGCGTTAGGTAAGTGCCGAGATAACGCAGAATCGAGAAACGGCAGGATATTGCCAGTGCCTGATAATTAAACGAATCACGTTTATGTTTTTATCATTCTATTTTTACATATTATTTGATGGCTCGTATATTTTTGTTTATCATCAATTTGACAGAAATCGATAATTGACTTGCGCATTGGTTTTTACCTGACGCCTTTATGTAGCCTTCAACTTTCACGAGTTTCATGAGTCAGCGTTCTGAAAGTATTTATTACGTTGAATCAGTGAGTTCTAGCGCATTAGTATCCAGATTAAACGATAATTGATGACTAGTGTGAGAATTACTCTGAACTCCTAAAAAACTCGTATATTTAACCTGTTTTCAGAAGGAATGGTCGCAACTGTTATTGGTTATTTAAAATTCTGATAGCCATCCACTGCTTTTGACTATATGACCAGAAATTAATTATTACTTCTGCCTCATAGAAACTGGGCGGTCATTGAGAGCAAACTGTTGTATCGTTAAATAAATATGATAATTATTTAATTAATGAACGGTGCAGCAAATATTTACATAACATTTACGCAGCAGCGGCTCACGTGACCCCTCCGGGATTCCGGTTGGGTCCGAGACTAGTGGGGCGATACTGTTACCGAAAGCTATTAAAATAATAATATGTTAAGCTGATGTCTTATTATGAATTTTACTAATAAAAACCTTAAGTCGATAGATGTCGCTACTTCTTAAATATATACCTAAAATAAAAGCAACTAAATAATCTTATTATTTACATTAATAGCTGGTCAGTTACACACAGCGTGGTGACTCCCATTGTATAACGATTGACGTCTACAAACAAACGATAAGGATCCTCATTACTCGAGAAATGTTAAACAAAAATTATAATGACATGGAGAGGTCAGAAGTGCCGAATGCTGATGTGTGTCACTCGCGGCCCTGCTGATGTCTGTTGAGGCGGCGATAGCGGGATGTCTGTTATCTCCTGGATACGATCGACTAGGCTTTTTATAAGTCCGGTTTAATCTGGATCTGACGATGTTAGAGTTAAAGCTTGAGTACTAATTATGTGTACGGGTATTCATTTTTTATTATTTTTAACATTTTGAATAGCGTCTTTGTTAGTAGGTATCTAATTTTTTAAATTTGCTGAATAGTTCAGAATTTAAGTGTTCACTAATTCTTTTAATAGTGTATTTATAGATCTCTGAGCTTTAATAGATAATTAAAAATAACACGTTATAAAAAAGAAGTTGTAAATTGAACGTTCAATTAAATATTGTCTTTTATGGATATGTCTGGCAATAAAATATACAGGTTTTATTGATTGAGTAGATTGCCTTTGAGATATTTAAATACATTATTTTGACCTCAAGTCATCAATGAGAAATTTGACCTTAAAATCAAATTCAATATTGTATTCAAATTTTGATTAATAATGTCATTATTCAGTTTGAATAATTTGGGGTGCCCCGAATTTAACAATTGCCCTGTCCCTGCGTTTATTCGATAGTGATAAGATGGTTCATTGGTAGAGTCTGGCATAAAAACTTTTCCCTAAAACTATACAAAAGTACGTTTGTGTAAACTTTCACGCGCGCGTCATCTGTGTAAACTTACAGTATCGTAATGTTTGAAGATATCATCATTGATGGCGACTACCGGTTGACCTACAAACGATAAGCGCGACCGCTCCGTCAGTCGCGTGCGGGACCTGCGCCCGAGCGTACGTACCGGGAACACGCCCCCCCTCCCCTCCGCCCACCAGCAGCACTCGCGCGCAGTCACAACCGAAAACTATCGATAACTTATCATTCGATAACTCATTATGTGTCCTACGTGTGTTAGTGGATGTGTTGTGTGAAAATATAATGAGTGCCTTGCAGTGTTTGTGAGTGGATACTTGAAATGCTAGTTCGGATGTGCGGGGATGAGAGATCGCCGGTGAATTGCAAGGTAAATGCGATAAGTCGCATGGTACGGGGTCCTGAGCGCGTGATACGGCGTGATCAGATGCTAATGTTGATTACACTCTGATTACCTTTAGTAATACCTGATAAACATTAGACATTGTGAGAAATATAACAATATGACATTCAACAACAATTTGAAGCGCAAAATATTGATAAGAGGTCGTTGCATATTAATTGATTGCAAAAATCATATGAATATCAAAATGCAAGAGTAGAAGCATAATAGATCAATGATTATCATATCTGTCAATTACAAAAAAACTTCAAGGGACTAAGATCTTAACGTATTAGGTAATAGAGGATAAACTTGCATCAGCATTATCTCAGTTCTGACGAGAGATAATCTTCTTCTGAAGTACACAAAACATCTCTTATACCCTGTTCCTACTGATCACAGTCGTGTTTATCAAGTCTTCAGTCACTGTCCAGTTGATCCATGATGGACCTCAGATATTAAGATACCGTGATTGTTACACTTAATAATAATATGTGTCGCAAACTAAGTGTAGTGACAAAAGCCTATCTACTTTTACTAGGGAGATAAGTGAAAAAGAAAAAGATTCTTGTGGCTTTGGCTGTAAAGAGTCCAGTGTACTGTGTTAAAGTTTGCAGATCAACGAAAGACCATGCATATTAAAGTTGGTCAAAATGGAAAAAAGCCTTTCGGGTACCACAAAGCAAATATACCTATTTCTATTCAAAATAGATTGTCAGTATTCTAATAAAGCTAGCTTTAGGTATTACCTATTAGGCAATTAATATAATCTAGACTTGTTCCCAACGACACGTTTAATTAAGTTAATAAATTTGACATTAAACAGATACAAAAAATACATTAACCTATCTAAGATCTAAGTGATAAATTGATAATGTTTTTGATAAAACTGGTTCATTCACCTATTTCTTTTGTATACATAAAATTGCCCGGCTTTTCTTGTCTAGATCATCATCCGATCCTCCTAATATAATCGAATTTCGGCAGTTATTTTGCTAATTTAGATTTATATTTTGCTCTTAATAGACGACGCTTTGCCCACTCCGTCAACTTATTTGGAAATCTCTACACAGATCTAAAAGAAAGCATAATTATATTAATTTAGACGGATTTTACAAATACTGGCTTAAAAGTTTTGGCTGCCTGAATGATTAAGATTGCTTCTTCAATGGGCGTCGATGGTAGACATAAATTGATATCTTTAGTGACTGGTTTAATGTCGCCGTCAGGTCATCCATTTACAGGATATTATATATACATATTATGTTCTTGAAAGGCAAAACCACTTTTTAAAAACACGCCTTTCAAGAAAACCTCGTAGAGGCAGTTTTCTAAACAGCACAATAAAATATTCTAACTTATTCGACCTTTACCTGAGTCTCTCACCCGCCATCGGCCTTGATTTTTGCAAGACTATATTAGTCACAACCAGGGAAGTCGTAAGACGGTTATCGCATCTTGCATTAATAATTATAATTAGTAATATAAAACTACTGACATCTGCTCTCTGTGCCCATTAGCATGTATTAGATTCTCGATATTATTCCTATACTTATATATAGTATCATCGTTATAAAAAATATTTATCATGTATAAATATGACTACTTTTCGAATTCTGTGATGGGTTTTAGATAATGTTGTTAAGGTTATTTTTTGCTGCAACTAATTATGGTAGATTTATGAAGTACAAGCTTAATCAGATAAACAGAGAATAAGTCTTATTAAATCAGTAGGAAAGAAGAACCCTTCTGTAATTCAAATTTTTAGTTTAGTAATCATTATCAGTGTATTTCTTGGACTACTCATAGAAGACATCTTATATGTTATCTTAAATATGCAGTCCTCAAGGCATTAAGCTATACGTCCCTGTGCGCAGAAGTAACAACCCAACACGTAACAGATCACAACAAACAGCGTCACCTCAGACTGTTTGCTCACCACTTAGGCACCAGTCACCGGCCCGCATTAGCGACTGCCTAAACTATCTAATTTGTTCACTTTCGTATTACGCGGACACGACGATTTGTAGGTGTGTCTTTCATGGCAAATAAACCTATCAGCATTAGAGGTTTAGAGAACTTTTACCGTCTCCTAAGGAATAAATTAAAAGTTTGTTGAATCTGCTTTTTACTTAAAGCAGCCCAAGCGACGCGTCATGATTGTATAAAATAAATCTCATCTCCATTATTGCTACTAATTGTAATGGTAAATATTTCTCCGTTTTCCTGCTAAGCTAAACTTCTTTGAAGCTTCAAAGTACACACAGTCTAGACGTGATTTAAGGGTGTTTTTTCGTGAGTATATAATTGAAATCTTCATTTCACTAAAAGCCCAAAAAAGCTTTCCAGGTCGTAGAATTCCCCCCCCCCCCACAAAATACCAGATATCTTTACAAATGAAAAATATCCGCGTATCCGAGACAGCATCGATTTAAACAGGTTTTATAATAAGCCGGCGATGACAGACGAATTATGATAATTGTTATCTCATAGATAGTAAACGGAAATCTACATAATTACTTAACTGATAGTCTATTGGCGTGATCTTTACTCAGATATGAACACTGAGTCATCATACGAATTTGACAGGAATCTTACACCCCGATGTTGTTTGAATTCCTACTATTTTTAAACACGACTTCAAATTTAAATAATTTCAATGATCAAACACTGTCTCATCATCAATTTCCAGTTTTTCCCAACCTTAGTTTCTTACCAGATAGAATATGCTTCGTCACGGTCGATTTGAAGAATAACATTTTCAAATAATAATTTTATAGTTATTACAAATAAAATACTGAGTCAATGATTCCACATCAAGATCCATAAATAGACATCGTAAAATAATAATGCAATCAAATAAAATGGAAGTGGTATAACTGGATTAGAACCATGCTAACCTAAAAATAATATCGTTTTACTTTGCTAGATATATCGATGTGGATTAAAGTATATTGCATAATAGACTGAAGTAATTAAGCAAAACTTGATCGATTAGGTTTCTTGAGAATGTCACCCAAAAACCTAGTTTTATAGATGTGAAAAGCTAATTAGAGACATCGTCAATAGCTCTTGCTTTGTCGGTACATAGATATATTTAATTTATTTATGCATTCTGAGAAATTATCAATAGTAATTTCAGCTAAGTAATTCCTTAAACAATTTTGTGTGGAAAAGCCCAGTGATACATTGCAGTCTAAAGTCGTGACGTCTACAAATTGAACGGACATGTGAGCTATGTTTGTGTATTTTAACAATTATAGTAAACCGGTCACGCCCACTTCAGAAACTTGCCATCTCTATTATTTAATGATCCTAATTTTAATGATTGCTTACTAAAGTGTGACGAAGTAATATTCAAATTGAGTGAAGTTATATAGAATTAATTACATAGATATAAAAAGCATAGCTAAAGCGTAAAATATTCGATAGATATAATATCCAGTTGATAATCATTGGATGATTTTGCTGTTCTACTTAAATGAAGATATGGAAGTAATAATATAGTTTGCTAAAAATAAGTCTTATCACATGAGGTCAGGATGAAAGCTAAGGTCGCGCAGGTCAGTAAACACTGGTGACTCCTACGAATCAAGAGCAAGTATCTGTTATTTAAATAAGAATCGACATAAACCAGTTTTATCGTGTCCGAGTCAATGGAATAATTTAATAGCTTTAATCTATTTGTTTCTGGCTTGTGCCCTCATTTGTTATCCCTTGAGAATTTAATTGTTTAGATATATGGATTGTTATTTGGTTCATAATTCTATTAAACGGATCGCCTATCATAAGTGATGAAAAATGTACTGAAATTTTAGTCAATTTTGTTTTGATTTATATTATCGCTTTCATCATATATTTTGGTAAATAAAGAGAAACTATGTTTAAGGGATGATGTTATTAGTCTAAGTCGATTTAGTAGCGCATGAAAACGTAATCGCAGAAAGTATTAATTATGTAATGTTACACGTTGCAATCAAGCTTATCATAATATTTTTTCTTGTAAAGTCAGCAACAAAAGTCAATGGACAAATAAACCAAGAGAAAAGAAATTCGTTTTTTTCAGTAGCGTCTAGAAAATTGGTGTTCAATGTGATCAAACTGAGAATTTGTTGACACGAATAGGATACTAATTGTTAAAATACAGCTACAAGAATTTGAGAGGTACTAATATTAATTGGTTACACAATAGTATGTCTTATACAATTTAATATAAAGACTATTTTGTGATAGCACAGTAGCAGCTTAAAGTTTTAAATTGTTGACAGCACGTCTGGGTAGGCTGGTTTTTTATCGTGTAATCATCACGTTCTAAATATAAATATCAAGATAACATTTTATTTTTTAATTTCTCCGACGCTTTTATCATGTCAATTTCGTAATTTTACTGCAAATATTATTTATTTGTATGATTTGTTCTTAGCTCGTGTTTCTTCTTATTCATTTAATATTAATTTAAGATGAAAAGATTCTGATTTATTATCGAATGAGCACTACCATTCCCTTGCCAGTAGCGCCCTCTTTGATTCTTTTTGGAATAAGATTTGGAGGCCTCTTATATTTTTAAAAGCTACTGCTTACAACGCTACATTTATGGCGTTGTACCTCAAATTCTTTAAATTCTATAACTAACGATGTCTAACATTTACTCCATCAAAAATCCATTTATGCAAGTTACGATGTAGCCCTTTTTGAATGTCAAAAATCATAGTCAGAACTCCGTGTCGCCCAGCCTTCACCGCATTTTAAATACTCTAGCTGTGGAGGAAAAACGTCGCAACAAACTCCACAGCACAGCACGCTGTCACTTTGACAAGACGATACAAAATTGTAATGTAACAAGTATAAATTTGTAACCGCTATCTATAAAGCATAACGTAGAATTTGCGACTTATCTTCATACGGGTATTTTAAATCGGCTTATTTGATAGTGTATCTTTATAACATAAGCTGTTGCTGTTTGTAATTACATTGTGCTGTCTCATCACTTCTATAATAAGTCGATGGAAATCCCGGTTTACCTATTTTCATATCTAGATCTTAGGTGATGTTATCTTTGACTTATCTTGCTGCTATCGTCACATGATGCAATATGATAAATAAGCTTTGTATTTAGGGCTATGACCTCATAACAAGTTTCGTAGATTTGAAAGTGTAGCAGCATAGACAGACTTTTTTGGTGTTTCTAAGGAAATTCAGCACAGCATTGTTTTTGGTTTTAATCGATATGGTGATTCACCAGCTGTTTAGAAACAAACCAGCTCTTTTTGATCGTCAAAAAACACTAAGCAGGCAGCATCAGAGATCGCCCATCATCGCTCTCTCGTGCTCTAGCTGTGGAGAAAAAATGGAAAACAAACTAATCATTATCATCATCTGAGCCTATAACTGTCCACTGCTGGACATAGGCCTCTCCGATCGTTCTCCAGTGCGACCGGTTCAACCAACTAATGTCAGTAATAAATATCAAAGACAAAAGAAAAGGAAAAACTTGCATGTTTGAACAGTTATGTGTTATCAAGCATTAAGATAAGCAAAGAAGGATAAGCTTAAAATAAGTTATATAAGAAAGGCTAATAAAAATAATCATTGTCACCTGTTATCGAGGCTCCACCTAGCGAGTGGTTATCACAGCTGTGACGTCATCTTTATCAGCCGGATCATAATCTCTGATACATGTGTGGACTCCATATAAACCGGCTCACCACATGACAAGGTAAAAGTACGAACGATAAGATAATAAGGCTTATGTGCTAGACAATCAATTAAAATGACGTTTGTTTTTCCTTCACAAATAAAAGCGATTTTATACATGAAGATTTTAGGGTTAAAATGTTTTCCGGTGATTTCGAACTTCTATTGTTGTGTCAACAATGTTCACAGATTTATTTTGATTATGTACTTACTGTTTGGCAATTTGTTGATATTGCTTGAGTGATATGAAATGATAAATTATAGCGGGCTAATAATCTTTATGTGGTGAATGTGGGTAAACCTCATACTGATTGTACAGATCAGTCTGGCTACGCTAGGGTATGTCTAGGCACACAAGTGTTGTTGGGCGATGAGACTGTAGTTCTTACTACCAGCTAGTACCGACACTATGAGGTAAGGCGTATGCATTGTGAAAAGAAGACGGCACACTAGACAAGGGTAGGGTAGAGTCTCTCACATACTATGACAAAGATTTTGCATTTGGAAGATGATGGTGAACCTTACTAAAGAAAGTTTCATGAAATATTAAAAATAAAAGAAACCAAGCCCACTGTGTCACGCAAAATACACTTGATCCCAATTAACACAATATAACAACTCCAAACGCTATCACTATGGCAACATAAATTAATAAAGAAAACAAAACTATTAAGCATGCAATGTATTACAATAAAAAAAAAAACGTGTATTATCAGCGGCACCTTCGTGAACCGACCTCTCCGGGGCAGTGCACTCTGAAAAAGTGTTGACACTAGATAAGGAGCTGACCCCTCGTAATACTGACACTTATTGTGCCACTGGAATAGAAATTATCGACACTTGACGGCTACGAGCGAAGCGTGACTCACTAACATCTGATCGTTTCTAGAACATTAGTGCCATTAGAATCTGTCCACATGTACACTATATAATTATGTACTCATATCGAGTAGTTTACTATCAATGCTTGTTTTTTTTTTTTACGAATAATTTCTTTTAAATCCCTCCTCAAAGTCCGCGTTTCAGTTAGTGAAATTAGAAGACAAAAGAAAAATAATAATTATTTTTAGTTGGACTTAGTTGCTTTTTCTACTACGATTTTATAAATCTTTTACACTCTCTGAAGCGTGCGTGACGCTCAGCCTTAAATTTTGGTTTATCTTGAGCTATTTACTGCATTAAGACATCTAAGAATAAATGGTTATTTTCATCCACTCTTATCTCTAATTACGACCACGGCAAGCTAGATATGACAACTTTGATTCAGATGCATCCAGTTGGAGTGTACATAAATGGTTGTTATGAATCACTTAATCAGCTTTCTGTTAACTTTTATCATTGTTCGAAGCTTATGTAAACAAGTTAATAATTCGGTCGCGCGGTATCAGTGGCCCGTTTGTTTATAATTATGATTTTAACGTGGCCTATGATCCGACCTCGCCGATCAGAGGGTAGATCGGTCCTCGCAATGATAGCCTTTACAATATTTAGTCTATATCGGTCAGAGATAATCATATGATTATTTTTATTTCCACGCATTCTATAGTGTTGTGTGCACATATACTATGTATATGTTAGTATATCGCCTCTTGCGCAAGATTTAACATAATCTTGAATCATCGATTTGATAATAGCTTTCGATTGAGTTTATCAACTTTATTCTAATGCTAATAGCGAAATAAATGCGTCATTATGTAACTTGATTTCTCGTCTATCTAAGGTTAATCTACGATAAGTTTTTCCTAAAATGGTCACAAATCGTATGAGCACCATGTGGCATGCTCCAAGGAGGTGTTTTGCGACCTACATTCATTTTATTATGTCGTCATGTTTTTTTATTGTTATCGCCGAAGTAACCCCTTTTATCTTAAACCCATTATAAGTGTGTATAGTAAACATAGATAGTGGAATAATCCTCAATTTTATTGGTTGTTTTATTTTACGCTTCAACATTATCATACGATGCGATGTAATTTTTCTTACGTTGCCAACATAGGTCATCTAATTTATCATAAAATAAATCATGATAATTATTTTATTAATACCAAAATTAATTGCAATATTCTTTTATGTCCATTGATGACACAAGTCATGTGACTTTTATAATCCAACGTAAATGCAATAATGAAATATTTTTCACACCGTTTTCCTTAACAACAAACTGTGTAAACATGAATTTCATATTTTACTAGATTCATTGACTGTAGCGTTTTGTTCTGTAAGTGCTCAATTGGAACCGGTTACATATGTACATAGTATTGTATTGTATATTATGAGTATTTGTATTAAGATGACAGAATACGCAAATAAAACTTTATACCTACGTCAATGTACTATAACATCGCCTGTATAGCCTGAATACCTATCAAGTATGAATAATACAAGCACACAATTTGTTAATATAAATTAATTACTTGAATAATATAGAGTATTTGTTCGCAGTATTTCTGTGTACTTTCCATTCGTTACGTTGACACAATGATGAAGCGACAAACATGGTTATTTTTTGTACTATAGTGTAGTATGGATGACCCGCCCGGTTATCGACCCTGATAACCTCGGGATGAGAGCGAGTGATGTGCTCTGAGGTCGGTGGAATGTTCCGGAATCCATAATTAGGATTATTTACATTCATGGCAATATGACGCTGATGCTTAGTGGATCTCGTTATTAGTATATCATAACCAAACTATTAGGTCAATGACAAAATTTATTGCGAATCTAAGTTAGGTCGTAAAGGTTATAGTTTATTGATACATATATACACGATATTATGTACATACACAAAAAGGAAATATTTTCTATTATTTGATAAATGTTATTTATTATGTATTTTTTACTGTACCCATCAATTTTGAAGTTATGTGAGTGTCAAACTCACATAACTATAATCAGTTACACATTCTTCCAAAACAATGAGTTGACGATCCACGTCTCTCGTGTGACAGATGCGCGGCGTGGCGGCGAACGAGCGCGTGTACACGCTGCGCACGCGGCCGCCGTCGCTGCTGCCGCCGTCGCCGCTGAGCCTGGCGTCGTCGGGCGACAAGTCGCTGGCGGCGCACAACACGCACTCGCCGTCGCTGGAGCGGCTGGAGCGCCTGGAGCGGCTGGAGCGGCCCGCCAGCCAGCCCGCGCCCGCGCCCACGGCCAGCTTCGTGTGCTACGTGTGCGGCGTGGGCGCGCTCAGCTCGCAGCTGCGCCTCGTCTACTGCTGCCCCAACCCCGAGCGCGAGCCCTACTACCCCTTCATCACCTCGCTCAAGCCGCACCAGGACGCCAGCCCCATCAGCCCGCAAGGTACACATCGACAATCAATAAGTTAATCGCGTTGCGGAAAGATAAAAGGGCGAATATGCCATAAAACAGGAAAAAATATCTGCCTGTTATTGGCTGTGTAAAACGGATTTCCAAGTTAGCATTTTTTTTATACTGTAGCTTATCATGATGCCATCTCGCTAGGGTTCCTTAGAACAGTGTTTTGTTACAGGCATGGTACAAATATGTGCGTCGTGTTACAAGAGCATACCGCACAAGTACCCCGCGTACGGCGAGAACGGTGAGCCCAACGCCGCGCACAACAACTCCCATACTAACAATATTAGGTGAGTCACATCAAACAATTTACAAATATTGTACATATATTAAATGGAAGTAATTGGAAGTTGAGATTGGCAGAACTGCGAAAAAGAAAGGTTATGCTCAGCAGTGGGAAATTCCGGGGATAGAATTACATATAAGAATCTCATTAACCACGTGTTCTACAATGTATTATGTATGTTCCAGGTTTAAGCCATACGACATTAAATCAAGTTCGAATCAATCAAATAAGCGCACATCGAACGCGCTGTCAAATAGTCCGCAGAGCCAGATAGTGTCCGGGGAGAATGGCATGGGACTATACAGGTCAGTGTTGTTCAGTTCAATTATGTTTGACGTTTATGTCGTTACGTGTTTGCACAGCACGTTGTAGTTACTCGCCGCTCTTTGCATTTCTAACCGATAAATAATATATAATTCGCGTGGGTTGGAGTGGGGGGGGGGAGGGAGATAATCCACGTTACTCTTAAAGTGTTGTAGTGGACGCGATACAAAGTAGATGGCTCCCTACTAATTACTTTTAATCACAATAATCAAAATATTTTCGTATGGCTAAGAGAAGAACTGTTGAAACGATTTGTAAAATTTAGATCATTGTAACAAAATTTGTTACGGCAAAATGGATAAAAAATTAAGCTGCTTTTAGAACAGTGTAAGATTTTGATCGTAAGATCGTAGTTTTATAAATAAAATGCTATGTGATGCACTTGTAAATATTTTGACGCCAGACCTACTTGAGATTTTCAAGGAATTGAAAGGACTTGTTTTCTAGTAATTGTCAAGTAGATACTTATGTTTACTACCTATTGTGATGAAGCAGCCTCTTTGTAGTGTTATATTAAAAAGTAACACGTTTTTTAAAGATAAAAGGTGTTCGATTCAAGTTGGTTTTAATCAATAGTACTCATTTAAACAAAAGATAGCATTTTGGTGTAGTATACTCTTTTTTCGTTTTTTAAGTTTGGATTTTTCTGTCTGTTTGTGTCGTTTTGTGGAGAGAGTTGTATATTGGTAAAGCGGGGTGAATAGAGACAGAGGTTTTGATAAAATCTGAACGTTTAAGAACATAAAATATAGAGATTGTGTTTAAGCATTTTCATTTAAGCAAACGCATGCGACCAGCTAAAATACTATTTTCCATTCGTCCCTTAAAACTCTATATTTTACGCTACTTACAATGAACGCAGTTGTTAGTTGCGACTCGTCTGTACAGTCCTCCCACCCCTAGATGCTACGTGTGCGCGGGGCTGTTCCCGCAGCAGTCCATGGAGTGGCTGTCGACGGTGGCGGAGTACATGAACTCGCACGCGATGCACTTCCCGTGCCTGGCGGGCGCGGCGCGCGGCGGCCGCGTGCTGGCCTGCGCGCGCTGCGTGCGGCATCTGGCGCGCCAGTGGGAGCTCATGGACGCCGAGAGGGTGCCGCTCGAGCACCGCAGATACAACATCCCGTCGCCGCTGCCCTCGAACTCCTCCGTGAACGGCGAGCGCGTCATCCCCACCCCGCCCTCAACCACCTCCGACAGAACCGTCGCTAGTAATAGTGGTCAGTTACTTATATATAATATAATACGACAATCATTAAAATCAATCTCAATACATCATAATAAAATTATTCTTCTAAAGATACGCAACATTTTATCCAATAACACAGTGTCAGGATTCCCTCATTAGCAATTAATGCGGGAAGCCTGATTATCAGTCGAAGTTTGCGAAGCAGATATGTTTTCAATTATGAAATACTTTCCCTACTCAACTACAGCGACCTCCAATCGAAAGTTCTAATAACTACACTTCAAGTCCTATTGCCCAAATTAAAATTATCGGAAATTCAGAAAATCTAGGACTGACATCCATGTTGATTTATACTAACTAGTATTAATATGGTTTCGCAGCTTGTACTTCTATCTACTGCTTCCTGTGCGGGCTGCACTCGGACTTCACGCTGGCGCGGATCCTGTACGGCCAGCCGCAGGGTAACGCGCCCTACTTCCCCTGTCTACTCACGCATCAGGTAAACCATACACTATCATACGAATCTATTTCTATTGGCTATTGAAATAAGGCTCAAAGTACCTTTGCCGAGGTCACGAACGAGATTTCTAATGTTTTCAATCCAAATCTTATTACATTTCATTGTAAAAACGTGTTATAAAGTCTTTATTGTGTTTGTAGAGTCATCCAAACGCCGAGCAGTTACGTGAGAACGGCTCGGCTCTAGTCTGTACGTTCTGCTACCACTCGCTGCTTAGTCAATGGAGAAGGTGAGCCATTTAGCGTTACAAGGTTTTTACTTTAATTTTAAATTTTCGGACAAATCTCCAGTAAAAATGTTTCTGTGCAGGTACGAGGCGCTGGGCGGCTACCCGCCGGAGCGGCGCGTGTACAACACGCACGACTACCACTGCCATCTGTGCGGGATCAAGACCTACCGCAAGCGGGTGCGGGCCTTGCCTATCAAAGTGAGTACACGCAAGTGGTACTATGTAGAACCCACTAAACAACGGAAGAAACTACGAATATAAACGAGGGATGTTTAGTGGTCGAGTTGAGAATTGCAAAAATATCAAATTTGAAAGACTTCATTTCACACTGAGTTTTCAGGAGTAAAGAAAAGTAACATTAAAATAGCAGAAAAAGAAAGTCGGAAAAAAATTAAATCTTTTACAATTATAATCTTAGAAATGATCATTATTGTTTGAGTAGAAATAAAAATATAATATATTTATTTTGTTTCAGGAATTCCCATTCTTAGTGCAAAGGCGGACTGAAAATTCATTATTATTAGAAAATGGCGATTATGCCGTAGTATGTTTAGACTGTTATGAAAGCTTAAGGTAAGTTCACGATTTATAAGTTAATACTTTTATTTTTTTCTATCAAAAGTGTTTTATTTTAATGTAGACCACGTCATACTAAAATGGGAACAGAATTGCGTTGCGGGCGTATCTTCTCAATGCAGTCTAATTATCTGTGTCATTCGGGGTAGGGTTCAATGGCAATGTTAGCTTTTACCTAGTTCGTGTATTCCCATCGAATGCACTGTGTGTAGTGTAGTGAGTGGTCCGTGTCCGTGTGTGCAGGACGCAGGCGCAGGACTACTCGCGGCGCGGCGTGCCGGTGGACAAGCGCGAGTACAACTGGCTGCAGCAGCCGCCGCCGCCCGAGGACTCCGCCGACGTCACCATCGCGCGCCTGCCCTCCGGGGACCGCTCCGACAAGCTGGTGAGCTGCGGACCCACACACATTATGGCATACTTCTACAGTCAATGGACTTAAAGCCGAGTGATATAGCCAGCCACGCCAATCAAACCTGAGCGAAGAATCGCTGCTTCAGAACAACCACATTTGTATTCTATTGAATTATTGTTCTAAGTCAGAGTGTCTTTGAATGTGGCTTGAATATTTACTAGCAGCGTAAAAATCTTTATTGCATGAGCATTTTTTTTTTTAAATAAAGGTAGAAGATTATTAAAATTCATCCTACTAATATTATAAAAGAGAAAGTTTGTGTGTATGGATGTTTTTTCCTCTTTTAATCTCATCATTTTAGATTCGTAGCGAGCAACAGCTAATTAAACTATATATAAATTTTAGTCTTAAAAAGCCTACTCGTATCTAAAGATACAGAAGAACCTTCTAAAGTAGAAGTCACTTTCCGCGCAGATACCTCAATCCCTAGTGATGTCCCGCGGCAGCTCGAAGCGGAATAGCCCCAAGCAGCCGTCCGCGGTGCTCACCGACAGAAGACTGACTCCCGCCAAGATCGACAAACCCGATCAAGGTATGTGCCATTACAGTGATACACCTCTTAAGTCTTTCGAAAACATAGAACTTGATGAAACTACTAAATAAAGACTAGGACTGTTTTTTTGTAAAAATAACTTAAGAATAATAGTTGACGTAGCTTCTGTGGAAGACAGAAGGCACAGGCCGCGTACCGCCGATACTTTCAAGAATTCAGTTGCGCCATCTATCTGCTTTCGTTTTGCTTCAAATAGTTAGCTAAGTAAACATTATAATGTTCTGATCTTATTACGGTACAGCAACAGACAGCACCAAATGTAAAAAAAACACGTCATAAAAAATCACATGATTCATAGTGATTAGTAAACATTTTTATATCGATAAACGAAGCCGTAGGTTTTCACAGTATTGTATAAACGCAGGGTCGCCTCAATTCCCAGGTCTATACGATAGCATCTATCCCCACATTCAGTCGAGAACCTTTTAAGGGCGCGCCTGACTCGCTAATATAACGCATAACAAAATAGCTGCTAAAATGGCTAACCACCTGTGGATGTCTATAAAGTGCTTACCCTCCATACCAAGACGATTCATAGACTAAGTCCGACAAACGCGTTTTAGTTTCATGCCTAATTTTAACAGCCTCTGTGAGGCATACAAGTCATTTAATGCTATAAATGTAAGTTCTTTTTCTTGAACATAACGTGGTATAATTATATGTTTTTATTAGAAAAACTAAGAAAAACTTTTGTAGATTGAAACATTTTACGTTATTCCTAATTATTTTTATCAAACATGGATTTAGGCACAATACTTTTTGTATTACACATCAGAGATGTGTCTCATCTGCGTTGCCTACTCTATCCCCCTCACCGACTCTACCGGTAACAATACACCGTCTTAAGTGCGCGAAGGTATCGCTGACTGCACCCCCTACCCCTCCCCTCGCTCGCTCCCGAGAGTCACTGCCATCTTTGCGAGGGTTTCAAGCGCGCACTTTATTAGCCTTTGTTCAGAGAACGGGGAAATTACTTAATTCTAAGATTTTTTTCGGGTTACGAAAGGGTTTGGGGTCGTGATGTAAATCCCGGGTGTTTTAGGCTGATTTGTGCTTTGGTTTCACAATCCCTTGAGCTGGCGCTTATTGTGACGTAATTTTATTTATGCATTGTTTTGTACTCTTTTGTGTACTTTATAAAATACTTCTATAATTTCCATCAAGATTTATAGCAAATGCTATTAAATTAAAGATAGCATAAATTAAAATGTAACTTTTAGAAATCATATAATCACAGAGACTTTTCAATGTAAATTAATTCACTCAAATCGTATAAATATAATACAAAACAAACCGCTTGACATATCTGCCGCATGAAAAGATTTACCAAAACATAATTTTAAATCGAAAACAAAAAGCTCTTCGAAATATTGCTCAATACTTGTTAAACCGTTACCAATGTTCACACAACATAAACCTTAAGTCAATGTAATAAGGTGTGTTTTTGCGTGTCGCGTTCGGTTTGTATGTCCCTTGAATATAACGAATGTTTGGGTGACGAGAGGAAGTCTGGATAACGTTACATATTGGTGGTTCACGTATATTGTTTTGAGGTCGATGCCTAGTACAAGCGGGGAGCGATTTTAGATAATTTAAAGTTACATATGTATTGGCAAGATGGCAGTTGCTCCTTGTAAGACACTTGTTCTAAGCTGCATTCGGAAGCCGACCCCAACATAGTTGGGAAAAGGGTAGGACGACGATGACACACGTATTGGACTAACAATGACCAGTTGCGTATTTTAGATAAACGACCCTTAATCGAATCGTTGCCATCTCATACCACGGCCTCACTTCTGAAACTCTGGTTGAACGAAAGTACGATACTATTTAAAAATTGTTGCACTGAACTTGAAAGCTAGCTATTTTAATTATTCTTCATATATGTGGTACACGTAGATTCAAACTATCGATCAGTTCCTAAAAATACATACGTTTATAGCGTATTTATATAAAACGCTTCCGCGTATGACTTGTGCCCGTCAAACGTGACGCGGTGGGGTCGGAATTGATCCGCGTCAACGGGCATTACGCCTCGCTTTGAGGTGTACGACTGTTGATGTATGTTATGTAATGCAAGCTCGAGTGTTGCACAACCACATATTATGTTTGACACTAATATATACAATCAATTAACTTAAAGAATCGGTCTATAAACATCATTGGTAATTCCAGCCTGGTCCTGATAAAGATTGTAAGTAATCTTATCTGGATAACTGGGATTCATTAAAATGATTCCAGAGTCTTGTTGAATAATAATGACGAAAACGGCAAAACAAATTATTTAAGTCCAGCAATAAATAACAAGCTTTAATTACATTAAAAATTCATCACAGTGGAAACCAAACAATTGTGACGAAGGCAACAGAATTAGCGGCGTCTCAATGGGAGCCGCCGACAATGCGCGGAGTACTAATTTGAGGGTCTGGCCGACAGAGCCGCGTCAAAGCCCGGATTATTGGAAAGCCATTTGTGGCAAGGGTGGTTGAGGTGGGGCGCCACTGCTAGCGGGTTGTCATTGTCTGATTGTCGTCCGCGCGCTGATTGGTCGTGTCGTCCTGTCAGTCTCGTGGTGGCGTTTATGATAATAGGTTTGTCGTTGTGTAGGTAGATGTGAAGCATATTGTAGTAGCAGGTTTGGTTCTGCGGTCGCTGTTAATTATTGGCTGGTTATTATCTTGCGACAGCCCTTTGTTACTGGATCTTGTTATAATACAAATGAATTCACTATAATTAATATCAGAAATCGTATTAAAAAAAATGTTGGTTCTGCTCACACTTGTACCCCACTCGTACCACTGAGTCATAGAGAATAGATGAGGCAATTTGAAGCAAAACGTATCTTCTCTTCTACGAACACCCAAACACACGCTTGAATGTGCTGTGGCGTGAGATCAGCTTTTCAACTATATTAATTGGACCAAACCTCTGAAAGAATTGATTCTCTTTTTATTTATTTATTTATTTATAATTCTCT
This sequence comes from Trichoplusia ni, assembly GCF_003590095.1. Lineage (NCBI taxonomy): Eukaryota > Metazoa > Arthropoda > Insecta > Lepidoptera > Noctuidae > Trichoplusia > Trichoplusia ni. The sequence goes on from NC_039482.1 coordinate 15,891,256, forward strand.
TTTAAACCGATTTTATTTGAAAAGGCAAAATTTTTGTTCCATAGCACTGGCTATTTCTGTTTCGTAGTAACCGGTGCTTTAATGATTATTATTTATTTATAAAGAAAACAGTGAACTCGCTTCTTGGAACTACACCTACGCGGAATTAGTTTGACCTCATTAGTTTGTGTATTATAAATGAACGGCTAGGCTTCCCCTATAACATTAACTTAATTATTTCAGCCTTTGTCCTTTTTCAAACTAATTTGAAAAAAAGACAATAGAAGGCCTGCCTAGACTACTCACTTTTTTCTTCTGAAAATAAACTTGTCAAATGTCACATTGTCGCCTCTAAATATGTTAAAAACAACATAGAAGACTTATTTTGTTATTTATTAAAAAACAAATCCTGTTTCTAAATCTTTTACTCACCAAACGATCTCATTATAAACCAGTTATAACCGCACAAACTCCTGAAATTCCTAACACTTGTGACAAATAAAGGGTCCCTCCACAAGTCGGAAGTGCAAAGTTCCCGGGTTTCCCCAGACCGTACCGTGTTCCGTAGTGTGTCGGGTGTCGATTCCCACGTGCTAACGGTATTTGCTCGCCGCCGCGGCCGGCGCCGCACGCCTACATTATTTAGTGAGCGTTTACCGCCCTCCCCATGAGCTAAAGTATAAACTCTTGCATTTGCCGCCCCTGCAATACCCACTTCTGACTAGTTACGTAGTAAAAGGGTACGCTGTTACCTAATTATGTTTTTCCTGGAGTTGTTGCTTACTAGAAGATTTTTCTGTTATTGCTGTTGTGGGGAGCTCTGAACTAATTTTGTTTACTCTTACTGAACCATCAAAGCAGTTGTTTTTGGAAGGTTTATGGAAGACTCAAGATGCCAGGCGAATGGCGCGTAGGGATCGGTTCAATATCTCGTTACATTGTCTGTACATTGACTAACATCCTTTACAAGAGCGCGTCGCAGTTGTTTATAGATCACAAATTCATCGGTATAAGTGTAACGGATCGAAATCTCTCCCTCCCCCCCATCTCCCAGTGGGTGGAGAACAATCGTGTCAAGTATTACTCTCATATAGATGCAGTTCCATTAGCTGTAACGGCTTTTATTGGTCGTGCGAACTATGAAGAATGTACGCAGCTTAGCGCATTTACTATCTTATTTTTTTGTAATTGGAGAAGTTACTACAAGATTTTACATGTAAAACCACAAAGGATTTAAGTATGTGTATTTATAAGATATAGACTTAATTGCTAAGTCTATATTTGATGTTGTGAGTTCTATTAACAAAATATCACAAGCAAGCAATATTGTTTGAAAAATCTTAAAGAAAATTAATAAATACAATTGAAAATAACAAACAATGCTAACTCGGAGATATTTTTAACTTCCTGACAAAGTGCCCACTCCAGTGCAGCTATCGTATGAACAGTTGGTGGCGCCCAACATGGGGCGGCTGTCATATATCGTCCCGCTTTTGTTTCTACCCTCATTCACTTGAAACGTAAGTTTTGTTGTTCGCCAGTTTACGTGAGATGTTTGTTTGATAGTTTCGAACAGTAAAGCCAAGTTTAATGTTTAAAGCAGCTGATAAATTAGGCTGATGTGTGACGTACCAAGAAATGCGCCGTGCTTTTAGCCATTAGTGCTTCTAGGAAATTTTGCTGACGTTACTGTATACACTGTTCCTATAATTCCATAAAAGCCTTTTTACTTTGATAGTAAAATTTGATTTTCCGTTTTAAAAAAGCGGATGGCTGTCCCGCTTGCAACACGTCTTGTTTTCTTTTTCACGTTAACGTTGCTTTTGAAGTCAAGCTATCACATATAACTTTTCTTCCCGATTTCCTCTATTATATATAATCACTACTTGCGTCCTAGGTTTTATTAAGACACAACTGAGCGTACCATGTGTACCAGTGGTGTCTGGATTTAGATGTACAACAATACAGAGTAAAGTTAAAAGTCAGTTGTGTACTCACGTAGAGTCGCCGTCGCTTTGTCTCCTGTTTGTGGTCATTGCGCTTTGTCGCATCGGTCGCGTCTGTCGCAAGTCGCGACCACTTGTCGTAAACCGACTCTTTGATATTTTGACTACTGCACTTCGTCTTCACGAAGAGTGAACGCCTCAAAACGATACACGAAATCAAACAACGACTTTAAGACTGTTTGTTTTGTGAAAGGGACCTGTTTCTTGAAGTTTAAAATGCTGCGACCATTGTTAATATGATTGAGACTTTACGTGGCGCAGAACGGTGACCTATACGTGAACTAGAAAGAAAATAGAACTTATTCTTAGATTTAGTCTAGACTCTAGATATCCTAAATCGAATCACACGTCTATTTCCTCGAACGTTTTACTCATAAGTGAGGCTTGTCGTACTTAACTTCATTTATAACATATTTGTTTCGTTATGTTTTACTTCATATCTTTAAAAAATCATGTTGATAATGAGTCACTCATTAATAACTGCTTTATACGTAAAAACATAACCGCATCCCACTCTTATTAACGCGCAGGTTTACGTAAACCAATCAGGCACTATGTTTAATTTCACTTGACTACAGGCCCGAGGCAGGTACATACATCTATAATAATATAAGAATTCATGTGTTGTGTTACAACGTAAGTCTGATTGCATATGCAACGTCGATACATCTGCTATAATTATACTTGTTACGCATTTCTCTATTGATGCGGAAATGTGGCAAATTTTGGATCGATTCATACCAATATACCAATTAGTTTTTTCGAGAAATACAATTCTTTGGAGAATAACCAACAACAATATCTACTCGTTACTGTTTGAAAAACTGGTAAAATTTGAGTAGTTTGTAACATTCTTTAAATAAATGTCGCCCACAAATGTAATGTAAATTGATACTTTAAATTGAACAATTTACGATCACTCATGACGACGATTTTAAAAGCATTGAATAAATATGAAAATTGTCATTTATTGTTTTAGCTTTTTGAGCCGGTTGTATTGCTATTCATTACATTTTTGCTGGAACCACAGCTTCCGCAAAATCACTTTTGTTCCTGGAACTGCTACTATTACAATATTCCGTTTTAACAAGTTTCAATTCACAGAGATAAATTTATTGGAATTCAGATTTATTTATATGTTGCTGGCCAAATCCACGTTTTTAAACAATCGCTGAAAAGTAATTGGAAAAAGTTGATTCTGATCAAAATAATAATACTAAACGTTAAAAATCCAATCATGTTCTAATTTTCCGCTTATAGGTGTCTACATTTAGCAGTCTTTAGTAAAACTTTGAGCGCATGCTCCATACATCCTGAGTGATATACGTAACGGCGACGTATTTATTTTTACTGTCCCTCCCCTCCTCTTCGCACCTGTCCCTCCCACAGCCTCCGCATTCATCATGCCGACGCGCGCCCTAATTGTTTTGATTCCAATCATATTGACTTTTGCTTCATTATCATGTTTGCCACATTTCGCATGAAAAATTATAAAAATGGAAGCGAGTGAAATAATTTTCCGTTTTTAACTTTGGCACAATTTCCACATGGTAGCAAAAGGCTGCCTTTGGAAAATCCTTAAGTGGAATAGCATAAACTGGGTAATAAACATCTGATAAAGATGACATCAACCTGCTAAAATGAACTCTACAACCATTTCCTATTTAATAATTTTAGTGTGTCATATTGTTTCTATGAATTTCGGGATGGTTTGCCGTCCTTGTATGATGGATACGATAATAATTGCATAGTCCTAAATACATTTAAAAAGACATGAGTTTATCTTATACCAGTTCGACCACCACACTAGATACCTCATTCGAAACAAAAGAAACACGAAAAGTAAACTCCAACACGTACGCAGGCACTCGCCGGCCCTTGTTCCCTTGTACATCGCAGCGGCCATTAGCGGCGCTGTCACGAGCCCGCCGCTAACCGCAGGCTTGCATTAGTGCTAAACACCCGCAAACATAGCCAGCATAATGGCGCGCCTCTGCTTACATCGACGTGTTGAACATAGTTTTAATACTAAAAGTGTGGCTGAAGATTAAAACTTAATGTCTTCTTGCATTTAAATATTGCAAGGCATATCATTTTTCTTTCCTGCTTAGATAGTAGAAACAAGCGTATAGACAGCCGTTTTCAAACACAATAATTGTAAGTTGCGTATTTATTAAAAAAGTCAGTACTTCTTCACGAATACCTTTTTAAACGAGTTTTAGACTATTCCAAGCATTACAGAGGACAGCAATAAATCTTCACAACAAAAAAAAAATTATTTCCATATAGTATGTTCCATTTAATACTTACAAATAATCAGTTCTAAGAAGTATGGGCGAACGTAATAACAAGCTCCATTCGTAGCCCGACTGCTATTCTGAGAACTGGCGCCCAACGTGGGACAGCGCTCGATGCACGCCTGTAGCCTGTTTGCGGATATGCCGATCGATGTCGCTCTACACAACACGTGTTCCTTATGTTCTATCAGATATTATTTTATGTTTGGGTTATTTTAATACTTAAGTTCAACTTGAGATGAAGGCACTGTAGATTATATCGCACACTTTTCGAGACCAGATATAGAAGAATCCGTACATCCGTCATGACAAGGAATATCAGCAACCAACAATTTCTTGTTGGTTGCTAACATTCCTTGTCATTACGGATGTATTTCCTTAGCAAAGCGTTTAAAATAGAAAAAATATTTTTTCGTCTCAAATTCGCCATCAAATCATCCTCCAACATCAGGATGTAGTGACATCTGTAAAATAAACAAGGCGACATAAAGTCTCTAGATAGAGCACAATGTAAAGATTACCCGAGCAACACATTAAACCGGTGGTTATCTTCCGTTCGCGACGTATGCCAACAGAACTCGTCTCGCGACGAATGAGGGTAGTTCCAGTTTGTACAGTCTACCCTTTTAACGAGAGGGGCACTGCGCGGTGCCGCGTTCGAACGCATATGGAATTTTTCATAAATGTACCATTAACATGTTATTTTCAAAGCTTTTGTTATGACAAAAATATTTTGAAACAATTATGTGAGTTTTGTAAGTATAAGGTATGCATAGTATTTAAGTGCGCGTGAATACAAATCAAACGAGCCAAACTCGATGGGACTACGTCGTTTTATTGCGGAGCTCCTTCCTATGACTATCTTTCAGTACCAGCATTAAATCAGCTCCGTCATGTTATCATAATATTCTACCGTCACGTAATATTCAGAGCAAACTATTTCAGGTAAATCAGAAACCGGGAGATGATCAAATTTACGTGTTAGATTTGGTTAAATTAAATAAAATAAAATAATACAATTGCAGGTACTACTACTGTCGATAAATTATGATACCTTAGGAGGTTTCGCCTATTTCCTTCGCCGACGTCCATATTAACGAGTTCATACAAAGTATGTTCGCCGTATATTTTCCATTAAAAAAACGCGCTTAACCAATTTTGTTATGTTAGGATTAAAATTATCCGTCTGATATTCTAACAGCTTGTAAAAATATTTGACTACTAGCTGTTAGCTAGACAACGTGAACGGTTGAACTAATTTCGTCGAATAGTAAAAAAATACAATGTATATGAACCATATTTCTAAAGGCATTAAATAAATAACAGTTAGCTGACTCGACCTTGTGCTCGTACGAGTGACTATCCCAAACCAACAGTTTCCACTCTGTATTCCGCTGGCGTGTCGACTCGCCGCCGCCAGTTTACCGCGCTCGCCACTCCACTAGCTCCAGTAACTACACTGGTACACGACTCACGAGGCTTCCTTTGTGCACCGCGACGTCGGGAAATTGTTATTAGCTCAAGAAACTTGTTGGGAGGAATCTCGTTATATCTACATTTTCTGAATGCTGAACCGAGGCGGTTTTTAATATTCTCCGATCTTCAGAAGTCTGTATTTATCAATGAAGTTACTTTCCTACTTTGTGTACCTACTGGCCTGTTAGCACAAAATTAATAGTAATTTATATTTTAAAATAAGCAACTATTTCTTTTATACTCGACAGTATTTGAACTTTTTACAATATTATTACTTATTTACAATATACGACTGGATAGCTTGTCAATAAAGCTGTACATACCATGTGGAACCCTGCTGCGTATTGGCTTTTCAATAACATGATGTGTGAAGTGTGTTGATGTCTCGCGGACCATTTGAGCTAGTCTGTCACGGGTGTGGATATATTTTGTAGGTACAGACAGATATAGAAATCATAATCTGAAGAAATGTTGTACGTAAAGTTACATGAACGTTTTACCCGATTACGAAACTGTGTTTACACTGGGACGTTTTCAGAAATGAAGATAAGACCCACGATTTGATTTCATGTTTATTGAAATCAATGCATCTTTGCAGTGCCAGTTACACAAACATATGTTAACGAAGGTCTTGTTTAATAAAACTGATTCCGCACTGAACCGGACCCGTATCGGCTGTTAATCCTTAAGCTTACTCACTAGCGCTGCTAAATCAATCGTCACAGTTGAAACCGAGCTAATAAGAATAGATAATTATACAGAGATTCAATAATTACCTATGTTATCTACAAAGAGGTTTAAAGCACTATACAAACATAAAAATAGATAAAGTTTGGTCCCTTGAGAAATTACAAGCACAATTTGGACGAAAAAGCAATCTTCTATATCATTAGATCATTCATAAATCAAAAGCAGGATATCCTACATAAATAAGCAAGAGTTTGTCATCCCATCCACAAGGAAACTGATACGTGTCCTCCTAGACGGGCCACTTAACCGACACTCCCCTAATGTAAACACCGGACCACTAACGTGAAATTATACGAACAATTTGGACGCGCCTCCCCTCTATAACAGAAGAAATGATGCCAAACAAACGGAACTGCTGAAGGTCTCTTACTAAATGGACATGTGTCATACTATCATTGAAACCATGCCAACGCTTACGTCAAACAAATTTCTACTTTGCGCTGCTGTGATTAGGTTGATTTTTCCACAGGCAATCCTTGTCGGTTAAATCGGGTTTGTGCATCAAGACGTTATTGCCGTGCTACCCCCTTTTACGAGGGCTTAATCCCCAGGTTGCTGTGTAGTGGAGGTGCGTTTCCATTGTTATCTCCAGATAAGTGACGTCAAATAGCCATATTGAGTGTCTTACACACTTTCGTTTCATTGAAAGAACTGATGCTTTTATCCATTGAACCTATAATTTAAGACTTTTCAAACTATGAAGTCATAAAGGCTATGAAGGCCAGCTTAGGTTAGTATACTGCCGGAAACCATCGGTTTACTGGTTTGAATCAGTAGTCAGACTATGCATTGGTGGCACCATTAGGCCAATCCTTTGGAGATTAGTTTTCATATTCTCTGCATGGGATTAATCATTTATCTTATTTAAGAAATGTTCCAACGTAATATAATCTTTCCGTAAACGTATCGTACCGCATATACAATGCAGTCACGCTCCTGCCGCGCATGCGTGCTAGCACGGAAGCGGGGCGCGGGCTCTACGCTGTTGCGATGTCCGCCCAGCGTGCCTCCCGGCGTGACTCGGCGGTGACTTTCTACCTCTGTCTAATCGTCTACTTTACACTTCATTCATTATTTCAAAGTTTTGTTTTTCGATTTTGAGGTATTACTTGCAAACTTTTGTAGTGGTTAACAATAATGTATGCTACAAATAAAACCTTCGTTTATTGTGTGATTATGACTTTTCCTTCTAATACAAAATTATAAAAGTAACATTTTCTGTCACTTTTGAAACTGTACGTACATATATCACTTGCACTATCAGTAAATCAGTGTGATGAGTTTCTATTCTTTCTTGCGTTTATAAACAAAATACGACGGAAACCACTCCAACATCACGTAATAAATTGTAGCTGAGAAGCAAACCACTGGTAGTTCTAGTTTAAATTACGATCTCTCGAGGTCCGGGCGGGTTTATTTAATGCAGCCCATTTTACGACCCTGGCCGGCCTAATGAAATTATGCGTTCATCAGATTACGGGTTCCTTCAAAACCGCCTTTTTCCTCCCTATTTTATACCCCTAGCGTAATAAACGGCGTCAGCCAAAAGATTCAAGATTACGCAATCGATGCGCTCGGAATGGGCTCTTTATAATTTGTACAAAAATGTGCTTGTGATATGTTAAAAGGTGATTGATGAGAAATAGATTGTAGTCCGCATCCTCATGCATAAGCAATGGCGGGAAAGTGAGATTAGAAAAATATTCTTCCTGTCTGTTGTTACATAAAACTCACTGAACCCAATTTTGAGAGCCAATTATCAAACCTATATAGTTAACCAGCATGTAAAGAATATAAAAACCGTAATATTCACCAAACGTAAAAACTTTTAAACGTCCACAGACGTACTAAAGTACGGAAGACGAAACTCCAATAACGAAGAGGAGGAAACATTAGCCGCTGAATCTTAAGTAAAATGGTGTATTTTTTCAGCACAGTTAAAACGCGTCGAGGCAGATTTTAATTGGGCCGTTTGAGACTGTTATTGTAGCGATTGAGACGTTAAGTGGGATCCGATTTTGCGAGGGGTCTTGAGGAAAATCTAGCCAGTAATACTGGTTGGAGGAACGGGAATGTTACTAACTTTACGGATAGCTGAACAGTTGAGAATGTTTTGATTCACTCTCCTATATTTTTGTTTAAGTCTACACTGGATACAACATTATATCCAACAAACATCAAAACATAGTTTACCTAACTCAGCTGAAACAAATGTACCAATTAAATGTTAAGATGGCAGCTTGGTGGTTTATTTTATACGTGTTACATGTCCCAAGGTTTGACCTGTCGACCAAAGGTCCTTCATAGTCCACTGGAGACTAGAGGCTACTTCTTACCGAACCGCCCCGACCCTTTACTGTGGCGCGTAAATACATATAAAACGCGCCCCTTGACGTCGGATTATTAATTCAACGACAGTTCTAAATAACCTCGAAATGTGCGACGAGGAAATATCGTACAGAAGGCTCGCTTGGATTTGTAGTCTTAAACTGAAGTGCCATTTGAACTGGCTACTCGTTTAATTTAGGCTTAATTCATACTTGGAGTAGAATCTTATTTATTTTTTATTTATTTATTTATACTTTATTGCACATAAATACACACACTTGGACAATATGTTCTTGGAAAGTTCATGTACAAAGGCGAGCTTAACCTAGAGTTGGGTGCTCGTACAGCAAACCTTAGGGTGAAAGAGAGATTTGATGTAGAAGAAAATCTTACCGGTTTCAATCATCGTAAGGTAGACATTTTTTTTTATTTACTATGGTTTCATATCCATCAATCGATTCTCTTTACATAATTCTTATTCAAGAAGGTTTCGACTTTAGATGAAGACGGTGACGTGTTATCTTCTCGTATATATTCACAAGAGCAGTTCTTCTGCATCTAGTTTAGCAGTACAAGAGACGCACAGCTCGCGACGCTCAGTCGGTCGCTACGAATTATTCACGTCGACTTTCTGACGGAGTGCATGTTCTCCAGCCCCTAGTGCTGGGATATAGCTCGTCGATTTTTATTTCGGTTCTTGTTGGCTTTTGGTCCATTTGTTCGTTTGAGGCTAGTGATGCGCATTCATTAGCGAGACAGTGTTATGGTATTTATGTTATGTAGTCATTAAAACTATTTAACCTTTTTGATACCGCTGCTTCACTTATTTGATATTGCTGTGATTAATGTGCTAACAAGCAGAAAATCTAGTTTGAAATCATAACAAAAGATTCTATAGTCCTTTCCATATAGCTATGCTTATAACATAAAAGCATTCTTAACCATGAAAACCCATTCAGCCGCTAAGCGTTTCCGCCACACGTACACATAAAAAGCAAATCACTTACAAATGTTTGTTTAATGACACCTATCTAAGTGACGTTGCGGCAATAGCTCCGCTATCGACAGCGCCCCTCACTACGGGGAGGCGAGGGTGGGACAAAGTTTCCCCGTGATTAGCAGACGACTGCGCTGTCGCGTTACCATACACACGTCTACTTATATCTATATCTGTGTTGTATTCTACGGTACACAGTCTTCATACTTAGTTCTACTTACGATGTTCAAAGTCTTTTAAAAGCTTCTTAATCAGAATTATGTTTTTGCTTCTTGCTGTCTGGTTAAAGGTTTTTGTTGTTGGTTAAAATAATCACCATTTTAAGAGAGCCATTGCCGATCTCTTGCAACATCTTATAGGAATAAAAAGACTGGATCTATTCCAAGATAATCAGCAGAAGAAATCACTGTTACTGAGATTTTTTAATGCTGGATGGAACAGTTTAACTTCCGCAGTCGCACCCTAAAGTTGCCTTTGACATATTCTTCCATTATTCATACCACAAATCCTAAATACTAACTTTACATCCCTAGACTCGTAAAATCTTAAATAAATAAATATATATAGCTCCTATATACATGACTCTATGCAGATACGTCGGCCAACATCCAACCTTCGACTGTTGGTGTGTTATTTGACGCGGTGCCACGGCGCGGCTTCGGAGCGGGCGCCACATTCCCGGTTATTCGAATAGCATCGCAACGGGACAGCTTTTCACTTTGATTGGGGCACCAGAATTGAATCGAGTTGTTTTGTTCCGCTTTCATGTCGTGTTAGTTCACTCCGATATTGAAAAGCCAGCTTAATAGTTTTATGGACCACTTTTGAAAACACTAGAACAACGTAAATGAAGTATTTTTTACGTATTTTTAGATGCAAAGTTTCGCATTGTAACATTTTTGGATTTATTTCTGCGATTATTATTCACGAGAGTTTATTTATCTTCAAGTACCTTAGTAGATAGTTTTTCCCTTGTAAAGTACCAGGCTCACATATAAATGTGCAGTTGATACTCTCGGCCGTCGTTCGGCTACCACATACAACCCCATCGGCGCTCGGGTGTGAGCCGCCCGCGCGATGATACCGTGACCGGTCGCGACTCGACATTGACTTTATAACCCGAGTAGAGTGTGGACGAAAACGGAATTATTTAGGTAGTCCTATTGTACGAATAGGCTATGTAAAAAGGGGTTCAAATATATGGTAATGGTGTCTTGTTGATGAGGAAATAGCTAGGTAGTAAACGTTTCGGTCTTAATTGCATAAGTATTGAGTTTTATTACAACTTGATTTTTTATTTTTTAATAATCGCGTCCACAGCGTACAAGCTATTCTAATTAAAAACGTAACTAGAAGTATTTTTAAGAATGTCACGTTTACTAAAAATCTAACGAGTTATCATTTGTTTCAGGTAAGGTTCACATTTCCCTTCTTCCGTAAGTACTCCGTCACATTTTATATCAATTTAATTAGTTGCCGAGTCTACCGTACCGTGTGTCTGTGGAGCGCGGCGCACGCATGCGCTCACCGCGGCGGTCGGCACGGCCGTAGTCACCAGTTACGCGCGGGACCGGGCGCGGGGCGAGATCGCGATCGCGTTCACGTCCCTATCTAGTGTTATACATCGACATGTCGCACCACTAGCAATCATACCAGTGTTGTGTACATCCGTATAGTGTTGTGATGCGGTGCGGTTTGTTTTGTCGATGTTTTTGTATTGCTGGATGAAATGAAACGATATTTGCGCTACTACGCTGTAATTATAAGTTTTGATTGGTTACTCTTCTTATAATTTGAAGACCGTTTTAGCGTTTGGAATGCGGAATTATTCACGTGCTATCGTAAAATCGCTAATAAGCTCAACGTCAGAACAGTTCTTAAATATTTTATTTTTATTTTACTTATATTCCGCATTCAGTAAATATGTATCTTTAAGAATTAAAAAATTACAACTCAAAGACTATTGTAGACTCCGGACAAGACTATAACTAATCCTGTAGCTACATCTACCGTTGATCCTGCAAGTTGCGTGTGTCGATGACACCGGCACTCCTTGACATAATCTGAGGGATCTTATCCTTTCAAGGATCTGCGCGCTTCCAACGAACTCTCAAAACAAAACTGTTGCCGATACGGAAGCGTGACAACGCTACACAATGTAGTGCGCCGTCTCACTTCCACAATAACAACAGTCTTGTTTTGAAGAGTTCTCAGTATAAAGCTGTGATCATAAGTCTGTACATATCGCCGAGACGTCGGCTTGCGACCTAAGCTCGTGTTGTGGCGAGGTACTTAATGACGAAGTATTTAATACTACGGTGGCAAGTCAGTAGTGCCAGTTGAAGGGAAATAATTGTTTCTTTTCATTAGATTTTGATTAATAGAGGCTTTCGTATGAATTAGAAATACGTATGTATTTAATAGATGCGACGGCAAGAGACAGGAAAATGGCATCAACAAAGGAGGTGCCTACCTTATGTTAATGTTTAAGCTCAAGTAATTGAAGTTTACAGACTACAAAAAGAATATTATCCATTTTCAGTGCAAAACGGACAAAATATTAGTATCGTATAAATACGGTATTTATCGTGAAACGTACATATTTCCAATAAACCACAAACTACCGCCGCATGTATCTGCAGCCATTTCAAACTGTTGAATTTCGACACGCGTTGCTACCAATACCCATATTGAATACTGTAACATGGCTAGCGGGTCTGCTTTGTAAGTTTCCAGCTATCATATTGAATTCTCACGAAATACGCTATCGTTATATGTTGGGAATCAAATTCATTGCGTCGATGTGAATAGCGCAGTATCGCCGGTGCCCTGTCCTATACACCAATCCGTATTCACATCTGCAGGGTTCTAGCGATTGTATTTGTACCAATTTATATAGCGGACCCTGTGTTTAAATTAAAGTTTTTAAGGCTTAAATTTTAGTTATTGCGTCAAATAATTAATTATGTTCAATATGAGCTTTCGTCTATATATTCAACAAGTGTTCATTTATGTTGAGTGATAGTGCAGAAGAATAAATGGTACCTCACTGTTACCTAACCCAATACACTTTACAATACAGTTTGTAACCAGATTTTTCATAATTTTACTCTAATAATCACCTGCCTCGGCATCCGTTACCATCCCCTGTTAATTAGGAGTGTGCTTGTTCATAAAGCCTAAACAGATCCAACAGATAGATCTACAGACGTTTATTAACAATCTAACCATTAACAAGGCACCTCTGTCAAGTAGCATCGTCTACTCTACAAAATACAACAGTAATAATACAAATTATAATTCCTATCACAATAATATCACAACACGAATAGCAATAACACAAACGCTACGAATCATTTAAAAGCTTCATACGAAACGCACATAAAGTGAGTGGCGAGGCGCGATCTATAAATCTAGACTGTGTAATTGAAACATTATAACTCAATAACAGGCCAGCGAGTGCGCTAGTGCTGTTACACGCTACCATTTTATCGATAATTAATTTATGTAGCGACATTTTTTTAAGTAGCTACTTTTATTCGCTTTTTTTTATTATTTTAGTTGGACATCAAAAGAGAAAAGCTGGAAGTTTTGTCTAAATTGAAAATGTGCTAAAAAAAACTCAACTCTTGTAATATTGCCAGATTCAGCTATGAAGGACTTCTGTACACTTCTAATTGTATATGAACATTTTTCCATATTAAGAAGAGAGACTACTCTACAACTTATAGTGCGCTGTCAACTGGCCACTAGCATAACATACTTTAAGAAGGTAGACCCTTACTGGTTACTGGTTACTGGTAGGTAGACCCTTATTTCCATTATAACAAATAACCGACATGCCAAAATTCTTATTATTGACATAACAACATCCCATCACTGCCCTCATCCTCATCTCTTGGTGAATCCCGTAGGTGTGAGTGACAGACGAATTACATTTTTATCAGCATACATAATTCATGGCGTAACTGTCCTCTACGTTGACGGCTTGACGCATTCACTGTCGCCGGCTATTTTCATACCCGCTCCTGGATGCAAACAGGTCTTCTACCTTGGTTCTTTGGTGTTTGATGACTCGTAGTTCTATACTTTTGTAGAGCCCTTAGGCGTGTGTTTTTCTCGTATTGGTATACAACTAAGCATAAACGGAAAACAAAGTCTAGAAAACAAAAATGAAAGAATTCATATTTACTTTCAGTTTCATTCTTTAATTATTATCAGTATCAATAGTATCAGTGTTATACGATATATGAGACGCCACCACTCTGAGCCAAGCCCCAGTAGCCGTTCGATGCAAGCGTAATCGCATTACCGAAGCTCGCCCGCCACGGGGCAAATCTCATTTTTATTAGGGAAGTAACGTGGAAAGAGTGGAAATGACACTGCACCGCGCACTTCCGACCCCTACACGCTTATACAGGTGTCTGTACACGAGAGCACTACAATCAAACCCTTACGACTCAAGTAACAAAGTCTATTTTCGGGTGGTGGAGGGTTAATTTGTAGCGCATGCGCGGTGCGGCGGACGCTTGTGTTTTGTCAGTCGTCAGTCGGGCGTCGGGCGCGCTAATGAGCGTGCGTTTGTGGCGCGCGGTGCGGCTTCCAGTAGTGATGTGACGTGTTGCAACATCGATGTTTCATGAGTGGTATACCGTGTGGAACAAATCTTCAGGTGTTTATTTGTGAAATCAATATAATGTGTGCGGGAATATTCAATATCTATTTATAACAACTTAACAAAATTGTTGCGGTAACATCATAAAGTCGCGGATAAATAAAAGTGCATTATGATATTAGCGGTAGATAGGTATAAAGTGTCGCGTCGTGCCGGCATCGCAGTCCCGCCGAGTGCCACAGTTTATGTTTTAATAATGGAGGTATTAGCGTCGCGGCTGTCACCCCCGACGGCACTCCGCCACTGCTACTGTGCCCACGAGTTTTACTAAACGTGGATTCCATATATTTTTATCAAACGCTTTTCCTATCTTCATTTAAATCCCAACGGTTAGTGTTTTTATTTCGGCTGGTTTATAAAAGTGAATATGGACCATATTTACTTTTACGTAGGTATATAAAAATCCGATCAATTGGCATTTAACATTATAGCGTTTATTTAAATTGTGTGGGAAATTAGAAACACAGAAATTAGATAGTTATAAAAAAGATGAAAAATTTGTAGATTTGTAAATTATTCGTCTTATATTTGGAGAGCTAAGAATATTTGCATGAGTTTATTTTTGAATCAGCAAATTCCAATAGTTAACTACATTAAATATGGAAATAAATGATTAGTTCGACTGTAAAGTATGCGGCGTCTAAAGCTTATGATTACTTCTGCCTGATTCGTAATTACTCTGTAATAACCATAAACTTACTAAGGCTATGATAACCTGGTATGATTTAGGTAATTGCCTGTAAATCACCTATGGAAATGTATTTTTTAACAGTGTCTGATGTCTGATCGATTATCAATCCTTCTTTACGTGAGAAACGTCTCTGCCCAGCTGGGAGACAAATGCTACATTATTAATGTGCCCAAAGAGAAAAGCTTTCGAAACAAACCTTCCGGAACTCCCCTTGTTCAACTCAAAATAAACTACTTTAAAAGTACACACAAATAAAACAGTACATACTTCAAATAAAATGAGCTGTGTCCAGTGTCCACTCTGTTTAATATCTCACTAGTTCCGGACTCCGGTCGCTGTCCGTCCTTCGTCTAAAGTTCCCACCTGCATACCAACATAGTTTCCTCCCCTAATCTTCTCAACAGTCTGAGTTATACGTGCGAACGTCCATCATAAAGCCGCCGTGTGCACTGACCGCGTATTTAAAGTGTTTGCCGCTGTTTTAACACCGACGTGGCTTGTAGGTTTACCTCGTTTACAAGTTAAACGATCTCCGCCAATACCAATTGTTTACTGTTGTTTAAAATTTGTGTGGAAGGCAGTTAAGATTTAGCAATACGACGTGTAAAGTATTTTTAACGGCCGCGCTCGCTCATTTCTCATGTTCATTGCATTGAACTATTAAATGAGAATGCAGTTGGCTTGGGACGCCTGGAATACTGGCGGTGCGCCTTGGGACAGTTCGGGAATGGGCTGCGAATTGCCGATTTAAATTTAATAGTTTCCTCAACAGAAAAAGGAGTTACTTAAAAAACTCCCCATGAGCTGGTTCTCCGAGGCAGGTTTACCTCTTGCTCACGAAATAACTTTTTCAAAGAGACGAGAAAACCTCTGCCCTTTTTAATTTTCGACGAAATCTATTCTTTAGCCAAGATAGAGGTACAATACATTCACAACTTAATAATCTTTACAAGTCTTCCATATAACAATGCATTGTCAAACGTAGATCGTCATACTTCCCATAGGGAGTCAAGACGGCAGCCGTGCTGTTGATTTGTGCTCTTTGAATTATTTATTGGGAAGCCAGACGAATTGCATTACCTTTTTAGCGGACCGAGACTACATCAGACTTTCGTATCGTGGATTTACCTTAATCCCCAGTAAGTTTTACATGCATAAACAAACCCGGTATCCGCGGCTTCACTACGATTTAAACTTACCACAAGTACTGAAGAAACTTTCCTTCATCTGGAATGCGAGTACAATTGTCTAGAGAAGTTAATGCATTCTTATTGATTTCGGTTTAGCCAAGAGGGATGTAATAAATGTACTGTTTTACTAAAAACTAATCTAATACTTTAATTTTTCTCTTTTGACTGATGACATTTTAATATTATTCCGTATTTGTTAATAATTGAATTATCGTCGTAAGTAAATTAAACACGTTTGGTATTGATGATATTGGACTATTAAAGAGAGTTTCCTGGAATATGACTATGACCGTACTGCTTTCAATCCAATCCGATCCATCCTTCATCAGCCAGATAAAAAAAGCTCGCTTCCAACGAAAGAATTCTGCGAACACATCTGGGATCGATGTTACCAAAGCATTCGATAATTGTTTCCACTTCGTTTTGTCCCTGTTTAAAGTTAATTACTTTTCAGTTTTCCTGATTCCACAGAACTTTAACAAGCATACACTTGTTCTGACTTTCATCACATCAATCCTTTATTCTATCCTATATTTGGTGTTTGCATCCGAGTTGATTTCTATCACTTCGGATTCATCTGAACCATATTTTGAATGTTATAATTACTGACAAAATTCGACAACCCACCCAATGATAGTGTAACTGTTGGACAGCGTTTCCAATCGTTCGGCATTTGCGAATAGTTTCTTGTGCGTACTAAAAGTAATGATCACTTGCTAGTCGTCACAACAGTGCCTAACTTTAACCACACGATAAAAGTAACTGGCAATAAACCCATAATCACCATGTTCTCCGATCTCCGTCCACACTGCCGTCTGCCGTCATGCTTATTGATTTTCTCTTCACGAATTAAAAGATACATATTTGATGCGACTACTATACGTGAGTGTTTGTAGTCCTGAGTGTGAGCCGAAAATTTAATATTTACGACCAAAGAGTTCCTCGTGAATACTGAAGTTTAGTAGATTACAGTTTGGTGTGTCTCTGATTCTGTAAATATGATTAAACAACATCAAACCAAATTGATTTGAAAATATGTCGAAGGTGCTATTGTTAGTGAACCCATGTCGTTCTGATTTCGGCGTCATTATAAATAGGTTAATTTTGGATGTTAAATATCCTACATGACATATGGTCTCAATAAAACTAAAATCTGAAAAATTATTAAAATATATACCGGTAAGCGGTAAAATCTTTACTACCTGCTTAGGTCGTTAATCGTCCTAATCTCAATTAACATTAAAGTATCTCAACACATTAGCCGTCAGCCAAAGTCTAGTATAACCAGTACATGTTCTTACAGTACTCAGCCGCGGCAAATATAATTAATTTTAATTACAACACTTAAAAATCCAGTTTAGCGTACATCTCCATTAAGGCAAGCGTAGGCGTCTCCCTCGGGAACCGTGTTTGTACTGCTTGTAAATATGCCACACGACATTTAGCGATGTAGCGCTATTTAAACTTTTTTCTTTTGAAATGAAACGACTTTTACGGATTTTATCGCGGTTTAATTTTTGGTTTTAGTTCCCGACGTTTCGACACCTTTGCAGGTATCATTAATTAAAAATATGAAGGTAGAACGAGCAACATCTTCTGTCAAGACGAACACCATCTCAGTCTGCCCGTGACCATGATACCTGCAAAGGTGTCGAAACGTCGGGAACTAAAACCAAAAATTAAACCGCGATAAAATCCGTAAAAGTCGTTTCATTTCAATGGCTAACATTCGCGTAAACCTAAGAAACCACTTTTTTCTTTTGTTTAAGGCTTCGTTTTTAATCTAAAAACTGAAAAGTTTTACTCAGTGTTAGGTGTTTACTGTATTTTTGGTTAACTCTTTTGTCGCTATTCTCCAAATAAATTCAAACAACATATTTTGCGCGGCTCATTGTTACGCGTGCTCCCTGGTAGCTGAGAGCGTGTCGCCAGTAGTGCATTGAACAAACAGGGCAGTGCTCACACCCTCGTAACCGCGCAAAGAATGTCCCGCACCGGCGCAGCGTGCATGCCGCGCCGCCCGCACCGTCCAATACGTGGTTTTATGGGTTTCTGTGCGTGCCGCGGCGAAGAGCTTCGTGTTTGTTAATTTGCCACCGGCCCGCCCCCTGCCCTCACCTTCCCTGGCTCCAGCTCTCTAGCTCGGAATACACGGAACCGAGTTGCGGTCGCGCCTGTTGCGTTTTAATTGTCCCCTGACCAGCTATAATGTTCTGAGCGCTTTGTAGTCAGGACTCGTCGCCGAATGCACGGTTTTGTCGCCATTGTAATAAATGTTCGTCTTCTCAGAACAGTTTATATTTGGCGTCCTCGAAATGCGTGACACTGCAAATCATCTCTGCTGATCCTATGCATTTATTACATCCGTGTTGCGTAAGAAAATCACTGTAACATTTCTTTGTCTGGAAAGCAAATCTGCCACATAAAAAAGTTACTGGAAGTGTCTTTATCAATAAAAGCCAAGAATTGATGGTTACAATATATAGTACCATACCTTACATGCTTGTGGTCGAGTCATGAGTCTAAAAGTGTCTTGAACTCGAATCTTGAACTTCCACTCACTAATAAACTCATGAGCACTAGAAGTAATGACAGCATGCCCTAAAGCCACGGAAGACTACGCTAAATACCTTCTGGCCTCTTGCCAATTATCAGGACTATACCTCCGATCGATTGTCACTTTTGCTTGTTACAAAACACCGCATAGGTACCCTTTAAAAAATTGAATGGTTTAAAGTCAAGAGCGATACTGTAGTATCTTTTCCCCTTTTTGTCACTGGCCACTCAGTCTTTTTTCCCAAACGCCGCGTCTCTATGAAAACGGATACCGTTTATTACTTTTTCAATTTGAGCTGTCGCTTTCAGAATTGATATAAGACTGGTTTTTGTTCAACTGAATGTAGCTCAATGTTGCTTTATTGATGCAGTTCGCTTTCCCAGGAAACGACATGGATTTTGTTAATTTAATTTTGTTAATAGTGTTGTTGATATTTGCATCGATATAACGGTAACCGTGTTTGACAGCCGGACATATAGGATTCCACAAACAACTTATTGATATTTCCGTGAAACTGACTAAAAATATTCTGGCCATGGATTACTGAGTATTTATTACGGATATATTTTAATCGGAACCATATAAAAGTAAGCATGAAGTGGGTGCGCCTATAGCGTAGGCAGTTTTTCAAGGGGTCAGAGTCGGGCGCAGCTGCTTCCACGAAACTCATTCAATTACACGGAACATTATAATTGACGCTTTTTAGCGTTTGTATTTAAATTACATTTTATCGACTCCTGTGCGCGATCTGATTAAAATTAATCGAGGTTATTCAGAGAACGAATTATCTCATCGAATATAATTCGGGTTGGAATTTTAAAATGTTGTTTTCGAACATTCGAAATTTATTTTAAATAACTAGTCTTTATTTAAAATAAATCGTTAGAATACGATGTAAAAATAAACAAATTACACACTTTGTATATAATGTGAACGGTTAAATAAAACTTATCCCGCATTATTAACTTTAATAGCGTCATAAATACAGAAATAGTCCAACAAGTGCGTGTAAACCAGTCCGCCTCAGTATACGTACATTAATTAGTTGAATGCGCGCCGAACACGGCTCGATTCATCCGTCGCCGCGTCGCGCTCCTGGCGCCCTCTTAATTATTTATGAGTCGAGTATAAAGTGCTCCCCGCGAGACTGAAGGAGAATGCGCGTCGGCCGGCAGCCGCGCTAAATCACGCGCCTATTGACAACAGCCGAGATAAAATGCTCTGACGTCAACACAATGCCCCCGCGCATCGATATCGATAGCCCTTATCCATGCCCATATGTTCCCAACACTACTTTATATTTTCAGCGAGCAATATTTTTAAATTCGGAAATTGAATGTTGAACTAAAAGTGAAGAGAAAATGTTGATAGTGTTGTGTGCGCCTACAGCGTTAGTGTTGTTCAGTATCGATGTGCCAGTGACGTGTGTTTAGTGTTCCGTGATGGATTACCGGGCGCCACCCCCGATGATGAGCGCCGGCCCGCCGCCGTACTTCCAACATCCAGGTAATTTACCGCATACTTTGTAACAAAGTGTTATTAGCTTCGTTCTACTTTGATACATTCCATAATAATAGTGTGTCCAAAACACCCGCATTTTAATAATGTATGTTTGAGAATACTCGGGTATGAATAGATACGAGATACTCCAGTAAGTCGAGTTCCTACGACAGCCCCTCATTGGCGTAATGATAATTATACAAGTAAGGCCGGGCTATCCCTCGCGGCCTCGGCTGGGGGTCGCCGGCCACTGACGGGTTAATTGAGCGGCTCGAGAGCAAAATGTCAACCGGCCCGGTGATGGATGACGTACCATGGAATGTTCACCTCGAATGTATTAGCAGGGAATTGATACTTCTGCCGTGAGGGCGAGATGAGGGAGTCAACTGAAGTCACTCGTTACATGACAGCATCCGTAGTGTTCGACAATCAGGTCAGCTTAATGCACGTAACAAACAATTTCGTAAGGTTCAGGTTCATGAAACAGTTGTGAAAAGTTATGAAAGGATTGGTGCATATAGGTGAATGTGTGTGTGTGGAAGAAATCTTAAAAAGGTTAATTTTTAAATTTTTGAGAAAAGTTAATTTTCTCAAATCTTATTTCTTTTATAAAAGTTATCAGAAATAAATGTCGTCGTCATCGAATAACACGTAATTATGGTAAGCACACGAAACACCAGTGTAGGAAGTACGGTAGAACGGGCGGTTCGTAATAAATAGTTAGTAGGTAGGTCGTGGCGAGGGGTTGCGACCCGCCGGGACTGTCTCGTAACCCCGCGATAGCATCGTCGCCCCAGCGAGCTGCGCGCGCACGCCGCCGCGCGCCGGCCCGACTCCTTGTTGCGCGCTGTCGCCACAGCCAGCGATAAGCGATTACGGACGCGGCTATTATGTATTTATTTACGCGGATTTCTTTTTCGCTTTGGGGGTTTGCGACTTTATATTTTTGAAGGCTTTCTTTACGTGTAGTTTATGTTAGTTTTATCAAGTTCAAACTTCCAAACGATAAGAATGTCTGAATATTAAGATGATTGGTTGAGCCCGGTGGCTTCGAATTGATATTATTTGCTTTATTAATAGTCATTCAGTGCTTATTTGAAGTCTATAATAACAACATTAACAGAACACAAACGTAACACACAACATACACCAGTACAGTACAAATAAGTAGGTAGATAGAGCCGGGCGTACAAGCAACCTGTTATACCATCGCGCGGTCCCGGTGGGTGGCGGGGGTAACGGGATCCCTCGGAAATGGCCGTCAGATTTGTCGCGCCCCGCCGGCCCGCCAATTACCGCCCCGCGTTTGCCGCGCGATAATTTATATGTAACTTTACTGCCTACCGCAATCATTATGTCGTGGAAAATTGCCGCTTCTGACTTACCTTTACGTGTTTAGAGGATTACACACGTGTCGTTCTCATCATGTCGTAGGGGTCCCATGGAAAGACATATACCCAACTTTATTGATACGATACGTATTAAGAAAATAATGTATTAATATCAGTTTGTAAATATCGTACTGCCGGAACGAGGATTCTTACCACATAGAGAAGAATAGGGTATCTACGACAGCTCACTGCAGGTTGGCGATTCTAGATGCCAATTAAAAGATAAAGGGACGAAATATTAGCCCACTATTACCCAGATGTACTGTTAGTACATCTACATCAAGGATGAGCATTTCTTCGAGAGCTGAACAGATTTCACAGCCAGTAATCTGAACATAATTTAACCAAATACCCAGCTTTATTGTTTCGGCAGTTTCTGCTCGCTCTTCATTGTTCCTAGTTACGAAAGTTCCTGTGCGAAACGTGCGCTAGACTTTTGGTATCTGATATTAAAAGGATATGCAAATCAAAGTATATCTTTGTTACAAAGATGGTTCTGAATGTGAGAAGGAAGGTACTTTATATTATCCTCACAGTTATTTTGCACTTTTCAGAGCATCTAAAAAGCTCAAAGAGATGTATATTAGACGCTTAAAACATCAACTTTAGCCACATTTCGCGTCTCCAAAAATTGGTCGCGTCAATAAAAACTCATTTAAAAAAAGAAAACCTAATACATTATTTTCCAAGCTACAATAGTTGAATGGAGTAATGTAACGAGCGTATCAGATAGAATAGCCACAGTAGCAACAGCGGTCTGTTTATAGCCCGGCACATAACCTCCGGCGTCGGTAAGTTCTGTAACTATAACGATCCCACTCGTGCGTGTAAGTGGCGAGTGGCTGTCGAGTGTGGCGGGTACTGTGGCCACGAGGCGGTCGCGAACTGGGACAAGTCTTACTCATGTTTACAATAATATGACAACAGTTCTACCAGTTTATATTTCTGCAAGTGACTTGAATGTTTGTGAAACATCCTCGCGACACAAGGGTTATCAATAGCTTAGTGCGAGAGTCGCTTAAATATCAATTAAATACCTTAGTCGGAATTTCTAAATCAACTTGTAAGCTAGGACTGTCATTCTAATCTCCATCATCGAGTATACCTTTGATGATTTTTGCGAATCGATGTCATGCAAAAACAACTATCCAAAACAAACTCCACGACTCCCAAGCAATAGCCCCTAACGACTATTCAAATAAAGCGCTCGCCACTTGAGACGTCTACTGAAATAAGATTATCCCGATCGGCTTCCCGACTCGGTGACCCTAGCCGCGCGCCCGGGTACCCGGCTACACACACCGGTGCAGATGTCCTTACCCCGCATACTCCACTAAAAACTTCCCCCACATGCACCCCTCTTGGCTTCGCTTCGATGGCTAGCCTTTGGCGTTCAGACGGACTTTTTTACCATCTGTTCTGAACATTATTATTCAAAGTTCTATAGAAATACTGTAATTGTATTGGATGGGTTCGCAAACAAGGTATTATCCCTTTTGTGTAGGAAACCTGTTGATGTTTTTGTTAGGGACCGCTTTTATATTTTTATTTATCACGTATTGAGCTTGTTAAAGATTATCTTTTTATGCTGTTTACTTTCTCCATTTCATTAAATGTATAAAGTTTAAATTCATAACTATCATTTTATAAAAAAAAACATGTAGGTACAGCATAATATGTATTAGCGTGTGTTCATCAAAATGGCTGTTAAATCCCCAGCTGGTAATGAAGGGGGAACTATAAAACGTACGATATCGAGCATTTGGTGTTCGTGGCGCGATGGAGGTATTCCCAAAGTCATTAGCGTTTATTACCCACCATTTTAAGTATTAGTTTCCGCTACGCACGATTTTATCTTGCCCCATAAAACACTCCGAAACTATTACAGGGATAGCTGGTTTAAAAGGTTACGGCGTAGCAATGCTTCCCATGTAGAATATTATAAATGATGCACGCCGGAATTAAATAGTAAAGTTAAGTAAATCTTATTGGTCCAATGGAGCTGATAGAGAAATCTCATCTCAATTTTTGCTAATATCATTTGAAACACCTATCGATCTGAGGATACGCACACAAAGAGCGCTCCGAAGCGGCCGTAGCGAAGTAATTCAATCTGTTCGCTTCCCCTCCATCAATCAAATCATAGAGAAGATAGAAATGCGCCGCGTCATCAAATCAAAACAGTTGAGTAAACGTGTCAATCTAATAATACCGGTGACGCTTATTTATCCCGCGAGTCTGCAGGCGACGACATCACCCGCCAAACTTTTAATTAAAGCTTGACGAACAACGGCCGCTGCGGATTACCACTCAACCAATATAAAAATACAACCAAAATACTCTACCGCCCAAGGAATGAGTTCCCGGAAAACAGCGAAAATCGACTCTGAAGTCGACGCCGCAAATCACGTATTACTTCAACAAACCACCCTTAGAAATCTCGATGAAATCCGTGTCTATGTAAATTATACTTTATTGTTGCCGCCACTGAGTTCACATTCAAGTGACGCCGCTGCTGACGCGAGGCGCCCAAATGGAAATTGATTCACCCCGAAACGTAAGGTCGGAAGTGACTTGTGTACCGTCCGAATTACGTTGGCCTCCCGACGGATGGAGGGTACACCCGCGGTGGCGCGTTACAATAGGCATGCGGGTAACGCGGAAGCTCAGGCTAAACTGGTAGCTCTCTGCGTTTGTTAGGTATGTATTACGTTGCGGTAGTAGGAGGCTCCAGTACTCCGAAGTGGCGAGGGTGTGCGATTACTAACAGTAATCGTCTTGATCCCAATGAAGTTGGTAACAGACTGCCGCCATGCCGCGTCCTGGGTCCTAGCCTATGTGAACAACAGTTGGGACATTTACATGCTTTCTAACTTGTTGTTAGATTTTGGGTTATGTTATCTGCAATGCTGATATCATTTTAGAATAATAAAACCGTGATGTAATGTTTAGGACTCGTTTCAACAATCAACAATGAATAAAGATATACTAATAAGACTTGGGTAATCACAATCGACTACTACTTTTAGAATTATTACCCAACACTGCAAAACTGTCCGAGTATATCACTCCATCGTAAGTTGTTGAGTTAGTGCGCGGCTTCAGTGAAGCGTGATATTCATAGGCATCTAAATATGAGTTACGCAACAGTAGCATGTGTCTGATGGCGGGCGCGGGGAGGCGCGCCTGTAATGGAAATCCGCAGACGTTACACATAGCCGGTGGCGCAAAATGAAAGATATAGAGGGATGCTCTTGAACAGAGTTCCATAAACTAGTACATCATCTGCGACTTTGCGAACTATTTAAAGGGTTCGGATCTAAAGAGATGCGAGTAACTAAGTGGTCTTAAGGAAAGGGATTGTGAAGATTAAGGGACAACCTAGACTTGTAATACGCTGATGTAATGCTATGCATGTCTGACACAGCCAGACATACGTGAGTATGGCATAAAGAACTCTATGCTTTTCCGCAAATATAGTCCTAATGGAACGGATGGAAGGATTAAAAATGGGCCTTTGCCGTGCAGAGAAAGACTCTTTTAAATAAAAAGAACACTAGCTCAAGAATTTTATTTTAAGCACAAAGTATTTAAACATAAAAACGTTATGAAACATTTCGCCGAGCGCTCTCTCGCGGGCCGCGTTGGGGCGCAACCCCGGCCGGCCGAGAGCGCCAACTCCGCTCTATCACTCGCCCCCACTGCCGCGCCGAGGTACTCTGCAAACTCCTGTCGCATACAATAACTTACAGAAGAATTACTTCGTACATCCTTAACGTTATAAATGGGAAAGGTTTACATGCAATTATTTTTACGCATTTGCGCTGAAAGTGTGTTGCTCTTTTGAACGATATTCTGCAGATTTAGAATTCTATGGAGACTTTTTTATTGATAGGTACTGCAATTTATGAATCAGATAATTTGTTAGATTTGAAACGTACTGTGTCTATCTAATCATTTACATTCGTTCAGTCGTCTTGAGAGAAGCCAGTTCCATTAAACTTCTAGTGTTCGTACTAGTGTAGTAAATTGCGGAAATAATTTATTGAGCGAAAATTTTACGAAATGAAAAAAATGGTCCTTCTGCATGAATTGCAACGTGACATCCGGCCAGACAGACGGACTTATTTGTGCAGGGGATGTTGTAATACTTACTAATTGATCCGCGCCGCGCCGAGCTGTACATGTTGAAATATCGATGAATTTAATACCGTTGTGTACACATTGCACACATGTATATAGAGCACACTTGTTTGCTTCAGCATAATACATACATACATACATATATTTTCGATAGAAGTACTTCACAAATGTTACATAATATGACATAATATTACATAAATGAGACAGGACAGTTACCATTGTTGCAAGACCTACGTACATCTCGTATGAAATCTCTAGTTTATAAACGACTATCTTAAAGCTCTCGCTCACTCGGCACGCTCAACATTCATAAAATACCATTAACCTCCGACTTAACACCGTTTATTTCTGTACATTATTAAACCCTCAAAAGTATTCCAAGTGAGACGAGCTTGATCCGTTTTACGTCATTCCAGGGCGATAATTACTCCACCCCGCACCCTTAACAGCCAGCAAATGATACAATAAAATTATATTTAGTCCAACATCGCCCTCCAAGACGTTTTATTTCTAAAAACAACCGGTCCCGGCCGCGTTAAAAAACATAAAAATGTTAGTTTAAAGCTCACTTCGACGCGTGATTAGAACCACATGTGGAGTTGATTGCAAGCCAAATGAGAGCGGAGACTGAAGTGAGGGATATTGTTGAATAATTTATTATGATGAGGAAAACGTACGCTTTTGATGGCCGCGACTGAGAAATGGGATCTAAATATATCTGGAAACATCAAAAATGTGAATTAATATGTATTTTATGATCAAGAGACTAATTTCGAGCGTATTTACGCGTGTAGTATAATATAGTTGCTCATTTGTTTATATAATTCGGGTAATGTTTGAGTTGACACGTCATAAATGTTGATACTCACTAACAAGAGTAACAACCCTACGCTTCACACACGCACACATACATTATTAAACAATCACCTCGACACGTACACGTCACGTCGCCAGCCAATTAGTGGACCGTGTTCGCTAGGGTTGTCGATGTAATCTCCAAGTAGCCCTCTACTGTGACTGGCAATCGATATAACACCGAGTCATAATAACAAAAGTAGGATTTTATTAAATTGACATTTTATTTTGACTAATATTATAATCATCATCAACACGTTATACCATGTGCTAGCGTAACTTGGTACTGATTGAATCTGAATTATGAATTTCATCGATTCTTCTCTTACAATATTCTCAGACTTACTGATTGATTTACGTTATCTATCTGTCTTTCTACCGATCTTTTCTTTTTCCTAAAATGTCAAGCAAAAGAGACCCCTTCTTGCAAAGTCTTACTTTACTATACATAAGAATACGTGTATGAAAGCTCACTTAACACCTTCTCTGCACTCGTGACATTACCTACATACAGTTGTAATCTACGGCGCTACGGGCACTGGAGTTTGACTTCTCGCTACTCAAATTAGCGCTTCAGACTGAATTAATTACCGCTCGCCGCTTCGGTGACAACCCTAGCGTAGGGCTGTCGCGGCCGTGTTGATATAACGCAAGTGATTTTGACTTCATAATGAATAAGGGTTTCTCGTCTACTAGACACGCATAGTTAAGCTTGTTTGAATAGTACCGTATTTTGTTCGCGTTGTGTTTCATACCTACCGAATATAGGAGCCTTAATTACAACGATAGTTTGTAACTTGTGTTAATCATGTGACAATGTCACTTATTTCTGTTTTATATTGTTACAGGTAAGACAGCTGTTGGTTGTGTAACGTTGCTTGGCGAAATTATTGGTAAAGTAGAAAAATAACGACATCGTGCAGAAGTTGGTAGTAGTGACAGAATTATGCTCAGCATTATCGGTTATTTTTAAACTGCAGTTTGAACTTGACTTAACTTGGTTAGATCTCCGACCACGATCACACTGCATAAATATGATGGCAAGCTGCGGGCTGTCGGGGCGCGGTAGAGCAGCGGAGAGTCTCCCCTCAACCGTGTAATCGAATGCCACTCTTAAATTAAAATAGTGCTGCAATCATTTCCTTCGTCACAAAACATCTAAGTCCTACAATGGAACTATATGTTCTAGAAAGTGATGTCATTAAAAAAGATGTTTTACGTAAAGAATGAGAGGGTTCCCTCGCCATGCATGTCATGTCGCAGATTCGGATATTGCTACCTCGAAGACTTTACCATAAATTGTTCTACCATCGACTCAGTTCCATCCTTTCATTCAAAACTGACGGAAATTGTCACATCGCAACCGTGATGAAGAAATTTGATGATTTAATGACCAGCAATACCTTAGAGAAGTGATGTTTGCGACTATTTTTAATTGAGCTTATGTATAATTTATCGGCTAAAGACCATAATACTCACCCGCTGGTGGGTCAGTACTGACTATTCAGGGGGAATAGCACTCGTACCACGACAAACCCTATGCGCAACCCGTCGCGGGTTCGATCTCCGCGTAGGCCAATAATACCTACCGAATAATTTAACAACTGAGGGCGTGGCTTAAAAAAAAGTACTTTTATTGCAGTTGGGCAAGCGGGACGCCGCTCTAATCCGTATAGCAAAACTATCACACGCATCCCCAATCGCAGTCTTTTAAGCGTTAATGATAGGCCCCTTGTGTCCAAACCTGACATATCTAACTTGAATATAACGTAACATAAAATACAAGCATGTGCGGTGATCGGTCGTAAATAAGCTGTAGTCGGTTCACGGGCGGCGCGCGGGTCAATTGTACCGGGACCCGGCGCGATGTGTTTAACTTTGTTAAAGCGTGTTTAGTGCCGCGCTCAAATGTCGGAGTACGCCGGTACCGTGATACCTCGACAGCCTACACTGTAGTACAAACGGTTTCATAGTTAGATTCATTATTTTAAACATTTCTGTGTTAGTAGGCAGCGGTTTCCCGGTCAGTGGACAGGGGACACCGGAATGTCTTATTTCATTAAAACCTTTTTTTTTCTAAAGTTGTCTTTTGGCACCTGAGTGCTAAGCCTTATATTAAGTTTTGTTTGACCTTTAGTCCTAACATATTGAGCTACATTGGCGACAGAAAATTATTTTTCACAAACACTTACAAATATTCATGAATGAACGTACTATTAATGCGGGGAGAACGAACTTGACTTAACTAGAACATTCGTAAGTTTACCGTACGCGAACTACGAGCGAACGTAAAATGGACACATACACCCTATGACCTAAATTTTAATTGATAATAGGCGCAGACTGTAAATATATTCAAGCAAGCACCTCATCGATTTATATCAATTGACGTACGTTCATAAAAAACATCAATTGTAATGAGCATTGCTAAATTCAACTATAACCAGTTCAGTCCAGATACATGTCCATGTATAGCGACTTGTGACCGCGTCACGTTCGTGCGGTGTGAACTCTGTTCCATTGGGTGATGTACCACGCGGCTGTCATTCACTACAATTGACCCGCGCGATCAATGTGACCCTAACTCATAGTCGAACGTTTAAAGGACCCTGTCGACTTACACAACACTAGGACAAGTTTGAAACATGATAATATGATCAGCTAAAACTTAAATTGTTAATGTCATTATTGCTTTATGATTGATGCTTAAATATTTGATAATTAATATGATTCCTAGAAGGTTGTTTGAAGTTTGTTTAGTAGCTATTTTCCATGAGGTAATGTAGCTGTATATAATTGTAAATTATTTTGAAATGGCTTTACTCGCGATATATTTGGTAACCGAAGATCGTATTTAAAATTTCTGCTTTGAAAAAGAAGGTTCCACTATAGCTCCCATATTAATCCAAACAGTTTTGAAAGATATCTTGTGAAATCGAACTGTCTATCTAACATTATAACTTAATAATTCTTGTGTGTCATGTAGGTCGCTACGCATATGTTAGGCTCATGAGAGAGTTCTATTCTTGTTAGTGATGTTTCGCGTAGCTTCCCATTGACCTCTCAATTGCCCCGCAGATTAATGTGCCCCGCGCCAGCCTATTACACAAGCTGGGGTCGCGACGTACTCGCGCACTGAACACGCGCTTTATTGTAACTATGAATACTATGACCATGTTTTAGCAGTGCTCCGATAAACATGGACAAAATAGGATCAGACATGGGGAACGAAAAATCCAATTAAAAGGGGTGCGTTGGTCAGTTGTTAGGGGCTGTTTAGGGGTCCTCAGACACACTCCGATGATTTTATTGAAATTAATAATTATTTATTCCGTATTTGGGTATGGTTTAAAACATGGTTACTATCGTGAGTATCTATGTCCCCACGTAAGCTTTTCAAAGAAAGTGTATTTTTTGTGTGTCTCTGATTTTTAAATTTCTTTCCAAAGTTTAACTGCTGGAACTATTGATACCTAAATACATTTCTATATATTCTATTTCTGGGCTAAAGTCCCTTATAGTCCGGTAGCTCCATCGCTATAAGGGATGGGGCTTATCCGTAAATAATTTTCGTATCAACTGGGAGCCATGACTTTATAGAGATTACCGTCACTATGCATGGAAAGAAGCCCATCCATATAGATTAAAGTAAGCTTAGTTCGTCTTAAACAAAATTGTTCATGGTATCAGGCTTTTTTAAATAACATTGTTACGTAACAAAATCAAACTTTGCACAGGATATGACCGTTAGACACAATTCACCATACCAGTGTATGTTTAAGGCTGTTAAAGCAAATGCTATTCGTCATAAAGCAAGTTGAGGAAGCAAGACGCCTGTAGGCTCAGTGTGCTCTCTCTTGCTTCCACATCGATACCCGTCTCGCTTTGAACGTTGTAATAAGCGCTCAGCTTCCGCGTTGGTGTAACAAGCCTAATATCCCCGTAACTTAATGGTTCCGGACTAATATCAAAGGGAGTTGACACGAGATATATTGCTTCTCAGAACTTTCCACGACAACTGCATGCAATCAAAGACATGATCTAAATTAAGACTATTGTTTTCTTAGAATAGTGATCGAGTCTTAAATCAAGATAATCCGTTATTGGATTAATAAGGATCGTTTTAATAACATATAGATGCAAAATTAATTCGTGCAATAGGGGGTCCCATTTTTTCCGGAACATTATCATGGACTTTCTCTGCCCGGAGAAAGCAGAAAGGCACAACGGTCCCTACCATCGGTGTACTTCATATCCTTGTACCTTGGACCACGGAAACGCGATGCAATATCCGAAAAGTTACCGATAACGCCCGCTTATACAAAGATTATAATCTATAACATGAAAACAAAACTCAACTACTAATGGAGGTTAGGATAGGAACCAAGCAAAAAATTGACATTAATTGGGATTGGGTCCTCAATAACATACGAGTTTTTGCTTTCACGAAACTCAGTCAGCCAAAGCTAATTTATTAAAGGTCCATGTCAAATGAAAACTCATGCCCGTAACTAAGACAAGTGATTGCACATCTCACAACTCGTCATACGTTACAGTTGAGCGGGGGCACATTGATCAGGGGGTCAATTGCGGGGTCCCGGACCCGGCTAATAGAAACACGGACGTTAGTGGCGACACAATCATAATGATCATGACTGTTGTGTTACGTCATACCATTTACAATGACATAGTGATGTAATACTAAAGGACTTAAAAATAACAATTTGAGGGCGTGGATAACCAAGTGGTATAAGTCACCACGCGAAATCCATTGTGCGCTACTTTCCCCGCAGGACAAGCATTTCTGAGACCCATGAATGCTATGTTACCTAATGTTTGTGTAAAAGGCCGCGACGCAAGAATTCCTTAGGGTGAGAGTCGTAATAAGATAATATTCGCACTGGATATTGTCCGTGTATCGAATTCTTACGTAACGACAGACTTTAGTCTGGATGCTTTATTTCTGTCTGATTTTAAATAGGAGAGCTTAGTGGGACCACTCATGCATTTGCGTATATTCGGTACCTAAAACATAGCAACAAAACATGTTGTCTGGTCAAGCGATCAAAGCCTTCCAACTAACTAGGAAAACAAAATGACAAACAACTTTTTACACCTGCAAAGACTTCTTTAGTGATAAGAATTAAGTTTCCAAATTCTTTGGAATCTGCTTGTCTATTCAATGTAAAGTGACCTTATACTAGTCATAGGCTATTCTCAATTCAGTAAGTATTATAATACAACAATCGTTACTTCCCACGTTGGTTATCCAGTTTCCTTTAGGATTAGTATAATGAACATAGTCCCGATAAAAAGCGATACATTCATAGAGCGCGCCACGACTCCCGTCAGGAACACACTTGCACGCCGTACTCGTATTTACTAAGTAAACATAATTAAGAGAGGCCGCCCCCAATAACGTAGCTACTATGCATTCAGGACAGAATATCCACTTGCAACGAGAAATCAGTGATGGTATGAAAATATTTTGCACTATGAAGAAAATCCTTCCACATCGGGAGTTTTTTTCTTGCAGAAAAACTATTTAAAGCTCCTTATAAGTACTATATACTCCTAATAAGGAGCTAACAATCTTAGTTAAATTTTGACTATTTACCTTATGCGTACAAAACCTGACATTTAAAATCTGGAAATAAAAGTAGTACTTCTGAAAGTTATGGGCACAGTGGTGTGGGAAACACCCTATGCGGTCTGCCGTTGACGTGGCTTGATAAAAAGTATGTGCCCCGATGAAACGCCAGTTTAAGTTAAACAAGCGGCAGCTGGTACCGTTCACGTAGGTACAAATTACTGCCACCGGTAATAGGTGCGTGAAGGTTCTGACAGCTGTAGGAATGTTATTTGTTGCATATCTAACTTGCCCTCCTAAACAATCATAGAGAAGGGAGGGCTTTTTGTGTAAGTCATATTACATCAGATAGGAAATCTCTACTCTGATTTTCCAGATGAAAAAGTAGAATCATGATACCATTTCGCTCGGGAACTCATTACTATTAAGAATAGGCTGACAAAAAATATATATAATACTTACATTGTTCCACTCAACTGTATTAAGTACCTACAGTTATATTTATAGGGTAAAATTTCCACACAAGATGAATCCACATAGGCTAACCGATGAATACGTTGTCAACAGGTGTGAGCGCGAACAAGATTCCGAAACGCGCTGAAATCCCTCCGAACAAGGGCGGGCCGTTCGCGGCGGCGCTGCGGACGCTCGCCAAGAACGCGGGCCCCGACGCCAAGGACGGTGAGTGCACACGTAGTTAGTTCCAACGACCCGAGGCCGGTGAACGAACATCCCGAAACTAAATACCGTGAAAATATATCATCGTAGGGCGTTTTACACAAATTAAAAGGGAAATTATAACATGTTTAAGAGAACTGTGACAGCTCTACCATCCCTCAAAAATTGTTGCGGTTGTAGAAGTGAGACAGCACTAACGTACATCAGCGTACATCAGCGTCTCTCTTCCACAGTGGCTACAGTCTTAACTATAAAAGGTAGTGGCAGGAACCCCCCGAAATATTCTGAACATTTCAGGGGAAAATAAGTACCTACCTGGTATCCAATTGAAAGTTATTTAATGGATCTGTAAAATGTAACCTGTTGCTTACTTACCTACGCAAGGGGTTAAGTTTTGTTCGGTACAGTGTTCACCGCCCTCCAGGTCAGCTGATCCCATTTTCTTTTGTTTTCCTTCAGCCACGGAGCACACTTGTTGGGTTCTTTACTTGTCCATATGTGTACAATGATGTTACGAACTACTATTGTTCCGCTAGAAACTAGTTAGTAGTTACAATAAAATGTGATGGTTGACCAGAGAAAATTAAACATTCGTGGCAAAAGTCGCTCGACGCATCCCATGACGTTCACTGCTTGATACGTTGATGGTCTGTCTGACTGACCTGCGGTGGGACAGTCCACTTGTGTTTTATGTAAACCTTTGTCCGATATTCCTCTTGTCATCCAGTTATAACATGCTTGTTTATCGAATGTCTAGTGTATGTAAAGTGTTACTCTAAGTTAATGTAAGTGTTACATGTTAATGGACTGATGTGATATTTTGTTACTAATCATTTGATTGTTCCCTCATGTAACCTTGTTTTGTTGATTTTTACTGCATTTTGCTCTTATTGTGTGGTTTCCCTTTTATTTCTATATTTATTGAAGCACTACTTACAGACTTTTTTGGGTTTTTATGTAGAGAAAGAGGTCTATGTTTGAACCCAATTTGCGTTAGCCGCAACAATTTCACCAACAAATTTAATCAAAAGCCTTACTTCGTATGTTGCAACGCATTATTAAAAAAAATCGTCTTATCTTTTTCATACTTCCTTGAGATTTGAAGCTCGTAAATGTTTTCTCGAGCTATCTTTTAGAAGTCTCTCAGAATATCTCTAAATGATGAGTCTGCTAGAACCAGCAACTTTATAGTTCATATCCAAAATAATATAACCGTTACAAGTGTTTTAATATTCAAGAATATTTTTGATTTCTCGTATTTACGAAGAATTTAGTATTTTTCTCGTGTAATCTCCTTAGGGGATGATCCTGTTCGATTTAGTGGTGGTTAGATAGGGTAAGAGCTAAATGCATATAGCGGGCCCCTGAGAGGCGGGGAGTGGGGTCCCCGCTGACGATGCGAGTGTGCAGGAGGCGGGTCCGGCGCCGCGGCGGGCGAGCGCGACGCGGGCAAGGACAAGCCGCCGCCCGCGCCGCCCAAGCGGGCCTCGCCGCACCACCTGCCCGCCAGCGGGTTCCAGCCCTACCGGCCCGACGACAGGTGCGTCATCACATCAAATATAATTATAAACCTTAGTTTGGCGTCTAATGCGCTGCTGAACAGTCTTCTTACGTGACAAGTATTTGTGAATAAATCTAGACGAATTCAGCTACGACTCGTAATATTAATGTCCGACCAAAGGATCGGTTTCGGTTACGGTTACTTCAGAACTCAAATTCAATCTCACCGATGCAGCGATGTATATACGATGTTAAGAATAATTCAAGATTTAATGAATTCAACTTTCTCCAAACTTGTTTACTTGTCTTAAGTTTGATAATATAAATTTCCATTTGAACTGAATAATGGTTTGTGAATACGCATGTGTGTTGTAGACTGTCCCACCCTGCGGCTTCGTTCCCCCTACTGGAGCCGTCCGCGTACTCTCCGTACGCACACCCCAGCATCTACTCGAGCGCCGCGCTGCAGTACAGGTGTGTATAGTATTTATACTCAAGCGAAACAGAGAGGAAAGGAGTGTGATAAAAATAAAACAGGACGCGAATGTATGGAACATGCAAGAAGGAGAGTAAAGAAAATCTTGTAATTAATGTTTTAGAATATGGTGATTCATGTATAGGGCGAGCAATGAACAAGTGGTGTGTGTCGCAGGCTAGCGGCGGAGGAGCAGATGTACCTGGAGCGCGTGTTCCGCAGCGGCGTGGGCGTGGGCTGGCTGCCGCCGTACGCGCTGTACCCGCCGCTCGCGCCGCCGCTGCCGCTCGTCGCGCACGCGCAGCACGCGCAGCACCAGCACGCGCTGCACGAGGACCGCGAGAAGGAGATCGCGCTGCAGCGGGAGCGTGAGAGGGAGCGCGAGCGGGAGAGGGAGAGGTCGGTATCTCACACCTACTCGATAATGGCAAAAGATTATTTGATTGGGAGGTCAGCAAGATGGGCATCAAAGTCGGCTCGTGTGATATAGAAGTGTGTTGCATGTCGGCAGGGAGCGCGAGCGCGAGCGGGAGCAGCGCGAGAAGGAGCAGCGCGAGCGCGAGCGGCTGCGCTGCGAGAAGGAGCGCGCGCGGCTGGAGGCGGGCGCGCTGCTGCCGCCGCCCGCGTACCTGCCGCGCGCGCTGCTGCCGCCGCCGCTGCTGTACCGGCCCTACCGGCCCTACGCGGCGCCGCTGGCCTACGAGCCCGCGCCCGAGCCCGCGCCCGCCGAGCCCGAGCCCGAGCCCGCGCCCGCCGAGCCCGCAGGTGAGGAGCCCGCCGCCTGACCGCCGCGGTACCGCTGCGCCGGACCCTACCCAACGATCTCGCCGCCCATTCTCAGCTCTTGGTAACCCAGAGCGTACTTCGTCAATATCTTTATAAATTTCAACCATTCTAACTCCCAACTCTTTTTACCTGCTTCACTTAGCCACTGAAAATTGCGTTGTAAATAATCATGGAACTATGATTTCTAAGTCACTTAAATTTTCTTGCTAAATGAACATATTAGCGTTATGCTATTGTTCCTCCTCTAAATGTATAAATTTTCTAAACGCAATGGCATTGTGATCGACATCAGTACAAAAATTAGGTTCACTTAGTCGTTAGCTTAATTACTGTGTCACCTCCCTAACGTTTACATATAAATGTATGCTACTCTCCTGATCCCCAGAGCAACTCTTCGGTTTTCGAACCGACATATCCGAGCACCAGACTAGGTTTCCGATCAATTGACCGATTGGTGAACATGCACAGAATAACACTTCTGGCATGCTTGTTGAACTTTCCACGTCATCTAAACACCCCCTCCCCCTTACCCCTTCCTTTGGCCAAAAGAAGAACTTAATCGTTAAGATAATAAACATTTGTAATCAATTTTCAGTAACTTATATTTTAAAGTAACTTTTCATACAAAAACTAAAGTTTACTGAAAATTGAGCCTGCACAAAATATTATTATTATTAGAATGCGACGCTCACGTGAACATTAACACAAGTACAATTTAATATTAATACGTCCTTCTATAAAATAATTAACTGATTTTGGTCTAGAAAGCGTATCACTGTACAAATTATACAATTTTTATAATATACACACTTGTGTTGAGGTTCACGAGGCGTCTGCCTAACGATGGATATTTTCGACTGAAATTGTTATGTTTATATAACGTTTTACATCTCGATAACTTGTTTTCTGTTTATTTGAACTTAATTCATTGATTGATATTGTCGACTGTGTGCTTTTATCGAAACTGGTTGTTGTCCTATTTGATCTGGCTCACGGTGGTACACACTTTGAAAGTTTAAGAAAATAATGTTGAAGACGACTCCATATATTTATTATGATACGATTACTATTGTACAATCAATTAGTCTGTTCCGCTCCTGAACAAGGGCGAGAGCCTTCCACCCGAGTGTGATGTGAATACTGTCTAATGTTTTGAAAAGTTTTAATTTATTATAAGAATCATGTGAGGATCAATGACGAATCAATAATTTAAGTAAATGTTCTTAGATATTTGTATGTTCTGTAATGTGCCAATTAAATGGTTTGAATGAAGTTATTAAGATTATTTTGTGTATGTATCTAACGATATCGCTGAGCACTTCCAATGTAACCCCTAGCCTGATGTGACCTTATACGTGAGTGTGTACATGACTTGTTATTATTTATTTGTAAGAGTAACTGTACACTGTCCGACCCTGTGTTCTATGGAATCGCCACAAAGTGTGTCACACCATGTAATTCACAATCAATGTCCTTTACCTAGACTGTAAGACTAACAAATGTGATCTGTTTCGATAAGAGTGCACGGCATAGTACCGTCTCTTTCTGTTGTGGTGTGTGCGAGCGAGAGGTCGCGACAGAAGTGCCGAGTTCCTACATATATAGTTAGTGTCGTCGCGCGTGTCGATGTAACGCCACATGTACTTATACGTGTTTGTTGTATATTATATAAATTGTGATACAAATATTACGCGATGTGTAATTTAAATAGATTTAAGTTGAACTTGTATTAAAGCAACGATGTGTCGGCCTGTGGGCCCCGGTATCAGTTTGTCAGAATACGTATAAGTGTATGACGCGGCCGGCAGAGGGCGCGAGTGTAGTCATGTCGCTCCGCTATGATCAAACTTGACGAATAAACAACTGCCAGGTGCAGACTGTAACTAGATAGGATGTGCGGTTATTTAAAATTATATAAATATATAATTTAGACGTAAATGAATTGTATGTGTCGACGCCGCGGCCGCGTGCGTGTGTGCGTGCGGTGTCGGTACACTTGTGTTATGTATTCGCTCGTCCGGGGTCATCCGTAACTTAAGTAGGCTTTAAGTTGTGCCCTAGCGGGCCGCGCGTGCAATCTGCTTCGCAATATTGAACTCTACTGCATTTGTGATAAGACTTGATTCCCGTTGCAGTATTCGCGACCACGACCCCGCGCGACCGACGACTGCAGTGTTTAACAAACATTGAAAAAACCACGAAATTTTATAACAAAAAAACCTCTTTATACGTTAACTTAGATAGTTATTATTAATTTTAGCTTTTAATAGGTGTTCAATATTTTTCAATCTTTTTTTCAATCACGAGCAGCATTTAGGCGGACGACGTGTTGTCGTATTACAAGTGTCAGTGTCCGATATGTCATGTAAATATTATATTTAATAGTTAGATATGATATGGACAATACCTAACAAGTGAAAAAATATGGTTTTATTGAAAAATACATTCAATGAAATTATTAGTGTGCATGCGAGTCGGCGGCGCGGGCGCGAGACTCGCGCGCTCGCCGCCGACGCTCAGCTTTTATTTTTGTTTGTCCCTCTCCCGGCTTCGGTAGCATGTAGATAGACTTGTGCAGCTTGCGGCTAGCCCACCAGGACTGTCAGCCAGGCAGCGATGTTGCTGTGCTTTGAAAGAACTTGTGTCTTTAAAGATATAGCCTACAAACTTAAGACAGTTAATAGCCAATGTACTACATCTAAATGTTTTCCCATGCAGGAATTAATTATAAGACTTAGAGAAAAATTGCAATAAGTGAAAATATTCTGAAAATTTTAATGAATTTTTACGAAGACGCATTTCTATGTCTGTTAGGGAGTTAACAGTCAATAGATGGCGCTAATAGTCACAAAGGCCACTAACTAAATGTCATGTGGTCTCTGCCAACATGAAATGGAATGTGGCGACTGACATTCTGGCATGTCAGGGTCATTTATAGTGAGTACTACAAGTACTTAAAGTTATAATATTGATACAACCCCTATCATTAGTATAAAGGTCTAATTATAGTTCCAACAATTACTAAATAGGGCACAACAATTTGCGGGCTTCTCCAGGTTCGAGTCCTAGACCAGGCAATGTATAGTACCTATAGGTTCTGTAGGTATGCGTGTAGATAAAGAAAATCTGAGTTAAACCCATGTATTCAACTATAACTGCGATAAATGGCAAAAGGCTCGCTTAGGCATAATAAGTATGAAAAACAAAACAATTCTTATGGAACAGCGTGATGGTATATTACATTTTGTAGGTGTAATGTAACTACACTTCTGCGTCGAGTAAGCGATTCTCTACCTTATCTTGAACGAAGTAATGCACACCCTGCCGGGGCCAGCTGAAGGGTCGATTGCCTAAAAGATTTACACTGGCCCCAGTACACCAAGGGCAAGAAGGAACACTGGTAGGTTTTAGTCGGTAAAAGTGTTATACTTCCTTCCGCTCAACCCAAAGCGGGACTTGATGATTTTATATCCGGAACAAATTATGAAAGCTTATGATGACCTGTCTACTTTTATACTGAATGCTTATTATTCTCCACACCTTATCAATGAAAAGATTCCATTTCACTTAGCTCCACGTCAATGGAAAACCATCGAGCGCGCAAACTAAAAACTATTTGTTCTCTTTCTTCAATATCTTCTTACCATAATCACACAGACCTTTTGGCATAATACCTAAAACATGATATCTATGATAATGAATACAATCTATACGCTAGGTTATCGTGCACTCTGTGCAGCTCGCTGTCACTCGAACCTGAACCTTGTCATCACTTGTCAAAACAAACCCAAAAACAGCAACAATTTTGTATCTAAAGCTTAACGAAACAAAAAAATGCGCCTCGATGGCCCGGCCCATACCGCACACTGACTTGAGAAGCTTGTCGGAGCGCGCCGAGAAGGAGCTCAGCCCGAAGGAGAGTCAGTCGAGCAGTTTAATAGATGTGACGATAGACAGCATCAAGAGTAAGACGAGTAAGAACCTGATCCTGGGCACGGTGTCGGGCTGGGCGGCGGGCGTGGCGCTGGTGCGCGTGGGGCGCGTGGCGGCCTTCGGGCTGGGCGGCGGCATCCTGCTGCTGCACTTCGCGGCCGAGTGCGGCTACATCCACGTCAACTGGGACCGCGTCAAGGACGCCGCCGCCGGCCTGCAGCGCCTCGCCGACCGCGCGCTGCGCTTTGTCAGCCACAACAGCTGCTACTCCGTAGGATTCTTCGGCGGATTCTTCTTCGGCGTAGCCTCCACGTAGTGATGATAGGTAAAAGTTAAACTAACATAATGTATTTGTTATAAAATATTTGCTGCTAATAATATATTAACTTGGTTTAAGTATCTCCTAATTTTTACTATTGAAACTAATCACTAATAGTGTGAAAACGAAAAGAAATAGGTAATAGGAGTGACAACCAAAATAAAGTACCTCAAGCAAATGACTAGTCTTGATAATCAAATAAATGTCTAAGTACAGTCGTATTGTCTTGATTTTTTTACTCAAGCGTAACTTAAAAAATCCCTATCATCGAAATTCATCACATTTAGCTGAAATAGAAAAGGTCTAAGAAATTAACGTATACCTCAGTATGAGGATTGGCAGCAACTGGCCTTGTCCTTGAGAATAAGTAAGTATAATATAAACGACATAAAATGCAACACGATGCAGTATCCAATGATCTAGGGACATCATAAAGTCTTAGGCACATACATACCATATCGCTGTACCTGTATAAGGTTGAGTACCGAAAAAAATACGAAGTATTTCTTTAATGACGGATCGATGGATGGCTTCTTATGTATCTATAAAAACATACAAAAAGGAGCAAAACAATAACTTGTTCATTTTTCTTTTGAACTTGGGTTCGATTCCCTAACTTGCTACTGTCAAATTAAAATAATTATTGCACGAAATTGCTCCTTACTTTAGTGTGTGTTAGAGATTGTAAGTATTTTTAAATTGAACCGATTACATAATTGGATTTAAATAATTTGATGCTATAAGTGGTCTTGGTCTTGGTCTTGGAAAACGCACTACAAGGCGTAGAGCAGCCTCTCTTTACGTGCTAGGTAGGCCCTCATACATACGTATATAGTTCGATAAAACTGCTAATCTATCTCGCCTGAAGACAGGTAGAATATACAGGAGGAATTGCAAAGCATTGCGGTTTAGGTTTGGTCAGTAAGATTCTGACACTACCTGAATTTTCCCCGAGAAGGCTGTATGAGGATTGCTTCGACTAATAAAAAAAAAACTATCAATGGCTTGATGTATATTTCGAAGCAGCACAGACATTGTGAAAGAAAGACTCACTATATCATACTTTTTGTATGTCCCGGGTTCAGAACTCCCGACCTCGCGCACGACAGTCACGCTATCTCAGATACATTAACCGATGAAGCATTGTTACATAAAAATATTGTAGACCGAAAGTTAGATCCGTGCGTACGTTGGCGGGGATGTGGCCGCTAATAACAAAATAAATTTGCTGTAGATAACTAGATAGGTACCTAAGTAAGTATAATGCTATAAATAGGAAGAGCCTTTTGCCACACAATAAGACTTAAATATGATATAAATTGCCTGTTGGTATAAAACAGGTGTTCATTTACATAAAACAATATCTACATAGATAGCAAACTGAGGCCAATGTGGTATTAAAGTAAAGAAGCAAATTATTACTATTTTTTTTACCGTACTCTTGGCGGCGAAAACGAACGGAATGTTTCTCCGTTCTAAATAGCCGGGAAACAAACAAGAACCCTTTGTCAGATTATCGCGAACTCTTATCTCTACCAATGTCAATCATACAACATTCTTAAGTGGTAATAATTTAATATATTAATAACTTCCTGAATGATTCTTGGTCATGATGGCTAGTGTTGCGAGACACCAGCCAGCTGCGAGGGACATATTCATGCAAGAACGTGTGCGCCAACACAGTTTCACTCTCATTTTTAAAGTTAGTGATATGAATCTTTGAAAAACTACTTTTTGATATTCAGAAGCACCTAAGTAATCTAAATGTAATACTAAAATACAAAGAAGGAAAATAGTTTGAAAATTTTGTCTATGGTAGATAAATATCCCTAAATAGCTGTCAATGTCATTTTCAAATGACAGGGCCGAGGGCCGTATATCTATCCTTATCTGCAGTAACCGACTTAACTTTATGTATTTATACCATCACGCTTCTATTAAGCAATGGCTAGGCAGGGGTGTAGGTATTAAATGCGTTTAGTAGGGTTATCCTGTTGGTAATAAATAACTCGATGTTGGCGAAATCCTACCTTATCTAATAAGGAATATGTACTAATTACGAATGCTTTTACGCTCTGCTTTGTAAAGCTTGCTGCAGTATGCATGTATGTATTGCTTTTTGTTTGCTTACTATAGTTCTGAGGCAATTGAGTACTGCGGATATTATTTGATTACAACCCGATATGAAATATCATTAAATAACAAAAACCGCCCCTTATCTATTTAGATTTATATTTTTTACTACACTTCAATTATATTTTTATCTACGGTTGTTGCAAATGCCATTGCAACAATAAAAAAGTAATTATTTTTTTTTAATTAACTATCGTGAGACTGATTCATTATTTAATGATGTAACGGCTTACTCTCGCGTATTTATCGGGAGTGTCCAACTAGATAGAACCCATCCGACAGCTCATGATTGCGGACTCCGGTTGGGTCCGAAACTAGTCGGGCTACCCCGATAAATATGCGGGAGTAAACTGTTACATCATTTAATAAAACAATAATAATAAGTT
This sequence comes from Trichoplusia ni, assembly GCF_003590095.1. Taxonomy (NCBI): domain Eukaryota; kingdom Metazoa; phylum Arthropoda; class Insecta; order Lepidoptera; family Noctuidae; genus Trichoplusia; species Trichoplusia ni. Next base: position 15,933,891 of record NC_039482.1, read on the forward strand.
ACGTAGGCGGGTGTGATATGTAACTTGATAACAGGGGCTGGTCATGTCTATTAATAGAGGTTAACAAATGTTGAACATATGCACTTCAATAATAAGCAGTGAACACGGAAACAAACAATATATTACAATCCTGAGTATTCTAGAGTGACACTAATTGTATTGAATAGGATATAATATATGCTTCGCAGTACTCAAGTGCCGACTTTAAATGTTCGCATAATTCCTGTCTTATGCATGAATTTTATTTTATTTTACACACGAGGAGATTTTGATGGGTTATAAATCAAATTTGTTAACATTGCAGTCGTGCCCAACAATCACAGACGTATTATTGAAAAGGTATCAATCAATGAATTAAGTTCACTTATTCTGTCTTCGCCCAAGTCATACAATCGAGAGTGAAACATTGATAGACATAAAGATGATTTATCAAACTTAGGCTGTTGTTATAATATACACTTATGTCTTGCAGTTGTTCCGGGCAAGCTGATGGCGCCACTGGCTCCTATGGAGCTCGAGAGAGCTCTCCCACCAGATCCCATTCCCCCCAAACCCCCGGAAATGTACATGCCAGAGGACACCCACATATTTGATAAGCCTAATTACCTTCCTAAGCCTATTCCTCATTCCGCGAAAATTTCTCCATCATCAATACCAATCCCCAATCCGAGTGTAACGACTTCGAAAATGATGGAGCCCGGGTATCCCAACTACAGTACGCGACTGTACTCGATACCCGGCTATTCTGCATTCCAGCCCGTGTCCTACCCTAGGAAGGAGCAGCCGAGCCAGCCTCCTGCGCCACTGCCTGCTGAGATCCAGGCCCCTGACTTCACACCATATCCGATTGTACCGAAAGAAAACCATGTAGCACCTTCATTTGAAGAAAAAAGTATAGACACAGAACAGCCACTCCGACTCACTCAGCAACAAGAGATCCAAAAAGTACAAACGGATTTCGAAGAACATTTCACTACAGAAATAATACCAGCTACGTCCGTACCTGATGCTTCTAAACTGCAGAATACTGAATCAAAGATGAGTATAACGTCATTAGCACAAGGCTCTGGAGCTACGATAACAATTCCTTCGCAAATACAGAACAATGAAGTCAAAAAGAAATCAGAGAGATTCAGTTTGAAAACTAGCATACCTATCAGTAAACTCGATATGAAATGTGTCAGTAATCCACCAGATAATACCTATCAAAATTCCTTGCCTAAAAAGCCTTTCAACCCAGCTTTCTCAAAAGAGGCTCCAAGAATTGAAATTCAAAGTAACGTTGTAATAAAGTCAGCAACAAAAGAAGCTGAAGTAAAAGAGGCCAAACCGGGAGTGGCGAGCAACAGCATTAGCACATTAATAAATGCGGCTGAAGCTATAAACAAGACTGAAACTAATCAACATCAATTCCGAGTTCCCGATCCTAAACCTGATCCACCGGCTGAGGTGAAGGAGCCCCCAGCTCTACCGAGACCTATATTCAATCCAATGAACATTGAAACAAGTAAAGTTCACATAAATAAGCCTCCGGAGCCGACGTACAATGAACAGAAAAATCAAATAGTATTCATTCAAAACAAGAACAATTCTAATCCAAAGATGTTAGTTACGATACAGCAGCAGAGCCCGCAAGTATTGGTACAACGAAGTAGTTTTGAATCAAAAAACCCGCAAGCTCCTTCACGACTATCCAACCAAAGCAAAAAATGCAAAGATGACGTGGTGAACGAAAGTACTTCGTCAAAAGTAGTGGCTTTGAAGAAGCTACATCAAGAAAACTGTGACGAAAACGATTTTGAGAATTTGATCACTGAGAATCAAATTTATGGCAACAAAATAGTCGTGAAGGAGAAATCTCAAGGAACACTACAGGAGCAAGACTTAAAAAACAAAAAGGTAACGGAAAAGATCAGTCCGCCCGAAACTAAGAATGTAGTGTTACAACCAAACTTTTTATACCTAAGTAATGTCCAGTTTCCTGGTAACTTGATGATGATTAAAAATAACTCAAAAGTTCCGCAAAACACGGACAATAATAAGACTAAAGTAGCGACAAGTGAGAGCAAAGTACAAAACGAAATTCCAAATGTAACGAGTACCGAAGCATGTGTAGAAAATAAGACATCTAAACCTGTTACAACATCAGCAAGCAAAGAGATCCACGTCATAAAACCAAGTAGCAATGCACAAACTACAGCGAACAAAACGAAACCCGACATAGTAATCCAATCGAATCAAAAGGTAATTGTCAATCCTCAGATCGTTTACCAAGTACCGATCGTCTCAACCATCGTAGAAGCTGAGAAAACGAAACCACCGACGGCATGTTCAGACTTCTCCAAATTCGTTACACCCAAGAAGAAATACTCAAAACAGTTTGAGCAGGCACAAGCAAACGAAAAGCCTCTATTCATAGCTTGCCCCTACCAAATGGACTCCAACCTCCAACCTAAAATTGTAATCACTAACATCCGACCAAAAGTGAATAAAGTTGATGAAGTGAGCGCTTTAGATGTTTATGAGAAACGAAAACGTATGAGGCGTTTAAAATATTTGTGTAAACGTGATAAAGATGTTAAACAGGAGGCCAAAAGGGTAGAAAAGAGCAATCTACCAAATGTTATAACACCTGATAAAGTCAGGAATGAAATATACAAAGAGTTCGCGAACACTAAGGTGGGAGCAGACGATGCCAGCAGCGGCAGTGATACTGATGACTACGGCGAAGAGGAGCTCAAAATATATGAAGATATCATTGAGGAGTATGGCGCTAATGGCTACAGTGAGAAGAAGAAAGTTGATTTTATGGCTACGCTGCGGTTGGCGACTTTGAAGGCTTATAAAGGTAAGATTTTGAATTAAGTAACCAAATGACAGATGTGAAATATATATAAGTTTCAAATTCTCACCGTAACAACTAATCTTTGAAACTTTTGCTCTTTCGATTCCCACTTACATTTATATTTATCCCGACAACGTTGAACTAACCGTCACGTGGGTTGCACAATAAGTGATATAATTTACAATTCCAGGTACTGAATTCATGTCGTCATAACACAATTCTTTAAATCCTCAGCGAAAGACCAAGAACTTCAGGACAAAGTGCTGAAGCACGATTCAGTGGCCGCCGCGTACGCCGCTGTGGGCCGGCTGGACCAGCTGCTCAACGTGAAGGCAGGGCCTGATGATGAGGACGCGGCGGACGGGAACGCAGCTGATGACGTCAGCGAGGAGGCCGCCACCGGCCAGAAGAAACAGCAATTCCTTTCCCGGTTGTGTCTCACGCAAGTCTCGCAGCAGTATAAAGATGGTAAGACAAAAAAAAATATTTGTAATTCGACAACTTCTGTCAGTATGAAATTACTAAATCAATCACGACTTTAGAAATTGGTCTTAGTAAATAACTTAAATATTCAAACCTCCAACATGATTCTAGATTACGAGAAAGCCTGGCGTGAAGTGCTAAAAGAGAGGAAACGCCGTAACAACCCAGACACGGGAGAACCCGCTAAGCACCCGCGCGTGTCGCCGGGCAGCCTCGGCTTCGACCCTAACTGCCAGCTCCGCCTGCTCACCGAGATCAAGAAGTGCGTCAACGAGAACAACAACCTCATCAAGAAAAGACTCGATGCCGTCACCAACTCAGACACCACCGACGAGAGCATACCAATTCTGGCTGAAAAGAACTTCTCAGAACTAAACCGACTGTCTAAAATGGCCGACCGCAGCCTCAATCTATTCAAAGTCCCGAACACAAAGAAAAGGGATCTTAACCCTGGTTTCGATAGCGAGAACATTAAAAAACCAGCGCCACCTAGCGCGAAGGTAGACCAGCCGTATCAGAACTATCCTAAGATAAAAATACCTAATTTTTCGAAGATAATTTCGTTGAAAACGACGCAGGAGTGTGATCCAGTGACGTCGACCCCGGCGACGTCTATGGACGAGCCTCAGAACTCGGCGGCCGGCGTGACCGAGATGTTCGCGGAGTCGCCGGCGCCGGGCCGCACGCGCGACGCCTGCTGCCAGGTGGAGGAGCCCACCTGGCCGGACGTTGAGAACCTCGTCAAGACTTACAAGGCTTTTGAAGCAGGTAAGCAACGATCTTTACATCACGGAGTACTCAGAAAACCTTGTATTTACCTTAAATATGCTAACTCTGTTCATTTGGACTGCCTGAAAAATAAGGGGCAACACTGACACTTTTTTATCGTCATCTTGTTCCACCCCTATTATGTGAATATACAATGCAGTCGATCCATCTTCTTATAAGGTTTTGTCGAAGTTATAGACTATCAGATACTTCTCAGTTAAGCATCTCCTTTCCTTTTGTAGCAATCATAATAATCATAATCATAGTGGTTCGTTCGTTTGAATCCAGTTCGTATCGCCATCTCATCAGTACAAATAGCAATAATTTAAAAATCAGCTTGTTCTATCCAACCATCGTTAATTAATATCCTTTACAGTTCGCCGGAGAGAGATATCAAACTTACGCAAACGCAACACGTCCCTCCGCGTGGAGGGCGCGCACATCACGAGGTCCGCGTCGCGCGACTCGGACCGGTCGCGGGCGCTCCTGGCTGAGCGACAGAACTTGGCTGTGGAGGAGAACAACCTGCGCCTGTCACTGCAGCGGCTGCAGAAAGCTATCGAAGTTATTAGAAAAAGCTAAGGAGCTGACAAAACGACGAATCTATTAAATACGAAATAAATAGAGCAGTCTTATCACTAACGTACTCGTACTTACAGCATAATAGGATCCCGATAGATCATTTGAAAATCAGCTTGCTTAAAGATGTCACAATTAAGTTTAGTTTTTAAGAATATAATTGGTAGCAAATGTTGCAACCATCACACATGGCAACTTTTGTGTTACGGTCTATCATCCTGCAGTCAGGAAGTCAGTCCAATTGTAGAAACCTTAACACTGAGAAAACATGGAACTTAATTTGACACCATATAAATCCGCCATCTTTTTTTTCTTTGACTTGAATACTGAGAAAAAAAAAGTATTTTTTCTGTCTTGGAATTTCACAAAAATAGGCATAGAAAAGTAAGAAAACAACCCTAAAACAAGGGAAACAGTAGAATAGGTACTTATTGTATGAAGTCAGAGTTGGAGATAACACGTTGTATATAGCAAAGAGAACTGAACATAAATCTAGGCATAGACAAGAATAGCCTAAGCTTGTCAAATAAATCACTTTTGTAAATATTTAGCCAGTAGTTAAAGCCGAATTGAGACTATCCTTCTTATACAAAGTAGGTTAAAACAGTTGTATTGTGTAAGACAAACCTTCGTCTATTTGAGACATTTTTGTTTGCTGTAAGGTTCTAGATTCGACGCTTTTTATGAAAATAATGTCTGCTATAAAATTGTTGTATTAAAGTAACTACTTGCTTTAAGATATAAAACATAGGACCTTAGGCAGAGTTAAAAACTGTTTTAGTGTTATATTTGTCTCCGTCAAGAAACCTTAAGGTCTGACCATAAGGTGTTGTACCAAAAATTGTAAAATATGTTTTCGTCAATTTAATTGTAAGTAAATAACTAGTCAACTATCACTAAGAATATTTATTATTTTTAACAATTAGTGACGTAGGAAATACACAATATTTTGTGTGATAAATTCTTCCGACGCCATTTAAGTAAAAAAGAGTGAAATGTCATGTCAGTCAGGAAGATTAATAGTTTCAGTTGCAATAGCGACAACAGGTAAATCAATGTAAGTCATAACTAAAGTTCTATTTGAATATGAAATAATATTCGGTTGACAGAAATCATACGACAGCTTTTTACTAAGCAATTTAATTTTACAAAACCAATAAGATATAACTGCTAATTTGACCTAAGGTGGCGCTTGCTTTAAACTAATGTATCAAATCTTTTATTTTAAATACCAAGTGAATTTCTATATTTGAGTATGCTTTAATCATTCACTTGCCTATTTGAAATGTGGGAGTAGAACAATAAATAACCTTAAGGAATTGAAAAAACAATTTGTTTCAGTTCATTCACATTTCTTCGACTACGCCAAGACTAAGCGAATGAATCTTGTTTGGCGTTTCTATTCTTTTTAAGTATATGAAAAACTATGTATGTATGAGTGGCGCCATCTATGAGTCTTTTCTCCTATTTGTAAGATACAGTTTTATAAGCATTGCAGAGTTCACAGTATATTATAGGTAGACGTATTCAATACTGAATGAAACAATAAAACAATACTTCACTTTTTATTCCACTTTTATTTATTACAAGCACAAATACATTTTACAGGCTTGTATAGTTACCGGCACGGATCTTGAGCGCTCGGCGAAAGAGTGGGGATCGCTTTACGCATCGTACAGTCATGACAATATAAAACGCCAATCTTGAGCCGTCTTGAGGTGCATGCAACTGCATCAAAGAAGGAATCACGAATGTCGGCCATAACGCGATGCGCTGCGGGCCAATCACTGCACTGTAGTCCGCCCCGCGCCTCACTTCATACCGCAAACGGGACCCAAAAAATTACTTCTGCGCAGGCGCTCAAGATCCGTGCCGGTAACTATAACACTTGACAATTGTGGTTATGGAATGTTATCTTCTTAGGTCACTGTCTCCCGCTTTTATGTTTTATCCCGTTTTCATGCTCCTGTGCGGCCGTGGGGTCATTTTTAGCGGGCAGGCCTGGCAACAGCTAGTAGGTAACGCTGTAAACTGAAGTCCACGCAGACAGAGTTGCGGGCAACAGCTAGTTATGAATAAACCCACTATCAGCACAATGACCCCTAAGCTGCTTATAACATCTACCTATCTGCATATCTCTATATCTGATAATTTGGTGCAGTCGATGTTATTATGAAGCTAATATAAGTCTTATCATTTATACAAAAAATAATATCGTAGGCACACATAACAGCGATACACGTGGATAAAATTATTATTTAATCTGTGTGTCTACAGGCCGCGTCGCAAACCAATGTAATCTCAGCCAAATGACATTTCTACGATAGTTTAAGTAATTAGATAATACTCGAATATAATATAATATGGAACTGACCGATATGACTGATTTGACTTAGACTGGAGATTATGACTGCACGGATAGGCGCGTGGTTGAGGTCACCACGCCAAACCCACAGATCGCGACATGTCATTGTCGCGAGTTGGATCTCCGCGTAGGACAAGCATTTGAGTCATCCGCGAATGCTTGTCTTGAGTCCGGGTGTCTTTGTGCTCGTAACTTGGATGTTTGTGAAACCTTCGCGACCCAAGGACTAAATTCCTAAATGAGGGTCTTTTTTTAATATCGTAAAAATGTCATTTGGCTTGGGAGCTGTAGCAATTGTGAAAGCGAGAGGTCACTACGGCACGGCAGAAGCGACATCTCTCATCATATGGGATTATAAAATTTCGGGCTCGTTTACAATTATTAAGTTTTCAATTCGTCCACGTTATATTTTCTGTTCTAAACAGGATAAAATATAAATAACATTTATTAAATAATTATTAGTTTTCATACAACTTAGCTTTTCTATAGAAATAACCATTTACTTATACATTTTAAATCGTCAATTATTTCTCTTTACCATTCATTTGAGGTTATCAGCTGGCATCATGACAGCACAGTGCAGTTCCTGCCATTATGAAAACAATACCTATTATAGACCCTGAAACAATAATGGATAAGGTACATTATCCAGTTATTTTGAGACAAAACAAAATATATTAATGTATAATATGTTTTTTTCAACCGCCACCTGAGCTATCGCCTAACGCTGAACGGCAAAATGTTAATGCCGTTGTCAAAATATCGCGATCAGTTTTGTCTACACCTACGGTTAACGTCCGAAATCGTTAGTTAAGGCAAACAGCATTTCAGACAATCCCGCTGCTCCGACAGGATTACAATAAACCTGCAAACGGGTTGTGTTTCTCTTAAAGCCGTTTTAGGCGGTGCGAGAAATAACATGCAAGTTGCGGTACATTGACATCAATGGTCTGTCACTTCTGTTGCTATTGCAGTTTCACCCAGCTATGTATTATAACTTGTATGACATTTCTCGCATCGTCTAAATAAGCCTTTATTATACGAACTGGCATCTAGCGGTTCCTCGAGGCCGCTGGCCGCGCCGGTGAGCGCGGTGAACACGAAGGCGAGGCTGTTGGCGGCGGGCACGGCCAGCGACAGCGGCGCCCTCTGCAGCGACGCCAGGTACGCCACCGACCCGCACTGGTTCACCAGCCAGGGCACCACGTACTGTCGTATAATAAGGTATCGTTTGGAATATGACGGAATGTCAAATGAAAAATCGTAGACTAGAATCCCAGACAATGTCTGTTTGTTTTAGAAAACATCTCCTGGACTTAGTAATTTAATCGTCGCAAGGCGTTTCACAAACATTTAAGACACGAATTATGAATTTATGTGCGTTGTACGTAATTATCATTACCTAAAAGCGATGAAGGAAATATTTCGTGAGGAAACCAGGCAGGCCCAAAAAGGCCGAAAAACCTATTGAAATAACTTGACTTTAGCGAACCTTCCAGTTTCCAAGCAAGAAGGTAACTTCAGCCACGGCCTGCCCCCACCACGTGGTAGCCGTGACGTCGCGCAGCCCCCTCGTACCCTGCCGGATGAAGGGATTGGTGCAGCCCCACAGCGCACCACTTAGCACCAGGAACCCTGGTTATACACAAGTAGATGATAACATCTTCTTCATAGGACTCAAATTAGTGGTTTTTAGGTTTACGCGATTGTTAGACATTGAAATAAAACTACTTTTACGGATTTTATCGCGGTTTAATGCAGGTACAAAGGTTCGGAAAGGTGTCGAAACGTCAGAAACTAAAATCTAAAATTAAATCCATAAAAGTAGTTTTATTTCAATGGACTTACATCTTATCAGAGTTATAGACCTCGGAGCGAACAGTGCACTACATAAGCTACATAAGATGGCTTATAGGTACTTCAAGTGACATTCGTTATGCGGCCCTTGCCTTGTAGTCTAGATCTACCATTATAAAAGCGTTGAGAGCAGGCAAAATGACAAAGCCCACTAATTTTTTTGAGCTAACATGAAAAATAAATAAATAGATGAAAAAAAAGCAATAATTCAAATATGCAAAAAAACTTAATCAAATTTGAATTTTTCTTTGAACAGCTATGATGCCCCCCAGAGAGACACACGGGCACATAATTATAACACCCCGTTGTTCAGGCGTTGGGGTTAAAAATACATGATTGGTTGCGTTTTCTATACATATTTGGGAGTAGGACACATGTGATGTGACGCATCTGTCACTGGCGTTAAAATATTTAATATATTTACGCTATTCGATGTAAATATTTTTCGTCGTCGCCTTTGAACACTAAGCCGACAAAGCTAACAGTGTTTATCTTGATCAAAACCTAAAGATTAATATCAGATTGATTACAGACAAAGATAATAATTATTACCATCTTACTTAGCAATTGATGTCACACTAGTTGTGGCTCGCGGGCCTGCCCGCTACAAATAAAAAAAGGTGACATTTGAAAAAAGGAAAAAAAAGGCTTATTGTATAAAAAAATATTTATATAAAATAGTTACATTCATATAAAAAATAAAACTTTAAAAAAGGTCACAAAAAATTGATTTCCATTACATAATATATATGAGAAATACAATTTTCATTATCATAATCAATAGTTGCATTCAAAATAATCAATCTAGAATTTTAAAATATTTTTGGTCAAATTTCAAATTGAGATCAATTTCAATTGCAAATCTTATTCTAACACTTTCGATAAAATTTAAAAAGAGAAAGTCTTTGTCTCTTTTAGCACTACTTTTTTGGATTCGTAAATTTTTAAGATTTAAGATTTTTAATTCGAGTCAGTAAAATGACAATTGCAATTGTCATTTTACTGACTCGAATTAAAAATCGGACTATAAATATTTTTCGTCGTCGCCTTTGAACACTAAGCCGACAAAGCTAACAGTGTTTATCTTGATCAAAACCTAAAGATTAATATCAGATTGATTACAGACAAAGATAATACGTATTACCTTCTTACTTAGCAATTGATGTCACACTAGTTGTGGCTCGCGGGCCTGCCCGCTACAAATAAAAAAAGGTGACATTTGAAAAAAGGAAAAAAAAGGCTTATTGTATAAAAAAATATTTATATAAAATAGTTACATTCATATAAAAAATAAAACTTTAAAAAAGGTCACAAAAAATTGATTTCCATTACATAATATATATGAGAAATACAATTTTCATTATCATAATCAATAGTTGCATTCAAAATAATCAATCTAGAATTTTAAAATATTTTTGGTCAAATTTCAAATTGAGATCAATTTCAATTGCAAATCTTATTCTAACACTTTCGATAAAATTTAAAAAGAGAAAGTCTTTGTCTCTTTTAGCACTACTTTTTTGGATTCGTATCAAATACAAATAAATACAACAGCTATCACTTACACTAAAGAATATTTTCAAAATAGTTTCCAGATCTTAATTACAATATATTTTTTCAAGAATATTCAGATTTCCCATATTCACATGATTTAATAATATTGCTGGAAAAATATATTTAATAATAATAAAACTATTTATTTCCAGAAAAGATATTTACAATATTTGCCGTAATTATTAGCTAGTAGATAACAATGGTTCAAATATATATAATAGCATCCGCCGCTGAACTAGATTAGGACCTGTATTTCAGAAAAGCGGATTAATTTAAAAACAAATATTGTGTAATATTACATAAAATGGAAAATAAGCCAAGCATCTAAAAATATCAATAAGTTTTATAGATACTATTCACATAAACTTAACAAATATACCATTGAAATAAGTATACAAAGTTGTCAGAAAAATTCAGTTTCAACTGTTATGCTAAGTATAGACAGCAAGCACCTCATACTTATAAATTACACAACTTTCAATTAATATTTAACATGAGCACTTTTCAAAAGACTGAGATGCACACTTATCATCAGACAGATCAACAATATGTGCATTTACCAACAATTGAGTCATTTAGGTCCAATGCCTAGGCAGTTACTTAATTCAAGAAAATATTGTGTGTGTCAAATTGATTGTTTTCGAGCAATCTGAACAACAATTACTTATAAATTATTCTTCCAGTGGTACACCACATCTCATAGGCTTGACATCAGCAAATGGAGTATGATTATCATCGACCCAGTCCACAAATCTCTGGCCTAAGGCAATCGCTATTTCCATGGTCATGACACTGTCGTTCTCTGCTCTGTGAGCGGTGGGTGCAGGCCGACGCAGAACTCTTTCATAAATACAGTGAAGCTTGTACCTCTTCTCTGGCTTTTCATCGTCACCAAAAAAACATCTTCTTGTAACTTTTCTTTTTCTTTCTTGCAGCTTGGTAATTTTCTTTTTTTGTGGTGTTTTTTCATTCTGCTCTTGCATAGAACATGGAATCTTCAATTCATCATCAAGAAACTCTTGTGTTAGTCCTGCTAGATCATCAAGATGATTCTGAGTCTTATCAATGGCCAGACCCGAGATAGACGCCTCATTACATGATCTTATTAATACTTTTCTATCAGAAATTTGTCTATTCACAGATTCATGTATTTTCAGTATGTCGTAAAATGCATAAAGACTGTCTGCACATAGGACATCATCAGGTAAAGTGCAATTTAATTTCACAAAATGGTTCTTTAGAATAGGAAAATCACAGTTGTGACCATTTTCAGCTATTAAACATATTGGTTTTCGGAAAAGTTCCAAATAATTATTGATAGTGTTGAACACATTTTTGTTGAATGCAGTTTCATTCTCTAGCAGGTCGTTGCACAGCCCTGTGAATTCGGCACCGATGGGATAGATCATTCGCTGGGGGTTGAAGCACTTTGTAAACTTACTAATCACTCGCGGCAAAGCACCAGGCCTCGTTTCAACCACATGATCCCGGCTAACTGCCACCATACTCAGTTCAGTAATCCTACTCTTATTCAACTCGTATTTTGGCAGCCCAGTCGTCTCTAAATCTAAGAAGACGTACGTTTCGACTCGCGCCATTATTGTAACTGATGAGTGATGATAAATCGTAAATCCTTACCAATCGCCTCCAACATAACGTTGTCTGAACCTTGTTATTTGCTTGTATTAATGTATCCATACATCAAGACTCTCGAGTGACTCACTTTCTTAATATGGTATACAATAAAATAATTGTTCGTGCTTATCGCCTTATTTCTTGGTTATCCGTTTTGTTTTTATTATTTACAATACATTTACTGAGTAGGTACTCAGATACTGACATTCAGCTTCAAGTTAGAAAAAAAACCACAGATTATAATTGAATTCTAGTGTCGAAATCCAAATGTCAGAATTTAATATTTTTGACACAGAACTACTATTACTTTTTAACCTCCTGGCAACCCGCTTCCTCTTATAAAATTTCTGCCCGTATGTAACACTTTGGTTTAGGCCACTGTCGAGTAGAGACCGCAAATTAGTATTTGCTCATCTCAACTTGGTTAGAGAGTGGTTTCCTAATACCTCTTTTAGATTTTTCCCAGGCCATGAGGAAATAATTACTGGAATTGAGGGTTAGGAATAGATTGGGAAGGAATATTTTTTGCGGCCCAGATGCCGGTCATCCACTTTAATGGTGGACCAGCATCGCCAAACCGAAAGTCAGAATTTTGTGGACAGGGAGGATTATAATCGCTACGGTTGTGGGCAGAATGTTTTTTTTTGGCTGGGAGAAGTATTGCATTGTCATAGGGATGAATAAAGGCACGTATTGGAATTATAATGTTGCGTTGTCGCAGATTTCTATGATTTCCGGCGATATTAAAAAGTCCGATAGCGGCTTGTTGCAAATACAAGATAATGCAAAGATAATAAAATTTCGGAGGCTATTTAACAATTGATAAAGATTTGTCATTAGTCTCCATCATGGTGCAAATCGAAACGTACGTCTTCATCGATCTGGAGACGACCGGTCTACCAAACTTGCAGAATAATGAGACTAAAATTACTGAACTCAGTATGGTGGCTGTTAGCCGGACAGCGTTGTTGAGCGCCACCCGTTTGGCCCTGCCGCGAGTGATTAATAAGTTTACTAAGTGCCTAAACCCTCAACGGCAGATCGATCAAGTCAGTTCAAAAATAACAGGGCTGACCAACGACCTACTCGAGAATGAAACAGCATTCAACTTGAATGTATTCAACACCATCAATAGTTATCTGGAACTCTTCCAAAAGCCGGTATGTTTAATAGCACAGAATGGGCATACCTTTGACTTTCCTATTCTAAAGTATCATTTTGAGTTGTTGAATTGCGCTCTACCCAAGGATATACTGTGTGCTGATAGTCTTTACGCATTTTATGACCTGGGAAAAGATGAACCTGCATTTTTACCAATTTCTAATAGAGAACTAGCATCTAGAAAACGACCCCATGACACAGTAAATGATTCAAGCAAAGAGGGCACTTCAGGTATAAACCATAAACGAAAGTTCATAGAGAATGTACAGAATCTTGATAATCAATCGAATGCTCCTCATTCAGTGCAAGAGCAGAATGAACAAATACCAAATAGGGCAGCCAACCCACCAAGGAGGATTGTAAGAAGCATTTTTTATGAGAATGATCCGAAACCGAATATGCGCTTTAGACTTGAAGATATTTACATAAGAGTTTTAGGAGTGGCTGCTCCAGAAGCACACATGGCTGAGAATGATTGTACCATGGCTATACAAATAGCCAATGACTATGGCCAACGCTTTGTGGACTGGGTTGCGGATAATCAAATGCCCTTTGCTGAGGTAAAAGCTATGAGAAAAGGTGCTAAACTGGGTTTCTAATTTATTGGTAATCTATGTTAAAATTGTTGAAACACTATTTCCTTACAAACTTTCATATTATATTGCGCATAAGTCATCATCAACTCATTGGCAACATTCTTGACCAAGAGCTGTGGTCAACATTTCATTTGTTATCATGTGTGGCAGGTAAACCGCGTCACAATTAGGTAACTTCTTTTTTCCGGAGCGAAAAGCTAATTACTTCAACCTAGGGCGAGGGCACGGAGCGTAGGGATATGTCTGGCTGATCTGGCTTTCCCCGACTAAAAGCTAACACAAAGTACGCAGTGTTTCAGTTGTCAATTTACATTCAGATCCTTATACCACACATGCTCAAAATTGATTAATAATTAATTGATCGTTTACTTTCTTAATAATGATTATCAGTACTGTATTCTATAATTAACAAGTTCTTCTGTAATTTATATGTCACTGGATAACCTTACTTTGTAAATAAATAAATAAATAAATCCTGGGACAACTCACACACGGTTATCTGATCCCAAGCTAAGCAGAGCTTGTGTTATGGTAACCGGACAACTGATAAACTTACTTATATATTTCTAAATACATACATATTATAGATAAGTTACACCCAGACACCAGAACAAATGATCATGCTCATCAATCAATGATCCGTCGTAGATTAGATAGAGAACATTTTTGTGGATAAGAATGAGAAAATATTTAGGTAATAGGTAGGAAACACAATTTAAATGAAACGTATAGGTATTTATGGCATTTTTTTGTGATGTTATTCGTATTTTATTGTATTGCTGTTTTTTTAAGTAGACCAACACAGATACTTTACTCTGCTGGGTAGTTTGTTGCGCCGCGCGCCGTTTCTTCTTCCCAGTTTTAGAAATAGGAAGCGGCGAAGGGTGGGCGAAGCTGGGTAAACTAAAATGTAGACATTGTAAATGAACAGTATCTATATTTTTGAAATTTTTGTGATAACTTTTGTTTGTAATTAACAACATAAGATGTTGTATAGATATTAAAAATAAAAATAAATAAAATAAAATTTCTTTATTTCAGACTCAACAGAAGTCCATACGTTGTTAGTGAGTTAGTAACAGAAAATGCTTATATGCGATGTTAGTGTTATTAGTACTTAATTACATAACCCTATAGCTAATTCCACCCAGTGCCTTTGGATGGGACAATCCGGCCTGTTAGCAATCATCTTCAGGATGCTGTTACGAGTGCCGCGCAAGCGTTGCAGTAAGGAAGCCGCCTTCTTACGCATGATGGCGTGAAAACCATCCGTGTGGGCTGCAGCAAACATTCCCGATGCACTGCAACGCCGCGACAATCGCAACAACATCCTGAAAGCGTTGTTGTATTGTACGCGCAGGACATTATAAGCTCGGCCCGTATATGACACCCATAGGCCGCTCGAGTAGAAAGACTGACAGAACGCCTTAAATAAGCTCACCTTGACGTCTGTCGTGCAGCGAGCGAACCTACGGGCGAGCATGTTGCCCCGAACCGCTAAAGCCCTGCGCTCGCGCTCTATGTCGCCGTCATCACGAAGGTCACTGGTGACAACATGGCCCAGATACTTAAAACTATCAACAATTTTAAGCTCTAAGCCGTTGAGATATACCGGAGGTACACGGCGGGGCTGTTGTTTAGGTGCTTTAAACACTAAGACCTCGCTCTTCTTTGAGTTGTATTTAAGGCCGTGCACCTCCGCATATGACTCACAGATCGACAGCAATTCCCTCAACCCACTCATCGATGGACTGAGCAACACCATGTCGTCTGCATAACTTATATTATTGACACATGTACCGTCTATGTGGCAACCGACATGTGTGCCGCTCAGTCGCTCGATAAGCTGGTTGATGTAAATATTAAATAACAGAGGTGAGCTCAGTCCCCCCTGCCTCACACCACATTCCATTCTGTACTCATCTGACAGAGTACCAACCCATCTCACCCGATTCATCTGGTGAGCATACCAGTATCTGAGGAGGGCTGTGTACTCCACCGGCACACCCGTGCCCCTCAACTTGTCCCACAGCACGTCATAAGATACAAGATCGAAAGCTTTCGACAAGTCGAGGAAACACGCGTACACCGGTGTCCTCCTCTTAGTGTAGTACTTGACGGTGTGTTTCAAGCTAAGAATGGCACTCTCTGTAGACACTCCCGCCTTGAACCCGAATTGGGCATCATGTACCTCTACGTGTTTCAGGAGACAGCTATTTAACAGACCGTCAAGCACCTTGGCAGCGGTAGTAGCGAGCGATATGGGTCGGTAGTTGTTCATGTCAGATGTGTCACCCGTTTTGTTTTTAACTACAGGGACTACTATCGTCCGCATGAGCGGTTCCGGCAAGTAAGAATGACCTATGCACAGAGAGTAAAACAATGACAAAACCCTAGACAGGTGGACTCCCGCGTGTTTAAAGTGTTCGATACTGAGACCATCATGACCCGGTGACTTTCCGCGTTGCATACGTGAAATAATTGTAGCTACTGTCTTAGCTGGTATTTTCGCATTTCGTCCTGTCACAATAGTCTCAGTATCCCTCACTTCAGCAGATGTCGGGCCTAATGGTGACCGCACAGAAAAATGGTCCTTAAAAGAATCAGCAATATTCTTGTGATCAGTAATACCACCTACACTCACCGGGAGACTCGGCCTCACATTCATCTTGTTGGTATCTTTCCAAAATTGCTTAAAATTTTTAATAGAATGATTGATATTATTGAGATTAGATACAGTAAAGCAGTGCAAGTATTGTTTTTTTTTGTACTTGACTAAAAGTGTTGAAAAATTTTCTAAATTATTTCATGTGATACCTAATATTATAAGATTTTTAATTACGATGATTGTGCAAAAAGGTCCTTTAAATAATGTACCTACTTATGTTATAAAATTTAATTTTCACCTTTGTGGAAACTTTGTGCTTGAAAAAATAAATAGCATTATTTTTATGAAATATTCTTTGTTTTTTTTTATTCATTTACTCAGACTCTAATCATCATTGGCCTAGCCTTTTCCCAACTATGTTGGGGTCGGCTACCAGTCCAACCGGTTTCAGCTAAGTACCAGTGTTTTACAAGGAGCGACTGTCTATCTGACCTCCTCAACCCAGTTACCTGGGCAACACGATACCCCTTGGTTAGACTGGCTGTCAGACTTTTTCAAGCTTCTGACTACCTGTAACAACTGTCAAAGATGTAGGAATAACAGCCGGGACCCACAATTTAACGTGCCTTCCGAAACACGGAGGAACTCGTTATGACAAAGATGGTCACCCATCTACGGACCAACCGCGTCAAGCATAGCTTAACCTGTGATCGAATCACTTATGCGGTTATAGCTTAGCCACGAGCTCCTCTCTTTACTTATTTACTCAGACTCTAATGTGGACATTAAAATAACAACGATACCCACTGTAATAATTTTATTGAATCCTTGTGTCGTGAGCGTTTCACAAACATAAGAATCACGTTCACAAAAACACCCAGAGTCAGAACAAGCATTCGTGGATTAGACAAATGCATGCCCTACGGGGACATCGAAATCGCGACACTACGTACTCAGTGGGTTTGGTGTGGTGACCTCAACCACTGGGCTATCCGTGCAGTCAGTCATTTTTATACAAGCGAGTGTTACTACACTTAATTATAATTATGGATATAGTGCTTTTTTAGAGTGGATTTTTTTACTATAGAGGCAATATGATTCCCAATTCCTTTAAAAAATCATGCATGTTGCATGAGCAACGCTTGGGGGCGGGCCGGATATCGCCAGAAAATATCGCTATCACAAAAAAATATTTTTTGGGGATTCCCGCAAAAGGACCTAACGCTGTCGTGGGGAATTCCCCGTCCCGTACCTACTCGCGACCTTGGGCGTCTTAGAGTTACAATATTTAGTTTCGTGAAGTGGGTTGTGTTTGGTTGGCGGGAAATGTTGCAAATGTTGCAATCTTGATATATTAGCCCTCGAACCCGAGGCAATGTAAAATATAAATTTCGATAAGTTATACTGAGTTTGCAACTGTCAAAGCTATGAACAAGAATTGTATCTATTACTTTTCTATCATAGAAATTATTGTGTTTTGTTATTTCTTCAATATTATAAATAATAAATGGCGTAAGTCTATCATCATATAAAATTTATTGCTTTTTACTTTCGATAAGGTGACACCACCAAATTCTGCGCCGGGTGGCGCACACACAATGACACAAGGTAGCTACGGCACTGATTGACATGAGCAGATTCTATTTAAAAGGTAACTTTAAGTACTTTTTTGTGCAATAAAAAAACGCCGTAAAAACAATGTAATTATGTACTATTGGTTGATATTGCGAAAAAAATTGGCGGTAGCTTTTCGTCCTTCGTAGGACACTAGGCCGTCTTCGTTTGTTTCTTATTTGTAAGAGGGACCTGCCTACAATTTAAAAGTATAAATAAATAAACCTTATCATTAATGAATACGTGACTGATTATCTAATATCTGTCTACCGCAAGGCAAATGCACTGACTTGAGGTGTGACTATCCATGCGTTCCTACTAAAACTCAAGACCTATAAAATGTTAAAACAGCTCTGGGCCCCAATTCTGCTATTTAAAATGGCCGATGAATGAATGAAATTTGGCTTAAAATGTCATTTTTTGTTTTATCTGAAGCATTTTTCTTCAATAATTAGAAATTCAGTGTGGGAGGCTAAACTCAAGGTCGATACAATTAAGTTCCAATTACTGTATTGGCAAAATGCTTAAGGGAATAGGAATAATTTCAAATTTAATTCAATTACCATTCATTCATCGGCCGTTGTAAAATAGCAGAATCGGGGCCCTGTTTCTTCGCGTATATCGATCTTATAATCGATTCACACTGTGAATCGATTATATCGACTCTGTGAATTTCACAGAGAGCCGAGTGGTTGAGGTCACCACGCCGAACTCACAGACCACGACGTGTCGCAGGCTCGCTTCCCGCGTAGGACAAGCATTTGTGTGATGATGTGAGCAAGTATGCGGTTTTTGAATGTTTGTGAAAACCCCCGCAACACAAGGATTAAATTCCCTAATACAGGTGACGCTTTAAAAAAAACGATGACAAGAAATGGTGGGTCGTTGAAGTATTAAAATAAAATTATCCTGTACCTGTACCTAGCTCTTATAACTTAGTACCTTCGTTGAGAAAGTCATTTATACTTATGGACAGGATAGGAGCAGTTGGTATTTCGTTCTCTTTTGCATTATAAAAAAGCGAATTAATATTTAGGAATCCCTTAAAATAAGAAAACAACAGCATTGTATGAAAATATCTTTATGTCAAGTAAAATTAAAAAAAAAAAAACAAGTACTAAAACTTATACATGTCATAGTATAAAACAAAGCCTCCTCAGAGCCTTGTAATAAATTACATTAAATTACGAAGTTGCAATCATTAACACTTCAGTTCTGTAACTTTCAATTAAAACTATAATTTTATCACATCAATTAATTTAGAAAACATTAATGCACATTTTTGGTCGAATTTCAATTTGAGATCAAAATATATTTAATTGCAAATCTATCATTATTATATGTAACAAACATTTATGCTCAAAATATACAACATATTTAGGTCGGCTCACATACTGTACAGCTTTTCTTTAGCAGAACTGTTACTTGAATGTAATTCAAGTTTAAAAAAAAATATTCTTAGATACTAAAACAGCTCAAGTATGTTAAGAATAATTAAAATATATAAAAATCTTAGTTAATTAACAATGACTATGTGTAAGATGTATTCACAAATTCTTTTTCACTTTGTCATTGCTTTTGCCAGGAAAAACAAACAGCGCAAAAAAGTCTGTTAGTTAACAATACAATAACATGGCAAAATATTGGTATAACTACAAAACTGGAAGAAACTTATTATTTAAAATACACGATTTTAAAAAGAAAAATATAAAATTAGTTAATGCTAATGTAAAAAAGTCCTATAAAAGTAATATTATGGTCATTAGTGGTATAAACATAACAATTACACAAGTTGTGAAATAAATCATAGAAAACTGATTATTTCTCGAGGAAGTAAACATTGAATTTAATTTTAGCAGCATGTCCTTAAATAGACCAATGGAATGGTATGAGTATGTTTTTGCCACACAGACCATACAACAGCAGAAACTGCTAATCAGCTATGTGCTCATGCCTAGATAACAACAAATGGAGTGTAGGCCACAACACTCCAACAAGAATGCTATGACTTATGCACAATACCCACATGGCATAACACAATATAAGAGTTTGTTTAGAACTAGTGTTTTATCAATCTGAGTATACTATTAAATTATTGTCCCACTTTAGCACCTTTTTTCATAGCTTTTACCTCAGCAAAGGGCATATGGTTATCAGCAACCCAGTCCACAAATCTCTGACCTAAACCAATAGCTATTTCCATAGCCATGACACAATCATTCTCAGCCATGTGAGCTTCTGGTGGAGGCCGCCTCAAAACTCTTTCATAAATATACTGAAGCTTATAACTTTTGTCTGGCCTTTTATCATTCTCAAAAAATAGTTTTCTTACAACCTTTTTTTTCCTCTCTAATGGCTGGTTGGTTGTCCTTCTTTGTGGTGTTTTTTCATTCTGCTCTTGCATTGATTGGGTAGTATTTGCATCATTTTCAACATAGTCTTTAGTCAGACTTGTTTTTACATTATCAACATTATGTGTGTTGTCTAAGCCCTTTCGTTTATAATTGGGTACTGAAGTGGCCTCATTGCTTGGCTCATTATCTGTATCTAGAACTCTTTTTCTAGATGCTAGTTCCCCATTATAACGATGTCTATTTGCAGATTCTTCCTTTTCCAGGTCATAAAATGCGTTAAGACTATCAGCACACAGTATATCATCGGGTAGAGCGCAATTCAACAACTCAAAATGATTTTTTAGAATAGGAAAGTCAAAGGTATGCCCATTCTGTGCTATTAAACATACTGGCTTTTGGAAGAGTTCCAGATAACTATTGATGATGTTGCATACATTTAGGTTGAATGCAGTTTCATTCTCGAGTAGGTCGTTACACAGCCCTGTAACTTCGGTACTGTCGGGATCGATCATCCGCCTCGGGTTAAAACACTTTGTAAACTTGCTAATGACTCGCGGCATTGACCCTGGGTTTGTCTCCAACACCTGTTTGCGGCTGATAGCCACCATACTGAGTTCAGTAATCTTAGTTTTATTTAACTCCTTATATGGCAGACCACTGGTCTCCAAATCTATAAAGACGTACGTTTCGATTCGCGCCATGGTTCTGACTGGTGACACTTCCTTATTTTTTTACCAATTGTGTCCAACATGCATGCAACCCATCCGTTAATGGAGTGACTCATTTCAATAGCTAACTGAGCTAACTTTATGCAATACCTAATTATTTGTTTATCGCTTTGACGCTTGTTTTGTTGGTTATGTTTGTATTATTGATGATGTCTGACGTTTTACACTCAATACTTAATTACCACAGATAGAAAAAATCTTAAAACCGTTGACGCAGCAAACACGATAATTTCTTCCCTTATGCTCTGCTCCTATGATGATAGTGTTATGGTATACCATCTACCATAGCTTTATCATAAATGGGCTTTATAACATTGAAATATTTTTGCAAGTCAAAGTCTAGCTGTGCAATATTATTAGGTGAATTAAGAGATCTTTAAAAGTCCTTTGCGCTCGCCCTTGGGGATAGATAAAATAAGTAACACTTTAAAACACACTAACAATTTATTACAAAAGTCACAATCAAAATCTTTAATAAATAGATAGGACGATACAATATAGGTACTTACACTTACGCTAATCTAAAAATGAAAGTGATAACATTCGATAAGTATACAACTTTTTAGACCTATCCTCGTGTATTTCAACTTTAAACGTGATATCTTATTAGGCATCTAATCCTTATCGTCGCCGGCTATGTATTGTATCCCACTTCATTTAGGAAACGAGGTTTTATGCAGGTACTTCCCCGATTAAATTTTCTGTTCTGACACAATTCGTTTTCTCGGCAACACAATCATTGGAAATTCATTGTACTGACCGTCAGTAAAAATTGTGTAGGCAAATGCTGAGGAGAAGTATTGCATTCACACACAGGATGATTCAGGGGTAAAAAAACTGAAATGATGACAATAAACTAATCAATGTAGGTTAGTAGCTATCCAGTAGCTACTAAGTCCAAAAATGCTATTCTGAATGATTAGAGCCAAGTACGTAAGCTCGCAAGACGCTGCCTAATGCAGATAACTTAAAGCATTTGAGTTAAAATGAACATGTCCTACTTACAACTTAACAAAGCAGAGTTTCAGTTATCTAAATTTAATTTGGGCAATTAAATTAAATTTAATCAGGACAGTTTTAAAACTTCTTAATAATAATACAATCTAGTCTCATTGCCTTTTCCCAATTATACCTAAGGACATTCCCGACACTAACAATATCGGACAACGCCAAAACATAACATGTATACAATACAACAACCCTTATTGAAAAACTAGGAATGTGTGCGTCTGGGTGACAATGTCTTTTGATATCGTAAAGGACTACTTATCTACATATTTTTGTTAGGTGATAGGTTGGTAAAACTATATTACTACCCTCCTTCCTTCCTTTATGAAAGAAAATGTCGTTTAATTTTGAGAATCTGTCCAGTACGGAGTACCTACTGTGATTAGTTAAGAGATTGTAGAATTTCACAAGCGATATTCGTACTTTTCTTTTGCCTTTGATAATGATTTATATCACTGAGTTAAGTAGCTTATTTTTATCGATTGAACACATTTTATACTAGGAACAATAAAACGTTGCCATAAACAACCTTATTACACAACAATGGTTTATTTTAAATTGTGCCCATAGATGGCAGTGGATATTTTTTATCATAAATAATGGAGTTCATACTTTTAAATTTAAATCTTTGAGTCAATTCATATAGCAGAAGTGCAGTACTTTTCCACAAGACGTATGAATAATACAGATACAATTTTACTATTTAGATATCAGTCAAAAAAGTATCAACAGAAAACTGTCTTTGATTAAAACAAAGTTTTCATCAAAACTCTGATAACAGTTACCCTATAGAAAAAAAAAACACTAAAGGTTTACCAAAAAACATTAAAATACAATAAATATTTTAACCTATACGTAATATTTGAGTGCTAGTGGTGCCATTCATTTGTCAATGTTCTTAAAAGCTATTTTAATTGCCTACTCATATATCTAACAGTGCTCATTTTCATTTTACGTATTATAAGTGTTTGAGTTCAGCTATTAATTTACACATAAATTATATAGTAGAATGCAGCTAGCAACATCACTAGGAATGAAATTATTGGTACCCAATATTTTCTTAGAAAACCCCTGTCGTCTGTATTGACAACAGATTTCTTCTCCTTATATTTTTTTTTCTTACCACTCAATTTCCACTCATACTCGGCTAATTCTTTACGATTCTTTTCTTCCTCCAATTCCTTCAATCTCTGCTTCTCTTTCTCACTTTGAATCTTCGCAGCAATCTTTTTGGCTTCACAGCTTTCATCGCACAGTACTTTCGCGTCGCCTTGCCGGACGGTATTGCAGGGGGCTTCCTTCTTCAAGTTACCACAAGGACAGTGTACCTTGGTTTTCTTAGTGCACACTTGGTTGTTGCAGGCTCCCGGATGGCATGTATTACGACAGCGGTGGCCACATTCTAAGTTCTTTGGGCATTGTTGCTTACATGACAGAATCTCTGTAGTGGCTGCAGATATCTCGCGGCATCGCAAGTAAATTTCAGTAACTCCGCAGTGACAAGCCAGGCGTTCAAGAATCTCACAGGGAGGGCATTGACCTGGATGACAGGCCCTTATGGAACATTTGTGTGAGCATTTGTCAGGACGAGGAACTAAGCATTCCCTGTTACATTGCTTGCAACTAGACGGCACGTTTGGGTACTCAGGGTGAGGGCTGAGGAGGTGGCACAGTAAAGTGCACTTGTGATTACCACAGGATAATGGACGCCCACAGTCTCTGCCGCAAGGCCGCCGTGCAGCAGTGCTACAAGGCTGGTTGTCAGTCTCATGCTCACCAAAGCAGACTATTGGTATAGGTGTCTCACAGGGCGGACAATCTAAAGTCATTATTTTGGTCTTTGGTGGTTGTACTTCCCAAGGAGTTGCTGGCTTCTCTACCTGTTTAAAAAGCACTGCAACATACTCATGACACACTGCTTTACATTGATGACTGCACTTAGGATAAGACTTGTCACATATAGCTTTACATGGTGGACAGTCACCAAAATGACAGGAATGCTTATTTTCCTCACTGTGTCCACATTTGTATTTGATTTTACAAGGTAAACTACATTTAGGAGGTTTAGTCTGTCTCTCTCTTCCACAAGGAACTGTTACATATGTTTCTTTACACCTACAGGTCACCTTTGAGTCTCTAGGACAGGGATAGCAGGGCCCTCGGTGGCATATGCTGGTACATTTATGTCGACCACATTGAAGGCCTTTATCACATATTTTCTCACAAGGAGGACAGTTTCCATTGCAACACTTTCTGCCACACCCATGCTTACCACAGAGCCTTATTCCTCTACATTTAGTGTCACATTTATACTCTTTACTACATGGCAGAGATCTGGTATGTGTTGAACACTGGCATTTCTTCTGTATCAACACCTGGCATGGTGGACATTTCCCTTTATGACACTTTTCTGGACAGTTATGTTCACAATCTTCATGAAGCTTGCCACATGTCCCTAGGCAGGTTTCCATAACATCTGGGCATTGGACGTAGCGTTGGTTGGCCCCACATGGGCATGTTGTCATGCCTGAGTTAGGACAGGCTCCACAATCACCTGAATGGCAGATCTTCTCACATTTATGGTAACCACATGCAAATAGTTTACCACATTGCTTCTGGCACTGCCAAAACAAATCATTGCAGGGTCTTTTAGCTTTCTCAGCACCACACTGGCATGGCTGCACACTGGTATAGCTACAGTCAGGACATTCACCTTCATGACAGACATTTTCACATTTGTGAGTCTTACACAAAAGTGTTTTCTTACAAAGTTGACCACAAGACCATTTAGCAGCACTGCATCGCACTCTCTTACGTTCTTTCTCACAATAACAAATTCCATTGACAGTCTGTGGGCAAGGTGGGCAAGGACCAGGGTGGCATAAGAGCAGACATTTATGTTTACAGTTTTCTCCGGTGGACAGTCTTTTCCCACAGACTTCTCCACAAGTGTGAGGAATTAACCAAGGGTGGCATTGTGGATCATCCGTTTTTCCACAAAAACAACGATATTTTCGCGGTATTTCTTCCTTAGAATACGACTGCCGGCACTTTGGGCAGCACCATTC
This sequence comes from Trichoplusia ni, assembly GCF_003590095.1. Lineage (NCBI taxonomy): Eukaryota > Metazoa > Arthropoda > Insecta > Lepidoptera > Noctuidae > Trichoplusia > Trichoplusia ni. Next base: position 15,959,114 of record NC_039482.1, read on the forward strand.
AATTTTTTGTTGTTTATGAACAGTAATTGGTCCCTGGCTTTCTTCGCTGCGTAAGCTAATGCTGTCGTTTGACCATTTTTGTATGCAGGATAGATGGAAATAGGAGAAGCAGTGATCGCAAGTCCATATAGCGTTCGTTCTTTTGATAGATCCTATGCAAATGAGACAGGTTACGGCACGGCCGCTTATCGCCTCCTCTAGCAGGTTTTTAGTTCTATTGAGCATAAGGGTGTCTCCACCGCCGCGCCAGTAGCTCTGGAACACCCCGTCCAGGACGCTGGACTCGCATGGTTCCTCGTCTTCAGATGATGATAACTCCTTCATGCCTTGCAGATGTTTTTGAACATTTTGCTGCAATTTCGCAGCGGCATCTCTATATCTACGTGCCATTGTAAGATTAAAACAGGTTACGGTCTATAATAAGTTAGCTTTTCAGTTTGATTTTAAAGTAAATATCAAATAACAGACATGACTTTATTCTACAAACTTCTATTCAAGCAGGAACGACGGATGACGTTGACATTGACGTTCATTTATTTTCATTGCCAAAACCACGTCAAAGCTGTTGGCGACACGTTTCGATTCTGGATGCATCCCAAGCAAATATATTTTTTATTAATTTTATTTTTTTGTTATTTTTTCGATTAAAGAAACCAATATCATATTAAGTGTAACTAATTTATATTTGCAATTTTCTATTTGTTTAATCATAAACTTTGTGTAAATAATTACATTCACTTCGGTTTGACTACTCGATAATAGATGGCGTGTCAACAACACAAAAAAGGAGCAGCAAATCGGTGGTAGACAGGTAATATGATTTATACACAGTTATTCATATGTTCTGTAGACTACATAATCCACAAAGTGATTAAGGATACTAAAGGTAAAGATGTAATTCATAATGTGTCTATTAAAAGTATGAAATATTTATGAAATCTAAATCAGAATTACTAAAATAATTAAACATTTTAAAACCCACGTTTTTAAATGTGTTTTGTAGTCTATATGTTTATAGTGTTAATAAAATATTATAATGAACTACAATGCACATCAAGTCCTTAATTTATTTTGATTTAAACTGTAAAAGCAAGTGAAAAGCACAAGGAGAAAATTACGGCTCTCACAATTTTTTTTACAAAGCTTAGGTATAATGCATGGGCTTTTCATTTCTTATTCCATACCTTTTTCTAATTTTCGTGATAGTAATTTTGTTAAAGAACTTTAAATATAGGTGATTATTGAATATTTTTCCAGTGTTATGTGTGTATGTGTGTGTTATTCCACTTGTATGTATGTATTAAATCCTAATATGAATTGAATTCCTGAATTCCTCTTAAGCGCCGGATTCGGTGGCGTCATGCGTGAAAACGGCTCGACCGATTTTCAAAAAATCGTATGTGTATATTGGGTAAGAATCGGACAACGTCTATTTTTCATAATCCTGGGATATCATTTTATTGTTCGTATGTCAGTAAAGTCTTTTTTTCACAGATATTCTATTAAAATCGCTCATATTATAGCAAAACGACGTTTGCTGGATCAACTAGAAAATACGTAAAATATGGAGTAGGAAATAAAATATAACATATACAATTAGATAGTTTATTTATAAATCAATCAAGTTACAATCGAACTTTCGTAAAAATTATCGACTAATTTATTACCGGCAGCGGATGCCGCATTTGATTACAATAGAAAACATTCTTTAGTTGTACTAAAAAGCATAATAATTAGAAATGTAATGAATCCTTAACATACTTACAAGCGATATGCACAGATATTTTGAATATCTTATTAGTAATAAAAGCAGTTTATTTAATGACTAAACGATAAAACATGGTAACATTATTTCATTATTAGTGGACAATGGCACTAGAAGTAACCAATACTATATATTAGAAACTTAGTACCGCCGAAATGCTTAGTTTTTAATGACACACCGAATATTTGAAGTAGTTTTGCCTTTAATGTTATGTGCAAAATATTCACTGAATTGAATGACATTCATTCAATGTTTACTTGTCTGTCAAATCTTTGCCTATTGTAGTGTTTACTCCGGGCAACTCTAGGTAGTCATTTTGGACTTCACCGGCAAGATGAAGGTGCAACTTTAATTATGAATATTAATAATTGAGAAAAAGTTTGAAAATTACATCTTATGGTTCCTGAAGAGTATGGCACTCGTTCATTTATTTTATTTATCATTGTTAATGGACGGATAGTGAGAGGTTTTCTGTTACGTATTTCATGTCAATTTTAGTAAACAATTAGTAAATACCAATGACATTAGCGAACTCTAGAATTCATTTCTGGTTTTTTGTTTTTGCTGGACAGTTTGAACCAGCCAGCTGTCTTATTTTTATCCTTAGGCATCGATATTGATCTCGAAAGCCTTTCTCGATCGCTCTCTCGATTAATTAATTCACTCGATTGACTTTTCTTGCTGTCTCGTTGAACCGGTTTTCTTAGCGTGCTAACGTTATCTTTAGTACGTTTTTCCGGTTTTTTGTACAATGTTTGACTAGAGCTGGTTAGTCGATTATTTTGCGGGCGTCGAGTCAATGTTGATTGGCTGTAGGATTTATTTTTTTGTAGTGTTGCTGGCCTGTCGTCTGTTAACATTTTGGTCGAAGATGCCTTTTTGACGATTTCTTTGGGCTTCGACCTCCTTGGTCTCTGTGCGTAGTGCACGTCCTGTTGGTCGTTGTAGTGTTTGGGGGTCCAGGGCGCGAATATGGAGAAGCTCTTGGTCGTGTTTCGTATTTGAAGGTTGGATGAGTTAACTGAGGAGACGTCATCGCGGGAGCGGTTTCGGGTGATTCGGCCAGGGTCCGGAATGTCTCCAACTGAAAATTATAAGCATATGAATTTGGATGAAATATGTAGCCTTTAGGGCATTTTCCAGTGTGAGTGAGATACGTGTCCAGTTTAAGATTGAACAATATGCTGATGTAACTTACCGGTAGTCGCATGTAGGTAGACGACGCTGCGCTGGGACTGGTGGCTGGAGTCTCCTTCAGTGCTGCTCTCACCAGAGTTAGTGACCGGTGTCCTTCGGCGGTGTCTAGAAACATATAGAGAAGTTTATGGTGACCGTCCCTTCGAATGCAGTTTTGTACATCTCTTCCCTTATGTTTTGTGTCTACATAAACTAAGTAGGTATTAAATATTTTCATAACTCCCTAAACATGGGAATTAAACGAAGCTTGGCTAGTAAACATACCAGGACAAATTCCATATCAAGTGTCTCGGGGGTATTTTATTTCGAATTCATAAATGTTAATAATAATAACTTACTTCACGTCTCTGTTAAGCTCTTGTTTGCTGGCTCTCAAGTCCGACGAGCTGCCGCGGTCATCGTTCCTCCTCCTCACATCTCCCTTCGAGCCCTTAAGGGTTTTGGAGCTGCTGTGGCTCCTGGACCTCTCGTACGGACTGATGGGCGGCTTGCTGTTCAGTTTCCTGTCAAACTGGCTCTCCGTCTCCGAATTACTCTGGATTTCGGAAATGTTCTGAAGGTTTCGTTTGTAATGTTTGGAGTTGGGCGATATGCTTTTTTCGTCTCTATGTAAGTTTGAGAGTGAGTAGCTCTTGCTTGTTAATTCATTATGGTCTACTTCGTCTAGGCCTGTGCTAGAGTTGGAGATGGTCTTCCGTAGTGTTCCGTGTTTCGTGTGTGTGTATCGTTTCGTCTCGGGCCGGCTCTTGACGTTCGCGTCCGAGTCTTGGTCTGTGTCGCCGAAGAACCGGAGGTTCTTTGCTGGTGACGTCAGAGGTTTCGTTTGTTTTGTGTAGGACTTGCGAGGAGACTCGTCTTCTGTGGTTATAACACTCTCCTTCTCGATCTGAGGAATAGAGAAACTAGATAAATCTCGAGAAGACGATTTGGACGTGATCTGTTGCAAATAGTATATTCTCATTATGGAAAATAGCCCTGCACCTTGTTCTAGTACAAAAGTACCTAATAACGTATAGCTAGAGTTTCTATTTTATTATCAAAATAGCGTCATTCATTTGATTTCGGTTTTCGTTCACAGTTAGGTTTGAATCCCCAAAAGCCATTCGTTATTTTACTAGTATAGCAGAAAAACAATTGCTACTGGTCCTACTGGACTGGACTTTGAAATTATGATGTAGTCGAATATAATGTTATTATACCTTAGTGTTTTTCCCCTTCTTCCTAGTTAGTCTGTCGAGGGACTTGAACCAGTTGCCGACTGGTGGTGTTGGGGCTTGGCGCCGCGGTGGTGACGGGGTGGGGCTGGGAGTCGCCAGCCGGCGTCTCTCGCGGTAACGCTCAGCCTGGAAAGATAAGTACTGGTTAAATATAGAAGTAAGTTAAAGAAAGAAGGGGGAAAACATGGAGACTTGGAAGAAAGAGGGACTCTTATTTGAATTTGTTTAATATTGTAACGAAGAAGCGTAGAGTGGGAATTGCTTTCGAATTGTGCTAAAAGAAACTGAAGCAAATTATACACAAGATTCGAATTTTTTGAAAAATTACGCTTCCTTATACCTTATCAAAGTAGGCTTGATCCTAGTACCTAATATTTTAGAAAAAAACCCCCATTATCTGTGTTAAGACTGCTAAATCATTTATTTATCAGTTGTTCACAAAACGCATACGAATATAATATAATTCCACTCATTATATCACAGTTTTTGTGTAAGATCATTTACCTATCAGCTGCCGCCAATACACTCGCAACAAATCATATTAGCACGTCCGCGTGCGGGTCAGCGACCGACCCATGTAAATAAATGTAGAGTCCTTGTTTTAGAGATCTTTTATCATTTTAGTAAATCCTGTATTTACATTAACTCTTCTTATAAAACGGTCACTGCAAACCTGATAAGGTTTTACGTAATAACGTAACGTAAGACCGATTTTTCAAACAACCTCATTTCGACGTTCGACTTTACCCACTTCAGCTGAAATTTTATTTTGTTTTTAGACGTCGTCTTAGTAATAGCTTAAAAACAAGCTTTTACTGCTTTTTCGGACTTAATAGCGAGACTTTTTATGCTTTTCAGCCAGAATAAAGATAAAGATAAAGCTATGTTAAATACGTTAGCAAGGTACCCATTCGACTCGGACTTCTTTTCCGGTGTGAAAAGTAAATGACAACCCACGTCGAGAGCATGGTATGGGGATATGTCTGACTTCTACCGACTGAAAACACCCCGGGCCCCTTCTACTGGGATAGAATACTACTCACGGGATTGCTCGCGCAAGCTCTGCGAGGCTGGCTGGTGCATGCTAACAATTTAATTAAAAAACAGAGCAAAGAGATCTGCATATAAGTTGCTAGGATTTACTAGAACATGCGGAACCAAAAAGTAAGTATTACCAATTATTCAGACGTTGTATCAAATTTCCCAAGTGTAATGTTACAGTAAAAAATGATAAAAATTACAGTTGATGGCGTCTGTCTGCGGTAGGTCACAAAAAATATTGTTATTATTTAATCATGCAGAGTAAAAATGGCCGCTACTTATATACACGTGATATATTGGTGAGAAAGGTTTAGCTTGTCCTTGTAGATTTCTTTTGCAATCATTTTTGGTTTAGGTCTAGGAGTTTGTGTGAGAGAGGCTTTACTATAAAACTATATCTATATATATATATATATATACTAATATATAAAGCTGAAGAGTTTGTTTGTTTGTTTGTTTGAACGCGCTAATCTCAGAAACTACTGGTCCGAACTAAAAATTTCTTTTTGTGTTGAATAGATCATTCATCGAGGAAGGCTTTAGGCTATAAACCATCACGTTGCGACTAATAGGAGCGAAGATACAATGGAAAATGTGAAAAAAAACAGGGCCGGTATAAATCATAACTTATATGTTTTACCCACGGGGATGAAGTCGCGGGCAACAGCTAGTTAGACTATACAAATGTTAACAATTATATGTTTATATTGTATATTTTCGATTTCTATTAACGTGTTCGAGTTCAGTCGAGACTCGTTCAAGAAGAAAAAAGTTTTGTATTAGGTACTAGTAACAGACGTCAAACTGAACAAATAAGACCCATGAGAGCATGCACTAATTAAATATGAACATAAGTCATTGCAAGCTAAGAAGTAAATATTCTTGTGGTTGTGGAAACGTGACAGAGCTATACACGACATAGGAGGCCTCTCTCTTCAACAACAGCAATAATATTAATTGACAGGAATGTTAGTCTAGTGGTTAGTAGCCCTGACTGCTATATGGCGGTCGTGGGTTCGATTCCCACTCAGGAAAAATGCTTAGGTTATGAGCACGATCATTTGTTAAGTGTCTTGGTGTAATTTAGCTAGAATATTCTGAAATATAAGTATATTTATCAGATGTTTAGTATTCATAACGCTTTGTTTAGTTCGAGACTAGATGGCGTTGTGTGAAAACTGTTGAAAAATAATACTAAGTACAGGTGATGATTCGTCCTCTGATCAACTTTAGCCAGCTGAACAAATATTATTTATGTTCCTTGAATCGCCCACAACATCGACAGACATAACATGAATATTAATTTATATACCACAGCTAAGTAAACAAGTCTACCTAATACGTGGTCGTTTCATTTTTACTGTGAATAATTACAGTATAATAGTCCATTGTACATTGATAAAAAGTATTGTAAAACAGCAATACTAAAATCATTGACATTGACTCGTTTTTTAATTATTTTTTTGACGTAATTAATAGCATTTTAATTTATTTCTACTCGTTTGGCCTGTTTTTTTACTTTTCATAATAAAATCACGAACCTCATACGAAAAACTAAAGCAAGGCAAAAAAAAATCTACTAGAACTTAACCCCAAGTACTTTCCATTTGCTATTTTGATTTTAAATTATTAAAATCAAATAGGTGACGTTTTACAAGATGATTCCGTCTTAACCTTCCTGAAACCCTGGTATACCTACCATCCAAATATGATAAGGTGACTCGTTCTGTCATTCGAGGCAAGGTCGACGGGCCGCCATATGGCCAGTGACCTTACTCAACAGCTTTAGGCGTATGACTGACCTGAGGGTCTGCCACCACGCCTTATGTATAGTTACCGGCACGGATCTTGAGCGCTGACCTTTACCTGCGCAGAAGTGATTTTTTGGGTCCCTTTTACTGTATGAAGTGAGGCGTGGGGCAGACTAAAGTGCAGTGATTTGACGATTTGGTCCACCTCCGTGGTCGAGTGGCGTACGCACCGGTTTCAAGGTGTCAGTAGCTCTGAGGTCCCGGGTTCGATCCCCGGTCGGGTCAATATAAAAATTCACATTTCTACAGTGTCTCGGGTCTGGGTGTTTGTGGTACCTTCGTTGTATCTGAATTCCATAACACAAGTGCTTTAGCAACTTACTTTGGGTTCAGAACAATGTATGTGATATTGTCCGCATTTATTTATAAAGTGATTGGCCCGCAGCGCATCGCGTCATAGCCGTCACTCGTGATTCGTTCTTTGATGCAGTTGCATGCACCTCAAGACGGCTCAAGATTGGCGTTTTATTTTGTCATGACTGTACGATGCGCAAAGCGATCCCCATTCTTCCGCCGAGCGCTCAAGATCCGTGCCGGTGACTATAAGTTATATGGTATGGTTGTGGAAACAGGACAGCGCAATATATAATGTAGAGCGCCGTCTCCAGGTCCAAGATTGTATGTAATTTAACCATACAATTATTTTGCAAGAACATAAAAGTACACTTAAATGAATTAGGAACGTATGTAAGTATGTTTTTATAGTTCAAACAATTATATTATATACGCGACACGTCTCGCTCTGTTTCGTTATCTTGCTCTGATTGTCACGATGTTTTTACTGATGTTCGTCAACTAGATAAATTCTGAAAAGCGTATAAGTATTTGGCCTGTTTCTTAGATATGGAAAGCGTAAGCAGAATAAGGATCGTGACAGTTGATTTCTTCCAGTACAATAAATCCTATAGTTAATCATTATAGTAAAATAATCTCGTGGCTTGATTTTAAGGGTGGGCATAAATTATTGGTTTTTTTTTTGTAATCTTGCAAGAAAACCTACATTATTTAGCCTGTGCATAGCCTTATCCAAGCATCATCGCACATAGCGATGAAAATTATAAGAATAGATAAGAAAAAGTGGAAGTACGACTTCATGAAACATTAACAGGATATTTTAAAGTAATATTTAATATGCAAACAGTTCTAGTCTCTATTATACATATAAACTAAGTTGTAGTGTTTACCAAAGAGGTACACATTAATGACCAAATTCAAACTCATACTGTGGCAACACTGTATTTCGCGTGTATATAAAGATGAGGATGACATCACTGCGGTGTCAAACACATGACATTGAACCTTAGGTCAGTGAACCCGCTCATTTCTAACTTAGGCTGGTTTCAAAGCTTTCCGAGAGAGCCGAAGTAGTGCAAGGGTGGCTCTCAGAGTGGAGATAGGCGACGTGTACTTGCAACAATACAGATTGGTCCGTACTTGACCTGCAAAGGGTAAAAACTTAACCCATATTCACCGCTGTCTGCCCATCATGCCCACCCATGCTGATCTATATGTCACCATATTTTTTTGTTAAGGCGGGAATCTTCATGTACGGTTGTCCCTCGGAGAAAATGGAGGAAATGGGTAGTGTCAGACTCTTGCTGACTAAATATGAACCACCATGCAACGTCATCCGCGTTTTTGTGTCGGTGTATAGCAATGCGTTGCAATCCTTCATACTCACTTTCACTCAAGTTTCAGCCCCTCTATGTCTGAGTGTCATTTCCACAATTTATAACAATGACGCTCAAGATATAGAAATGACATTTCGCTCCAATAAGTCACGTTATTTCGACCTGTCATCTCTATACGTTCAATTGTTTCTGTTGACGCCGCGAATGGGTCGTCGGCTCTGAAACCAGCCTTAGCCGAACCAAAACCAACTTATTGCTCAAATCAGTTCAATGATTAGCCAAAAATAACTTTTAATGCAGTACCTCTGTCGGATCGTTATTGATAATGTTAATGAGAACATTTATTATTGAAGAATGTAATTAATCGATGCATTTTTTGTATCTTTTTTATGTGTATGCAAACATACCGCCCGCTGCGGGTTGATAAAAAAAATGTGCATTTTTTTCCACATGCAAATTATTTTTAAAGCAATAAAGCCTGTTTTTTTGGTTATTCCGAAGATTCCTTTTTATTGTAACCTCCTTAGGTCAATTAAGGCGTGAAAAGATATTAGAGTTGGGAATCAGAGAATTTCTGTATTGAATGTATCTGAAACTTCCTAGATTCAATGATTGATTTACTCATGGCGGCATTTTTATTGAGAAGTAGTGTAAGTCTTCATTTTTGTAGTTACCTTGTTCTTCTATGAAAAGCTTTGTATGCACAGATTTGAATGCAACTCAGGCCACCAATACAAATGTTACTTTTAATAGTTATGTGTACTATTTAAGTCATTGTCAGAAAATCTGAGGATTTACCACCACGTCTTTAAGTAATATTATTGCAGGTATAGAAGCGTCCAGCCAGAGTCGCGCCCAGCATGCGCGAGTGATCATGTGACTCTAAGCAGTAGAAGGGTGGTTTCAGTTGGTGGAAGTCCGACATATCCCCACGCATCGACGTGGATTAAAGTTATTTGAGTTTAACCCCATAAACCAAGAAAAAGGGTGTGAAAGTGTGACAAGCGCAAGCTAAGTAAGGTCGTCGCTCTTTGACAACTGCAAGAATGTCTCTTGGTAGTAGGTCTGGATTAGTTTAATTTAAGTTAGTGACGTAACTTGTGAGAACAGCAAGACGATTATAACCGCGCTTCACAAAATGTAGAAACAGATATAATATCTTAAATGTGAATACCTCACTGTCTCTTATTCGAGTGACCTTTCCTTAGCTTCCGAGTTGTATTTAAAAATAACGAGATTTTACAACACTCAAGGATATTACAATAACATTAAATTGTATGTGAATTGTTAATAAATAAATGTGTTTTGTTTAATTTTATTATAACTTAAATTTATCTACACACACGTGAGTAACTAAGAGTTTTATTAAAAGAATAAAGGGTCGACAAAATGCAATTAAGACCATACTTACATATATTGGAACTAGTTTTCCTTTTTCTTTAATATATACCAATAATAGATCCCTAACCATCAAAAGTATTAACAACCATGTTGATTACATAAACAGTACTTTTTATTAGTCGCCGTTTTGACAGAAAAAAAACTTCTTTTGATACAGTCCACTGACAGACAAACGTACCAACGAATGGAAAAAAGTGGTTACAAAATTTGTCTTTTTTGTCACTTTTGGGAATTAGCACAAACTTCGGTTTGATTTGAGCAAACCACTATGCAATCTACGATCCAATTGTTACTAGGATTGCAGACCGAAAATGGAGGTTATTTACCTCGGCCTACTTAGTAAAAATAGTAAACCTTTGCGGCACTAATATAGGCCAGCGTTATATCGACCAGGAGCGCAGGCTGTCACTCTACTTTCACTTTCTGCTTGCCTGGTGCCCCGAGTCAGAGAATGTGGCGATTTTAATTGCGATATGAAAAAAACTGCCTGAACCTCTATAGAAATAATATTTTCAAAAGGGAAAGAAACTGTGATGATCAAAAAATGTGTGTGTCTTGGGACGCTCTACCGGCAGAAAAATAACAAATTGATTTATACTACTAATGAAGAATAGCCTGACCATTGCTTCTGCTATTGAGTGGGGCTAGCCAAATTGGCACCGTCATTCTTTAGGTTGTTACGAAGCGGTTTATTCCCTTTTAAAATACCACTTCAAAATGAGTAATTACAAAGTTTTTTGTTTACAGACATCATTCTAAAATATTTCATTTTTATATACATATATAGATGTCAGAAATTTTTTGCTTTGCAAAAAGAGGCAAAAAAGAACGCTCATGACTTGAGGTCTAAACAAACATTGCAGTTGCAACTAGAAGCAGTGTTGAAACATTCCTTAGTTATTCTTACAATATTGATTAAATACTCAATTAATAGTTTCATTTAATGATACCAGATGATTTAATACAGAAGCTACGAAATTACACTCAGCTATTTCTGTTGACCTAGTATTAATTCTAAGCATTGCGTATTACATTATGACATTTTCTGTTGTCTAGAAGTACCAGAACAAAAGGATTTTAAAATATTTTCATATCTACAAGGTAACATGTTTAAAGAAGACAAAACAGCTTCTTCTTGAATCAAAAGCAAAATGGTAACGTTAATATAACTATTAATACACGGTTCTTAATTTTTCCATTCCGTTGTCTTCAAATTTAATTTTTCGAAGATCAAGATAAAAGAAATAGGAAGTGGCTACTTCTTTTTGAAAACGCAAAATAAAATGTACCATACGGGAAAAACCCATCGCAGATTCTATCAATCACGTAATTTTATTATTTTTCTATTTCACAGTCCATATTTGTCCAGTTTCAGGGCATGGGAAAGTTTATAGAATAATGCTAGTGTTTGGCAACAGGAATGCTCGGAGCCATCGCAGATCAATCTCCGCCAAGTGATGGTTGGAACACCAGCGTTATAATAAACAGTTGTGTAACAACCCCTACTAATGGAACTCGAAAACAAATATGCTTGGTTTGTTTTAAGCGACTTCCAAAAAAGGAGGTTCCCAGTTTGATTGTTTGTCCGCGATTATCTCGCGTTTTATTATATGTGTACGAGTACCTAGGGGTGAATAGGGTAGTTTACTTGTAACTAATTATGGAAATTATAGTATGGAAAAAATGTGACTATTTGAAGAAAAGCGCTCATCACTGAAAAGTAATCAAAAAAACAAAATACTCAGCAAAATCTGTTTCTTTCTTTGGCCTTTTTTGGGTTTCATTTAATTCGAGCAGTTGACTAAAATGAAGATTTTGATATCCTGTAACCTATAACTGTACAATTTTTTCACATTTAAGACGTCAGTCTTATTTGCAAAGGACAATGAGTATCACACTCAAAAAAATCACAACTCAAAAAACTCTCTAAAATGGAGCGTAACTCGCACAGATATCGTTCTCCTATCAAATCGAGTTACATTAGTAGGTGAATCAGATTGAACCTGCAACCTTTAGCTGCGATAGGTCAGCGCGAGAGTATTGTGCCGGTGCTGTCAATGACGAATCACATTCTGTTCCGCATTGCAAGCTCCGATAACTAAGTGCCCACTACATATTGGTGTCTATCACATTAGATAATAACTTTGGGGTCAGCCACTGTTATAATTGCTCGTAACTCTATGTTATGACTGCATGGATAGGTGAGTGGTTGAGGTCACCAAGACAAACGTTCGTTCGATCCCCGTGTTCAGCGTTTGCGTGATCCACGAATGCTTGTCTTGAATCTGAGTGTCTTTGTGCATGTGAGTTGAATGTATGTGAAAAACCAACGACACAAGGTTTACATTTTCTTGGTGGTCATAGCGATCGATTAATTAGCTGTGGGACCCAAAATTACATCCAATAAATAAATGAGGAATTCTTAGATTTAGATGAATGCTTTAAGTAATCTTCGCAAGTGATGTAACAGAGTCCAATGATGCTTAAACATAGCTCCAACGTAGGTAAGGATGATTTTTGAGTTCATAATATAATGGATGTAAAGGAAATAATATGACGATATCAGAAAAATATCGACGATGCCTGCCTGAATGCAATAAGAGTAATCCTTCTTAGCCAAGTTAGACTTGAACTAGAAAATACAACGATATCTCCAGTTAGCTGAAGTTCCAGTAGTAATGTACTTACCAAGGCAGGTGAGTCCAAAGGCCTGGATCTAGATTTCCTCAGGTCGCTCTCCCCGTCCGAAGGTCTGGACTGTCGATCACTCTCTCGGTCCGAGGAGTTGTATCTTCGCTTCTCTTCTTTACGCTCCTTGTATCTTCTGTCTTCTTTTGATGTTCTTTCTCTTTCGTACCTGGTAATATAAAAAAAATTAAGCCATCTTCAAGAGTGTGTCCAAAAGTACCTAGTGATTCGACGAATATCGATAATTCTGATAAAAAAATTACAACTCCCTTATTTTTGCGAAGGTTTATTTGTAATTGACGTTTCTGGGATTCAAAGTTTGAACAAACTAAAAAGGGATACTAATACTGGGGCATACCACCATGGCCCTTAGAGTAATATTGAACAAACCCTTTGAGCTTTGTAACCTAGACACATTTTCTTAATGCAAGTTACGAACAAATCCTCTGATCACTTGTTTATATGGAAATAAAGGAATTTCCACATCATACTTACCGTCCATCATACTCTACATCCCGGTACTTCCTCTCAGGGTCACTGTCTCGAGGGTCCGAGCTCCTGTACCTGTCCAGGTCCTCCCTGGATCCCCTGTACCTCCTCTCATCAGCCTTACAATCGTAGTCAATCTTCTTCACCACGATGTCACTTGGTTCAGGGTCAGTGTACCTGGTTCAGCAATCAATAGGTGTGTCATCATGGTTACAACTCGGAAAGATTCAGGTGACAAAGATTTACAAAAATATACCTTTCGATTTTGTGATAAGGTTGTTATTACGGTACAAGTGTCACATAGAGTATAGTTACCAAAAAAATATTGCGAGAAAATCGGAATTATCCTTTTAGCCTTGTTTAAAGGTGGAGGTCTTCAATTCTACTACTTTGAGCTAGACTAGGTTAAGGAAACATTCACACAGTCATGCATGTGACGCTACATATAAATGAGTCACGAAGACTATCCACGTCATTCATACAACGCCTTATCTGATGAAAGCTGTGGCCTGATTTTGTTTTAAGTGAACCTTATACATGGTCTGTTGTTCTAGGATTTCTTTAATTCCATTAAATTTTTAGAGTACTTACTAAATGACATAAAAGCGTGATTTACAGCTTGCTTTGATTCGAAAATAAACTATTTTTAAAGTCAAACTGTTCGTATTGGTCATTCCGCTTCAGAGTAACAACAAGTTTATATAGAACTGGTTACTAATTAATTGTTTGAAGGTTAATAAGTGTGTTACCTTCTGTACTCGGAGTCTTCTCGGGCAAGATGTTCAGGGCTCTTGAGGACCCGAGTGCGAGTCTTTGGTTGGACAATATCCTTCTCTTTCTTGCTCTTCTTAGAAGAGTCGCGAGAGAACAGCTGTTTCATCTGCAAGATATGAGTTGATTAGTATTCTGACTGCAATAAGTGTAGCTTAGAAGTGCTTTGTGATTTTTTTTACCTTTTCAAGTCCAGATAGTTTCTTTGCCTTCGGCGGTTTCGCACTAATTTTATCATCAAGTCTGCTAGGACTTTTCTCGTATCTGTCAAGTTTTGGTTCAAAATTGGATCCGTCATCAGCGCTTCTATCTCGCCCCGTGTACTCCTTCCTATATCCATCATCCCTGTAGTCTTTGAACTTTGCCAAATAGTCTCCGTTCGCATAAATCTGTTCGCTAGGATAATTATCCTCTGTATGCCTTCGTTCGCTAGCCAAGAAGAGAGAAGTGTCTCTGACGTCATCATCGCTTTCGATTCTCATATGTTGTGTCCTGTGGATATCACCACTTGAGTCTTTTCGGAAATCATTTTCAATACCGGAATCAACTAATCGATTGTCAATGTCGTATCGACGTGGAGATCTTTCATACCGATAATATTCACGACTGTCACCCGAATCATGACGCCTCATACCGAATTCTTCCTTGTATCGGTCTTTATTCTTAACACGTCGTAGTGAGTGATAAGAATCAGCGTATTTTGGAAGATTTGCATAATCCTCTTCACGTTCTTGCGCAATTTCGGGGTTAGAGGCGTAATGTCCTTTCCTTTTGCCAAAATACTCGTCCTTTCCTTTATATTTCTGTCCAGATTGAATGAGATCATGACTAGAGGCGAGTTGTTTCTTCACTTTGTACTTTTTCTCTTTATATTCGTCTGGAGTGAGCAGGGGCTTGCCAGTGTTAGAGTCTAGACTCGGAGGTTCATATTCAGGTTCTGGAGGGAAGCTTTTGACATTACTCTTGTATCGAGGTTCCAATCTGTCAAGAAACTCACGTCTATCAACTTCCCCTTTGCCCACTTTTTGGAATGTCCTGCTTTCAGTGTTGTATTTGACCTTATGGTTGTCTGAATCGTATTTGTTGTAGTCTTCTGTCACACTGCTTTCGGCAAAGCCGTCTCTCTCTAAAGTATTCCGGTAGTATCGCACTGTTTCGTTTACATACCTCTCCGTAGCTTTCATGCGTTTTTCTGCTTCGTATATCGGATCTTCGGCTAAGTATCTAGTTATAGGCGCTTCAACGTTTCTCTCACGATCAAGCCTACGAGCATTTAATCGTGATTCTAAAAGTTGTCGTCTATGACTTAGTTCGTTAAAATCCAAGTCAACTTTAGTAGTTTCTTGTTCAAACTGTTTCTTCTTGGTGTCCATTCCATCGCCTCTACCTCTGAACTGGTCTATTAGGTCCGGAGACTTTTCTTTTGGTGAATATTCATTAGCGTACGTAGGTTCAAAGTCTTCGAAGTTGGTCAACTTGTACTCTCTGAATCTGGGTCTGATCGGCGAGTCTGTTATATTGTATGGTTCGTAGCTATTGAAATTATCTTTTCCATCGTTTTTGTAATCGTAATCGTACATACGAGTTTTGTTAAATTTATGTTTTTCATCGTACCCTTCGTCTTCATCTGAAAAGTTTCCATACTTCTCCCTCGAAGGCGAGTAAGTTTTGTGAATAGTCTGTTTGTTGATCCTGTTGATATTTGAGTCGTGATCTCTTACTACGTGAGCATACACCACACCTTTATCCATCTTGTTGACCGGGGTAGGTACCCTCTCCGGACTTGTATTTCTCGCAAACAAATTCGGGTCAGGACTCACGCTTGGTTTTATGTAAGAGAACGGCTGACTCGAGTTCGTTCCGTTAGTTGGAGATATTATATGAGATTTAGGAGTAGAAGTTTGTTGATCTTCCTTTATAATTCTCACTAAATGGTCGACAGTGTGCCCTCTAGTTAAAGGCGGCTTGTCAGGCGGTTGTTGACTGCTATGTATCATTTCTTTATCACCATAAACGTTTTCTTCGATTTTTTTGATGCTATCTTTTATTCTGTCCTTAACTTCGATTGAGTTGACAGTTTTATTTTTAACAGAATCGATTTCATCAACCAGTACAGTTTTCTTAACTTCAGTTTTTCGTTTCGGTGTTTCCGTTATTTGTGGAGACTTTTCTTTATCCTTTTCCTGTGATTTACCCCTTTTAGTTCTAGTTGGTGGTTTGGGCTCAGGTTTATCTGGAGTTTTATATCTGGGAGGTTTTTCGACAGGATTGATTTTTTTACTGTTCGATGTTGTCGTATCTTCAGACTTACTTACCGCTAACTTCTGCTTCTGGTATATATCGAGAGGTGGCGTTTTCTTAAAATAATCCTCTCTTGGCGAACTTTCTATGATGGGTGACAGCTGACTCTTCTTATTTCTTAGTGATTTAAGGAACTCTTCCGTTTCACTGCCGGATCGTTTTCGAACAGGTTTGTCTTGTTTTGTACTATTTAAGTTAGTGTTTGATTTCAAATCAGAGACGTCACTTTTACTTCTTTTAACAATGGCAACTGGTTTAGTGGTGACAGCTACTGGTGCGTCTGGACTTTTGTTCCTCTGCGCTCTTCTGAATAAGGTCGAAAGTGATGTGCGTTCTTTCTTTTTCTTTGAGCTTACATCACTGGTCGACCTGCCGAGAGGAGTTTTCGCTGGGGATCCTTCGTCGCTGTTCCTTCTTCCGATTCTGTTGTCTTTTTTCCTTCGGTGCGGTAGTGAGAAGAACTTCTCTGGCGGGTTGTTGGAGGTGCAGCTGATGCCCTCGGCTTGCGCCCGGACTTTGTTCGCTTCTTCAATCAATTCCTTCTCAGAGAGATGTGTGAATGGTTCCTTTCTGATCGGTGACGGCTGTTCTGACGAGGGGGTCCGCGAAGCACGCGGCTTATCTGTGAAAAGGATATGAGTATGAAGTTAGTTTGTACTATCATCTCTTTGATCGTTTGTTAAATTCTTGTAATAAGTAACTGTAGTATTTCATGCACCAGGTTTGAAGCTTGTCAGTCCAGTTATATTATGTTGGTTTAGAGTCTTGGCATGAATTGTTAATAAGATATAATTTGGTTAAAAATAAAGAACGTTATGGTAAATAGTAGTAAGTTTGAAGATAAAATTGAGTGTGTTAGAAAGAAATCCTGGTCTAGTCAAAATAGACTTTTGAAATCCATTTCCCCTCAACTCAATTCCAAACGTTGTTGTTTACCTTATCTTAAAATATCCTGAACCAATCGTTTAAACATTAAGACTCACTTCAACCATTTACGTATTTTGCAGACGTTACATTTCTGTAATCGGAGCCGTGGCGTCATGTGTAACGGCTTCATCGAGCAAAGAACTTATATTTCGACTCCTACGCATGCTAATCACCTCGGGTTGCAGCAAAAACTAACAATAGCAAATGATTTACTGACGGCTAATGTCCTGCCATTCATTTAAAACGATCCGATAGATTTCAAGTGACATTTTGACATTACGCCACAGGCGACAAAGAATCGATGTATTTATATTTCAGATCGTTCTATACCAGAAGCTTGATAGATTGCGACTATTCATTATAATATATGCAATAAAAATTCTCCGTGAAACTGGATATTGGGACATATATTTTTGCAGAAATCTTTATTGACAATATCCAGGTAAAGAAATTGTCGAAATGTAAGCGTAACTTAAGAACAATAAAAAAGAACAACAGAACAGTTGTTTACGAAAATATCACAGCTAAAAATAAGCGTGAGCGCAGAGGCTGTGACGTCACGATCTTGATGCGCCTGCGACGGTTTTGAACCTGTATTGTATGCATGAGGCCGACATAAATGTTTTTATTCCGAATTTTATTGTATTCGATTTTATGTTTGATTTTAATAAGTTTTCGATGCAAAATGTCATCATAACTTGAAAGGATTTAGAAAGCTGGTTTGTTTTGCAGTTTATGAGGTTCATCTGCTAAGTGTTAGGCAGGTAGTTGCACACAGCAACAGACGATTCACATTAGCGCTTCAACAACTTCGTATAAGGTTTAGTAAAAAAAATCGATGTGTTTTTGCAGAATGGAGTTAAGGATAAAATTACTTAGAAATTTTGTTTAGCTCTAGTTTTCATTGTTCTACTGTTGAATCAAGCCTTTTTGGACTGCTTCATATCACCTCTTTTTTACGACTTTCAGTTCTCTTTGCACCAATCTGCTAATTGGCCTTTGGAAGAGCCTGTTCAAGTTGAGGAAGCCTGTCCAATCAAGTGGCATGTATGCCCTATGTTTGCGTCGTTTGTAACTACGAGTCTATCGTTGAGATTAACAACTATTTTGCATGACATTAGTGTCTATTTCTAGGAACAGCTTCATCTAAACGGCATATATGTTATGAATAACTTAAGAGTGTTTGGAACTCATAAATATGCATATCCATGATTTGAAGTGCTTTGGAGAATTATGTGCTATGATGTATTGTTATTTATTATTGTATTCGTCCTAGTTTGGCTTCATTTACAGCATAGAAAATATATTGATGGAATAACCGGTCAAGTGCGAGCCGGACGGTATGAGTAACAACCGTTTCTCCACACCCATCTTCATTTTTTGTATTTTCTGTTAAATCGGCAAAACATGATCTGTGAATATTCTAAATAAGATGATTTAACATTTGAACTGCATATAAATTAGAAGTCACTTCGATAGTGCTGGCATCATACCTGCATCTTAACCATACAAATCCATACACAGAACCACTAGGCAACGAGGATATAATGCATTGTCGATAGCCCATTTGATCCTCTAAAACCAGCAACTTCGTTTTCTGTGCCAAAGATACGGAGGATTACCTACTGTTGTCTCATTTACCAGAACTGTTATATTGTTCTCAAACAGATGATATTTTAGCCAAAATCGTTGGTGGTCTAACCAGTTACTTGACAGTTTATTAACTAAATGTGTGACGATGGTAATCTTGTGAATATTTAATCTCTGTAACGGCAGTTGAGCAGTGAATTAAGATTTGACCCCAAAATACGTCAAATGGGATAGATGTTTTCGAGAAATTTGCAGGAAATCTATTGGTTTAATTATATTTTGATGTTTCTGTGTTGTGGTCTAGAGCTTTTGATGTGTCTGTAATATATGGGATGTTCGAATGATAATTATAGCAACGTTTGTCGTCACCTCAGCAATGCTACAATTAATATTGAAAATATACTAATTTGGAATGGGATCAGCTTATAAATTATGTAGGTTGTAAATGTGCTTTTACCTTTATCGTAAATTGTATTTTGAATACACCTCAAGATTATATAACCTAGCCTTGCAATACCTCACGAGTGTTTTTTATCTTTCCTACATTCTTAATACCAGCCTATAAATGTCCCACATTTGGTCACAAAAAAACTTCTCCTACTATGGAATATTATTTCGTTAGTTATTACCTTCCTGATACCATCCTTCATTCATTTCCGTGAAGAGATGTATCTACAAACCAGAATTAAAAAAAAACTGCTAAAGAGTACAAATTCATCTTGCTTAACAAACAAAGTTTTGAAAATATTGGTAACTGACAGAACACAATAGAATCATCATATATCCGTATTAACCTTGCGTCGAGTTGTATTCACAGTTATACACAAACAGACGTGTTTGTATAGCGGCATCTTAAATGTACTATCAAGACTATTTTGGGAAGAGGTATGTAGAGGTAGGAGAAAATAAAGTGTATTGAGTGTGGAAAAGAAACATCGGTCAGACGGGAGCTGGGTTTGTGTACAAAAGCTAAAAGGTTTTGGGTTGAATTGCTGAAACTTATAAGACTCGTGCTGATTCCGAACTTCTACTTCTTACAGTTAAATTATTGCAGTTGTGGAAGTGTGACACAGTATACAACATAATATAGTGGTATCTCTCTTCAACAATGTCAATTTATTGTTTTACTTCATCTTGAATGAATTTAATCCTTGACTTCCAGACTCAGGACAAGCATTCGTGGATCACAAAGACGCTTGCCGTTGTTGACACGTCGAGCAAAATTGGCGTACCGTAAACGTAGTAAACGTTGAAACGGGGGATGCTCACGCTAGAATGATAACGTTTTTGATCTGTTCTAAGACATGGTACAGGTCCAAACAAATTGGACCACATAATCCCACGTAATAAAGAAGTAGTAGCCGGTGCAGAGGGGTTATAAGAGCTGATGATGATGTTCATTCAGTTTGTAAGTATCAACAAGAGTTACTATTTACTACAATTGAATTGCGATATTCATCTTCGTCATACTTGTCAATGGTGACCTTGTGACTTTACGAGACGGTTGCTTACCCAGCACATGTGAACATACAGACACGTCACGAGAATATTTACTTATTTGGTTATTATTGGTTTGAATAAGATCAGACGGAAGAACTTTATTTACTTTGTCTGCATATGTTTTACAGGTAAAAATTTAAGCGTATTTTCGTATGACAATGAAAATAAACTAAGTATGAAATTGTCGACTGTCTCTAATAGGTAATTTTTTTCGGGTGGGTAAGGCTGCGAGCAGCTAGTATCTATTTGACATACGTAAGTTAAATATAAAATTGCTGATATTCTTCTTTAAAGATATTATAATTCAATTATACACATACATGATTCATTCGTTTTTTTGGGTGTCGTTTTTGTACTCTGTTTGTGATTGATTAGTTGATGATAGATAGGCATCCTTGATAGTGGATAATCCGATAAATTCCCATTGAAAAGAGCTTTAAATGTTCGACGAATTTCTATGATCATAATATCTCCTTAATTGCAGAGTTTTGCTTCTGACCTTCAATAACCTTTTTGGAATTAACTGCGGCTATTCTTGGGCATTTAGATGGCAATTGAAATTCTAGGGTAAATCAATCTGCATTACTTTCGTGTATATAAGTAATTGATCACTTTACTGATTGATCAGACCAATCTAATGTAATTAGCTCTCGCATAAAGCAATTTGACAGTAAAATAAAATGTTAAATATTTTTGGGTTTGATTCTAGGTTGCAAAGGCTTCGGAATAGTGGAAGAATTTGGGCTTATGCTTAGTAGAAAACCACAACTGGGGTTACCCAGAATCTTGAACCAAAATGTAAGAAAAATATTTTTCCTTCTTCCAAGATCAAATCTACCTCTCCTATCATATCCTTATCTAAAGCAATACCATCAAGAGTACTAAACCACAAGTTTATGACTCAAATTTCAAATCCAACATTCTCATTCATTCATTCCTCACAAAAATACCAGGAAGTATCTAACATTGTTAAGTACCAAGCTTCTTCTTTGAACATACGTGTGATGATAAACATCTTGTAAGGGAAGTCGTTTAAATTTCTCTCGAGACGTTTGAACCGTGACGACACACATCCAAGATGGCTGCTTAAACAAAAGCTAGCGAAAATGATGAGTCAGTGTCCTTGGATTTACTTGAACAAATGAAATTAAAACACGTACTTACTCGTAATACATTTGATTTGGCTGTTCTAAGTGTGGTACGTGAATTTGAATCAATTAGATTCATTACTAAGATATTGCGTGTTGCTGATATATCTCAATTTTCATCAAGATATTAGAAGCTGTGTGTTTCTTTATATGTGATGGTCTTATGTGTTGATCTAAGAACTTGACTATTTCCTTATTCAGTCAGTACAACTGGATTTATTAGCCAAGTTTCATACCCTTCTTCTGTATAGGTATAGAGATTATATTTTGAAATTATATTTATATTATTCGGCGTCGCTTGAGATTTATTTACCTTTTCGTAATGCCTGATGGTATAAGATTGGCTTATTGAATTTCATTCATCAGTAGACAAGTCATCCAAGATCTCACTCACACAAACAAAAATCTACCTATTAACAATAATAATTTTCTTTATAACAAACAAGATTCAATCACCATAAAGACGTTATCGGGTATCAAGGTCGCAGTTTCCTTCTGATTTCCTTACGTTTAGCGCACACTAGGTGCTAACTGACGTTCGTTTAGGAGTAACACAAAGACTGTTATTAGTGGGTAGTGAGCCTTGGGAGCTTCCGTTCTGCGTGGACGAGTTTGGACACAAAAAATTGGCGGGAATGTAGGTTGGTTGAGACGTAGTACTTGTACATGCAGGTATTTAGATATGGGTGTAAGCTGGAGCAGGATCTTGTATTAGTAAAACTGATGTTTGTTGCACCAATTCTTCTGGACAGCCATCCATCTAGGATTGGAAGTGCGTAGCAACGTGTATTTAATATTAAATAAAATTAAATTAAATTTGTTTGACTTTGAATAAGACTGATACAGATTAAAGCTAAGGATGATGTTTTAAGTATAAGCATGTAAAGAAAATGTTTCTCTTAATCTTAATCATCGCGATATTTTACGATCGTGTCTTGCCCAAAGTAGTTACTAAGAAGTATTTTCAATTATTTAGACTGTGGGTGACTTCTTGTTGTATAAATAGTTATTCTAAGTCATAATAATTTTGAACATTTTAAGGTCACAAATTTTAAGAAAAGTTTACGGTACCCTAAGGAAATAATTAAGTAGACCAATGCCAAGTATACACACTCTTGCATGCACACTTCGTTTAAATGGAAACAATGTACATTGTCTGTTTAGGATCGATTCCGAACCAGTTCTTAAGGTCATTGCGCGATATTTGCGGATGAATGCAGTTTATCTATTTGTATTAGACTAGTTTCCGCCCACGGCTGGGTCTGTGTGAAAATTGTTCCTGATACTAATAGATGAAAGGCTTCTGACGTTGAACTCAATGATGGTTTGCTGCGACATCCCATAGGGAGTATTAGTTATAATTGTTACGAGGACTGAAATGATAACAAGGGTTATGGCAATAAGTCAGGCATGCAAGGTCTATAATTAAGTAGTTTGCGATCAGCTATTCTTGAGATCAAATTTAGACTTGCAAAGTTAGTTATAAAGAGCAAACTGTTAACTATAAAGAGGTTTGTTGTTTTACCGACCGTACAAGAGAGCTGATTTGTAATATTTATATGTCCGTTCGTTATTTACAAGGCAATCAGAAATGCGAAGGCATCGCTTAAGCCCACATAAAGCCATTAAACGTTAAGTCTAAAGATTGTAATAAGCGCAACAGTGACAGGTTGGCAGGCGGTCGCCCACTCGCTCTTACATACCGACGCAAACACTTGAAAACATCGATAAAGAACACATTTGTCAAAACAACTTCATCTCAGACACATTTGTAATCAAACCATTCAAGATAAATAAGAGTAGTGATTAGTTATAAAAATTGGCCATACCATTAACATTTTATTGAAATTGTTTTCTCAGTGGCTTTCGTAATGGATGACCACAAAAGGCGGCCCCGTTCAGGTCAATGCCAGCTCAGAAACTGTCTTTATACGTCTCATATCGTCATCAGTCGCCATTTTTGGATCGTCTGGGTAGCGCCAGATTGCGGTTGTCCCGCCCCCAAAGTAATACAGAAATGGGTGCCTCAGGGTACAACTATGGGTCCACTGAAATAAGCTTTAGCAGTAATAAGTCAAGGCAATTTAGCAATTTCGAAATGTCATTATTGTGTAACCATTTGAAAATTAGAACAGTAATTACAAAGTAGTACAGTTTAATATTTCTTAAATGTCAATATTATATGCATTTATCTAGTAAAAGAATATGAGTTAATTTCTTAGAAAGGAACCGAACTGAGCTGAGACATAAATACACATATTTTAACTGAAGATGAGCGGAGATTGGCGCCAGTATTAATGGCATAGTTAAAAACTATGATATAAATATAACTAGGTATAATAAATTACTAGAATCCAATTAACAAACAGCGATTCGTGAGATGATTGCTACGTGTTATGATTTATGATGAGTTGCGTTAAAAACACGACGAGAATCCATATTACATAATATATATGACTCTGATTGGATAATTTGTATCTATCCTTCTATCCTAGTGTCCTGTAATAAGGTTTAATATTAAGTATTTACATTTCACTAGCGAAAGTTGTAGGGATAGCCTAGGAGTATTAAATGATATAACGGTTTACTCACGCGTATTTATCGGGGTAGCCCGACTAGTTTCGGACCCAACCGGAGTCCTTAATCATGAGCAGACGCGGCGGGATCGCGAGTCGATAAATACGCGTGAGTAAACCGTTACATCATTTAATAATGAATCATTCTCACGACAGTTACTATCAAAAAAGCCTAGGAGTATACTGGACTGCTAAGTCAAGGGTATGTTGGAATATTAGCATGCACTTTTTCAAAATACGTGTGTCTTATAAAAGTAGAGTAAATTAATCTACACAAGTTAATCGATCACAGGTAAAGCTTTTCAAGTATAGGACCATCTATATTATAAGGAGTGTTTCGGAAGTCACTTTAAATTTTCGGTGTCCGAATGTTATATTGTCAAGTATGACAGTCGTAAAGGTAGGTAGAAGCTAGAATGTCTAGCAGCCAGTCTTGCAAAGAGGTATTGTAGTGTTGCTCACGTGACTGGGTTGAGGAGGTCAGATAAGCAGTAGCTCTTTGTAAAACATTGACACTTAGCTGCCTCCGGTAAAACTGGAAGCCGACCTTAAAGTAGTTAGGAAAACACAAGATGACGCATGATGCTTAGCAAAGCAACGAACATATTCAGTATTTATTTTCATTTATGTAAGATATTGCAGGCCAATTAAATTCAGAGCTTGTTAGATAAATGCCAATTGCTATAAAATTAGTAGTAACTGCTTCACATAAAATCAAATCGACGTTCACCAATCATATTGTTTATGGCCAATAAAACAATTGGCACTCGACTGTCTTTCTAACCCTTATAACGTACCACCAGTTCTTTAAGAAAGACAGCTGCATTAGTGGATGCGGGACAGTGTATTACATTTTGTAGAGCGCTATCTCTGTTCCTCAATCGAAAGAGTTACTTTAAGAAGTTTTGGTAGGGCATCTGTGCTTACATTAACGTATGTAAGAATGTAGTGATGTAATGTTACGTAACAACCGGTCGGAGTAGCCAGCGGGCAGAGAGGGGAACTTTTACTATTGTTTTGTGCGGATGCAGTTTGGTTGTAGCTTACTTGCTCAATACAAAGTTTTATTGGTACTAATTGATATTAATTTTGAGAAGTTTTTGAATGTTTGCGATGTTTTGCAATTGATTCTATTCTGATTTACAGCTGGTTTGCTGTCGTTGATGTTATAATCAAATAGAACTAGTGTCACAGCTGTGATCTACACACAGGAATCATGGATTGTTAAATTTAAATCTATCGAAAAGAAAAGTATGTTCATCTTAATAACTTGGTTGCACGGCTAGCCGAATATAGGTTACCACGACTAATTCACTAAGCACGATAAGTCGCGAGTCCGCGCCCTGAGTAGCAGAAGCATTTCTGTGAGATGGATCACATAAATGCAAAACTCTTGTTGTAAGTATGGGTGTCTTTGTGCATGAGACTTTATTGTTTGTGAAACCCCTGAGACAAGCATTGAATTCCTTAGTTCTAGAGTTGGTCTTTAAGAAATATGGCATGAAGCAGCAGTGTTTCTGTACCTAATAATTTCCCATTAGTATTTTTAAAAAACATCATCACAACATCCTGTGTAACAGGATCAAATAAATTATTGGAACATCCTGCCTGATACACAAAAAAGAGTAACGAATGATTATCTTGAGAACCTACCAACAGCTACCGTACGTATTTAAGTTTTTATACCATCGACAATGCGGACTTAAGAGATTAGCATCTTTCTAACGAGGCTAGCGCAAAAAATAACTGGGACTTTCAAAGTTAATTTTATTATTCTAAAGGATTCGGCAATAAGATTAATTTTAAACGAATCCTTGAAGAAAATTTCGAGAGCTGTGTGCCAGTGTGCGTACTGCTTATAGACATTTGTTTATATAAATGTCATAAGAATTGTTTCCTCGGGACAGACTGAGCTTAAACTAAGTATTATGTAGGTATCGTTTGTTATTATTGTCGATCCTGGTTTCTAGGAGTCGCAATGATGGGCAGGGATGGAGGCCATGTCGCCTTTTTAACGCCCTAACTCTTTTTTAATTACGAACTTTACCTACAATTCGCATTTAGAAATAGAGTAAACGTATAATTTTTTTAATACTTAAGATTACACAATCTAATATCAAGTATAGTATCCACAGCAAATACGTAAAAACGCAAGATATCAGACGACATTAAAAACATAAAGGCCTCTTCAAAATATGTATACACTTATCCCTGTAGAACAGAGACACCACTCTACACTAGTAGCGCGCTGTCACTCTCACATCTTCAGTTGTCTTACTTTAAGAGATGGTTGTCTGATGACATGATCATTAATCCATTAAGTCATGTCCTTTGTAGTCGATGCGGTGTTTACGGGGAATTCAGTGACGTAATACTGCTGCGATCGGTGAAGTGGTCGCTAAGGACATTGTAAGGATATAAGTGATTCGAGGAATATGTTAAACCTTGTGTAACATGCAAGGGCACGTGACTGTTAGAATTTGTTAATGGCTTCTTTGGAGATCATATTTATTGAAGTTTTGCGATTATAATAATTCGTATTCGTGTTTTGATACAAAAAATACATAGGTAAACCAAGAATCCAACCAGTATCTGTTAAATAAATATATTTATTTGTGTAAACGTTGTAGAAAATCTTTTGTGTTTTTCGCACTGTAGTATTTTTATGATGTATGTTCAAAATTCCCTATGTAGGAAGAGGACGATGTCTAGCAGTTTAATAATTATAGGCTCGTGTTTTTATAATAACACGGTTTACTATTGGTAAAGAATAACAAAATCGGTCCAATGCATTCTATTATTTCTCTCTAAAAATACACAAACTCATAAACTTTACCTCCTTTTAATATATGTACAGGTATAATTAATTTGTAATGCTACCACGAACACCACGGACTTGGCTCTTATCATGATAGAGCGATCTCTTAAACAATGATGCTCACTTGTCAAGAGCAGTTGTTTTTGTGACGATTAACCAGGGACCGGCCGGATACTCATTGAAAGGGTTTTTGAAGGGGTTTTTTTAAGCGCTTCAAGAAAAAACCCTATGACATATGTTACACCTTCGAACGGGTTACTGGAACCCTGTTCTGAACAGGTTACCCTTTACTACCCTGTAACACTGTAACAGGGTAACCCACTCCAACCTAAGACAATGCAATATGCACTCTTTATCATAGACATTAGTTTGAAAATAGTATAACCACGAGCGCACGTGACATCTTACCGCCCAGCGGCGCCATTGTTGCATTTACCGAGCGACTTGTAAACATGGAATAAAAATCATTGTAGATATGATCTTACAGTTTAATTTTGCTTGTCGCACTTTTCAAACGTTGTGATATATATTTTTCGTGTCTATACTTGTAGACCAGGGTCGATAATTTTTAAAACCAAATTAAAAAATAGTAGGATGAAACCCATTAGAAAAGGAGGGGAATATTATAAAAATGAAAGGAAAAATAATTTACGGGTGATCTGAGGTCGGGAAGGGGGTGGGAGTGACGTTTGAAGAGTAAAAAACGGTTTTTATCAATTTCCGGCAAAACTAAAATTCGTATCGAAAAAAGTCAAATGGCAAAGTTCTAAAAGAAAAAGATCTAAAACTTTTGTGTTTACATTTTTTTCACATAACGTCAACATTTATGTGAAAAATCTAAAAAACCAAGATTGTGGTTTTTTATTTTTATCTTTTACCAAAATTTATTTTTGTAACGAAATTTGGTGAAAACTTACTTTTTTGTGTCCCAAATACGCTGTAATTTATTTGATTAAAAATATTAATTTTTTCACCTTATTTTGAATTAATATAAAAAACACTCTAATTTTCAATCGAAAATTCACCCGTCAAATCTTCTCAGAAAATGCAAAAAATGAAAAAAAAACTTGTATTCGATTTTTTTTTTAATTATTATAAATAATTTCATCTAAAAAATTTGATCTCATTTTGTGTTCAATAGACCAATAATCGAGGAAGGTTTTAGGCTAGGTATATAAAATTACGCTGCAACTAATAGGAGCGAAGACTTAATGGAAAATGTGGCAAATACGGGGAAAAATATTAATCTTCGAGGGCTTTCGTTCAAAAATTCCTAACTTATATCTTCTAACCACGCGGACGAAGTCGCGGGCAACAGCTAGTTACCTATATGACGTTTCGCGCGTAGGTAGTTTGTCCGAGAGGCGCGACGCGTCGGCGATAGAAGAAAATCAGCCGTAGTCTTAGTAAAGCAATGAGGGGCCGCTAGGGTGCAAGTATGCAGCTCAAGTTTAGTGGGTAATTCAGGGTAACACGAATAAAAGCCTTTCGTGAAGGTAACCACTTCAATGGGTTAAGTTATTGAAGGGGTTAACCCCTTCACGTGGTTACCATAATGAAGGTGTTAACCATTTCGCTGGGTTTCGAGGATGTAACTCGAACAAAAGGTAACACTGCGATATGAGTTACCCCGTGTACGGGTTACCCTGTCAAACGGCTTAACTCTAAAGTGGGGTTGTCCGGTCCCTGCGATTAACATCGAAACAGTAATGTTCGTAGTTTTTGTGGACGTTATATTATTGTACTTGTCACTCAGCATTCAAATTATGTTGTAACGTTTGGTTAAATGTTTACATTGATAATTACATTAAAATGTTATGTATGTCTGTGTTAACCTTATCATTTAAACCACAGTATTTTGTAGTGTTAGTTTTTATTTGTGTTTCAAAAAGTTTTCTTTGGAATGCCTGTTATACCACTAGAATATCAATGTTTAAATTGATTTTATGATCTAGAGGCTTATGATAACCATGCAAACGATCACTCTTTAGATTTTTATCTGCATCGTCGTAACAGTATCTTAATAATTACTAATTCCGAATTCTCTATCAAATAATACTTAAGATATAAGTTAAACAATAGGACCTAGGACCATTAGTAAACGCTGTGTACGATAAGCTAAGCACAGATCAGTATTCAGACGGCATTCCTAAAGATTGTTGGGCACAGATGTCAATTGACAACGCGAGCCTTGACCGGTGACGTCACTTAGATATACTCGCTATACATAGGATCTATTACCTGTAATATCATGATTGTGATGCTGAAAGTATTGCGTTTATTAAATACAAATGAGAAACTAGTGATGAGTGCAATATGTAGCCATAATGTATGACGGACTCCTTGGACTATTGTAGTCAAAGTCAAATACTCTTTTCAATAAGCCAAGTCTATTACAGTCCTCCTCTGAAAATAGGCTTAATATTAGAGACCACAGCACGCGGTTCTTTATCTTCCACGTCCAGTCTAAACAAACTTTTTTAATTCAACGATTCGTCAGCCATTTTTTTTGTTAAGGCGTGGGAATCCTCATGGACGGGTGTCCCTCGGGGAGGAACGAGTAATATCAGACCCTTACTGACTAAACCAGAACCGCCGTGCTACGTCATCTGCGTGTTCGTGTCGGTGTATGGCAATGAGTTACAATCCTTCATACACGATTCGTCAGCCTGGAGGATAATTTTTTTTTTTCGAAATACTTAGACAAAAACACTTCTAGGTACAACTATTTATATTTTAGTTGTGGTTTCTGCTCGTATTATCCACTATAATTAAGTTAACAAGCCATTTTAAAAGTCGCTTATAAATGCCTATTTTGCTCATAATTTTATCCACATTACGACCAAAAATTCTAACATTTACAACGCAAACAAGGATTAACGCGAAATAAACCATAAATATTGTTAATGGTTACAGCGACCCGTTGCGGTCAAGGCTAAAGTATAAACACGCTAACTTTATAATATTAGTTGTTAACTACACGTTTATTATTTACTAGAGATGATTATCACTAAGATTTGTTAAACGATACATTAATGAACAGCCTGTATATGTAATTATTGAGCTTTCACTTTGAGAACGTAAAGCATGACTATTGTTTTCAGGCAGAAATAGGGAGAAGAAGAAAGAAATGCGTACTTTACTTTTCATGTAGGTACTATTGTTTACTTTTATAATAACTATCGTGAGACTGATTCATTATCAGTTCGACTCGCGATCCCGCCGCGTCTGCTCATGATTAAGGACTCCGGTTGGGTCCGAAACTAGTCGGGCTACCCCGATAAATACGCGTGAGTAAACCGTTACATCATTTAATATTGTTTACTTTAATATAATTAATCTAGCTTTTCGCCCGCGGCTTCGTCCGCGTCGAGGTCGGTTATATCGCGTTTCCAGGAGAACTCTTCAAAAGTCCGGGATAAAAACTATCCTATGTTCTTTCTTAAGGTCAACTCTATCTCTGTACTAAATTTCATTAGAAATCAGTTCGGTGGTTTAGACGCGTACCAGACAGACAGACAGACAGAGTTACTTTCGCATATTCAATATTAGTAGGGATAATCAGCTGACAAAAACCTTTTTGGACGAACTTTACTTGCAGAGATATTTGAAACATAACTACAAATGTAACACCTGTTGAAAGACATCTGTCTGTAATCAAAATCAATTCTGGAAATTGTGTAAATTAACAATTCATGTCCATCAAAAATAATTAAATTAATAAAAAAAACGGTACAAATCAAAGGTTGATGAATTAAATAATTACGCGTTTACACTTTCGTCTCCATTTTACGTAAATTTGGAAGAGCTTCATCATCATATTAACAAAGAAGCCCATTATAATTGGATTCGCTCAATTATTGATAATTATGATTAAATCACTTTGCATGCGACCTCGTTTCTGTCGCGTCTTGTTAATTGTGATCATTATGTTGGCTATTGGTGTCATTTTAATTTTTGTTTAAGTCATTTTAATGTTTGTTTAATAATGATTCTACAAAAGCTTGGTGGAAGAATTCAGCTTCTTTCAGATTTTTTTAGAAAAAGATATCTAGGCTTTTGTGTAATTGGTGTACGATTGCTTTGTTCTTGACTCCTGTACTAAGGAGGAGGAGCGTCACATAAATTCAAGTTACGTGATATCCAGACTCAGCACAATCGGTCGTGGATCAGAGGAGTGCCTCTCCTACGCCAGGATCGAATCTATGACACGTCGTTCTCTCTGGGCTCAGCGTGATTACCTATAATACGTGGCTCTTCGTGCAAAAAATTTCGCTCTCATTATCCACTTCATGAAAATCTATAAATTTTTAACATAGCAACACGAAAAAAGAGCAAAAAGTCATTCGTATAAAGTTTGTTTATAAAGTGTTTATTTATACGGTTGGTCTATAAACAATAATCCGATCTACAGCACAGAAAGATAATAGAACAAAGATAATGAAGGCAACAGACAACAGGCAAATAGGTCTGATTGTAAGTGAGCGGCTATGCATAGATACTAATGTACTCAAGGCATTAGCATATAATGTAATGCATAATAATCGTAAACTCATTGATTACGTTACGCCTGGACAAACAAGCGAAGAGCACATTATAGAATCAATAACTACAATGAGATAAGAATATTAAACTCGCATTTATAACAAACGTTTACTGTAGAAAACACAGCCCAAGGCGATTCATAAATAAATACTCAAAAAGCTGCAACGGAAGAAATACAAAAAAATAGGAAACATAAAATTAGTCTTATTAATCTCAACTTATTAGTTTGAAGGTGAATCAGTTATTATGTTATTCACATTTACATTCGTCACACCGACAAACATGAAAATTAGTATGTTATCGACAGATCCCCTCTATTGTGAGCTATAGAGCCGCGCCAGTTACGTATAGCTTTATCGATATTTGACTCACCGAATCTTTTAACGTGTACGTCTCTATTAAACGACACTGTTCTTGGTTTTGTATCTTTATCTTTAGTTCCTTTCGTTTCGTTATCGGCGTTATCTTTGGCTACCTGATCGCCATCTTTGGCATTATCGGACTTGACAATTTCATCGGTCATTGGGTTGGAGGTACCCGGTGGTTGGTACCTCAGACTGTACTGTTACCGTCAACTCGGCAGTTTGCGTTTCGGTACCATCGGTAAGTTTATCTGGAAAAAGTTTTGCCGACTTAAACCCCATTCAGGAAACTAATATTTTTCCCCTTGTATATAAGAGTTGAGGAAGAGAAATAAAATACTGGCGTTGGATAGGTGGGAGTCATAGTGAGACTGTTAAAAATATCTAAAGATGATGATAATTCCTTCTTGGGCAACTATTTAGGAGAGTATATCTGTATAGCTTAAACCAAATTTATGTCATGGCTTAAATGGCTTTAAAGTTACGCAACAAAAGTCTAGGGTCAAATAATATCACTGTAAGAAACGAAGATAGCTTCAAAGAATGATACGTAAGGTGGGAAAAACAGAAATGGCATAAAACTAAGACACGTCTTATATTCTTGGCACCTTCACAAAATTATCTGCATCTTAACTACTTCAACACCTTTTAATACTGTTTCTTAATTGGATTATTTGTGAAGGGCCACCGCGTCTGCAACTTATCATCTTGACTGGTTTTTCCACCCATAAGTTCAAGAAAAGAATCTACTTATCCTGCAGCTTTATATGTAGTTATAATATTTGACTGGTCTCACCTCCTCGTGCGATCAAACATTGGACCGTCTGTTCTTCACATTAACAGCAATCGAGGCTTCGACCGCATTTTGTTCTCAACTGTCTGAAACAACAACAATTAAACTATTATTTCTTAAAGCTCTCTTATTAATAAAATGATGTTTTTTTTAATCAGCTTATAAGTGCAACGAATTTTGATTATCACGCTATTTGGTCGGTGATCGATGCTCGTTGGCTTCCTTAAGATTTCATTAGTTATCTTATGCAATCCCATTAAACTTTCGTTGGCTACAACTTTTGGTATTGAGATTTCGGGTTAACACGGATTTACAATTTTAGCCCTTTGATTTGGGATATGACTTAAAAAGGAGTTAGTACCCATTTCTGACGATTTCTTTGTTTCTTATCCAAAGGTTGTTAAGCTAATAAATACAATGAGTGACCAAATTTTTCTTGCACATATGGTTGTTTAGTATGATTTTCTGTAGGACCCCCCAGTATTACAAGCCTGACCTTACTTAACCAGTTTTTTTTAAAGGTGTCTCAAGTGAAAACAGTATGTCCTTGAACAACCTATCTTACCAACCCATCAACTCACTTAGAAGCTACGTAATAATTACCGAGGGCATTACCGACCGTAGATCCCAATACTCATTACTCATATAACATATTAGATGGTCCGCAAAAACCAACATTACCGTTTCCCAAGCTGTTGATTGCGACATTGCTTGGATCATATCGTCATACATCATGATATAGATTATCATCTGAACTCTGAACTATGTTGCGTTGTTTATGAGCTTATATTGAATCGTAACGACCTATGTGTGGAAATACAAGGGACTGATGAGGTGACTGGAATCTGGGAACCACTGATTCTGATTCATCTGTTGAGGTTCAGAGGTTAAAAATTGGTGAATGGGATTTTTGATGGATTTTGGTTCGGGATGTAATCAGTCATGCTTCTGCTCTGTCTTAACATGTCTTTAGAGATATGGTCATGTGAACTTAGGTCCATACATTAAGAATTACGAGGTCATTATGGTAACTAATGTGTATTTTTCCAAGAGCTTTTATAACTGTAAAGGATCTGCGTCTACGCTTATAGTCTATGAAGTCGAGTCGAGAGTTGATAAACAATATATTCTGTTCCATGATTTCTCGTATCTACTCACTTTATATATGAAATTGTCATATCTCAATCTTAGATACAACTACGGAACGAGTTGACCAATTGTCACGTAATTTATGCATACAATATTTGCCACGTCAGCTAGTACTAAATTCATTTTTCGCATGGGAGTTACATACGCCTTTAATACTATTTATTTGCATCCACTAAGCCATCTTTCTGAAAGTATTCCGTGTACGTACGTACCTTACCTGTATGGCCCACATTGCCAGCTACCGGCAGTCGGTCACTATCGACCAGGTTACGAAAGCAAATGGTCAACAATACTTGTCTTTACCGATGGCGCAAGTATAAGACATATACAGTTTTATTAAGTACTCATACCACTTAACTGCCTTTGAAGCCAAATGTTTAAGAGTGATTGCTTAAGGGTTTATCTTTAAAACACTGATATCAAGTTGGACATCAACCATACGAAAAAGAAGAATTGTAATGACAGATGATGTTTGAATAGATTGGACATGATATCTCTTTCCTATAAGTCGCGTGACTAAATTCTGTCCCTTCCATTCATTTAAGATATTAGAGCGGTATTAAGGATTATCGGAATGTCATTTCTGCAAGGGACAAGCTATTTATAGATGTCCTAAATAACTGTACATAGACTTAAGAGACCTTTTTTAAATAGTCCACTAAGCTATAAAATGTTTGTGTTGCGATGTTACAAAAACATTAAAGTCATGAAACACTCAGACTCATGATAAGCATTTGTGGATGTTCAAATGTTTGTACTACGCAAGGATCTAACCCATGACTGCGCTCGGTGCAGTGGGATCGAACGTGCAGAATTATACCACTCGCCTATCCTCGCAGTAAGTTTTGTATTTAACATATTTATTCTGAAGTGGTAGGACTTTAAGATCCTTACTAATATTATAAATGCGAAAGTAACTCTTTCTGTCTGTCTGTTAAGCTTGCACTTCTAAACCACTGAACCGATTTTAATGAAATTTGGTACAGAGATAGAGTTGACCTTAAGAAAGAACATAGGATAGTTTTTATCCCGGACTTTTGAAGAGTTTTCTTGGAAACGCGATATAACCGACCTCGACGCGGGCGAAAAGCTAGTATCATGTAATATCTACACAGAATTTAAGATTATATTGCACCCGCTTCCATCTTTTGTAATAAACCACTCCGAACTTTTACTGTCCGAGAGCCTGTCATAATGTATCGAAGTTTAACGTCCCCATTACGGTTCTATTTGTATGACTTCATACGAATCATTTAATTAGAGTTATTTGGACGTCAATTTATTACGTTTGAAGACTCTTTTGTAACGACTTTTTTAATGTTGTTTTGAATAAGTACATATGAATAGATGTCAGGGTTATTATAGAGTTGTTAATTGTTTTTTTTTGCGAATATAAAATCAATTAGTTTTTCGACTTTTTGTTTGAATTAATATTGAAAACTCTGGTTCAAAAAGTGGAAGTCCTAAAATTATCCGTATTAAAGTTTATTAATTTGTGCTAAGCACTCAAAAGCTTCCTAACCTGTCATTTAACATATGTAATTTTTACTTAATATAATTTGCCAATCATCAATCATTGTTTACAAATAATCACACATTAGTAGGTCGATACTCAGTATAATTGCGGACAAGGCAAGCCGGTTTCCGAGATCGGAGCAATGTTTGCAATAAACGCAAAAATTGTGACAGATCGCAGATATGTGGGTTCCTATTGCGAAGTTGTGTTAAGAGCTTTGGAATAATTTATGTGATTGATTAACTAGAATCTATTGAAATAAAAGGAAAATTAATTAATTCGTGTAAAAGGATTTGAGGTAAACGACGATTTATAATTAGAGATTTAAATGGAAAGGACAACTTCATAGTATGTCTTTCTTTTTGCTTTTCTTTCTTTATCTATTTTTTTTCGGGGTTAACACAGTATAGAAAAAACTAACGGAGAAAAGACAGCATCAGTCTAGGGTATAAACGAAATATCATTTACTAGCTGTTGTTCGCGACTTCGTCCGCGTGGTTAGAAGATATAAGTTAAGAATTTTTGAACAGAAGCCCTCGAAGATGGTCTATTCAACACAAAAATAATTTTTCAATTTGAAACAGTAGTTCCTGAGATTAGCGCGTTCATACAAACAAACAAACTCTTCAGCTTTATATATTAGTATAGATTAAGGTTCAGCTGTACAAGCGTGAAAAAGTACCAAACTTCAATACGCTTTACGGAAAATAATTACAATATTTAAGAATCAATTTCTTATCGCGAGGTACCAGGAAAACATAAGTAGCAAGGTGGATCAGTAACAGGTAGGTAGCACCTTGAGACCCACGACTCTTGCTCAATACTATCAGACGCCTACATTTCAAATACTTCGTTCAAAAGGCTGAGAAAACAAAACAACTGCTTACAAAACTTAAGTGTTAACTTATATATTTACACTTGACATCGCGGGTAATAATGGAAGGGTTCCTCAGAGGTTTTCCCCGAAAACGTCAGAATATTTAGTGGTTTCTTAGGTTTACGCGAATGTTAGACATTGAAATGAAACTACTTTTACGGATTTTATCGCGGTTTTAATTTTAGATTTTTGTTCCCGACGTTTCGAAACCTTTGCAGGTATCATGGTCACGGGCAGACTGAGATGGTGTTCGTCTTGACAGAAGATGTTGCTCGTTCTACCTTCATATTTTAATTAATTATTTGTGGTCCGACCTACGCAGTATGAGCTCACTGTGTCTTGATGTCTTGCAGCGCTGCTCTTGGGTTTGGCCTTGAGTTTATTTATTATTGGATCCCAAGTAGGTGATATCTTCCAGCCATCTTCTCTATTGAAATTAGGGTGTTTTTTAATCTCAATAGCCTCGCGAAACATCCTACTGGAACCTGGCTGGAACCTTCAGCATGTTCGGCGACTGCAGACTTCGTTGAGCGGCGGTGTTTGACGTCAGCTATGTGTTCTTTAGATTTGACCAACCACAGATCCTCGCTAAAGAATCCAAATTCCTACCTAGGATGTTTCGCGAGGCTATTGAGATTAAAAAACACCCTAATTTCAATAGAGAAGATGGCTGGAAGATATCACCTACTTGGGATCCAATAATAAATAAACTCAAGGCCAAACCCAAGAGCAGCGCTGCAAGACATCAAGACACAGTGAGCTCATACTGCGTAGGTCGGACCACAAATAATTAATTAAAATATGAAGGTAGAACGAGCAACATCTTCTGTCAAGACGAACACCATCTCAGTCTGCCCGTGACCATGATACCTGCAAAGGTTTCGAAACGTCGGGAACAAAAATCTAAAATTAAAACCGCGATAAAATCCGTAAAAGTAGTTTCATTTCAACGTCAGAATATTGTAACTAAAAGAATACTTTGTTTTCTATGAGTGCGTTACTATGACAACCTAAAGTTGAACTGTTGCTTTTATAAAACTAGACGCCCTGTATTCCATACACAGTGATTTAAAGTTACGTAAGTAATTCTGCTGGTATATTAGATTGCTGAACTACAACGAAGTTGATTTAGCGGACAGGTGTGAGTCGGAATTGAGACAATAAGGGTTCGTAAAAGTAGACTGAAGTAAAACATATTTTCAAAATAGACCCTCAAGATTACCTAATTAATTTCATTTTTATATATTGCCATCAAAATAATACGTGTTTTGTGAATCCAACGGTTCGTGAAACACAGCTTGGTGACAGAATGGCGGATAGACAGACGGACGGCGGAGCCTCAGTAAAAGGGTTTCGTTTACTCTTAGGCCTATAACAAATATGTAAATTATTCCTACATTTGACAACACATAAAAATAGCAGTAACTATGCTCGCAGTGTTAACTCAGAAGAAACGGGTTTGACATTGATAAGCCCGAGACGATCGGAGTGCTTTTTTGTTAAACTTGTACGTCATCCGAAATGTATGCAGTAGTGTCGATGGCAAAAATATTGTATACTAGCTGTTACCCGCAACTTCGTCCGCGTGGTTAGGGAATAACATATTTCGGTTTAGCAGTTTTGACGTGAAGAATTAACAAACATACGGGTTGGGATAGTGGGATTGCAAATATAAATATTAGGACTTCAGATCAAACTGTGATGTGTTTGCTGAAGAGTGGAAAGTGATCGTCTGACTCTGAACGTTTGGCATGTTGGGAGATGATTGAATAATTGAAGGACGATCTTGTTTTATTTTAGTAAAATTTTGGATATTTCAAAAGAAATGACTAAGTTTTCGTACTTTACGTGTGTTTTACTGATTTTTATTTGTGTGCAGTTCCGCCCTTCAAGGAATAGAAAGCGTGTGTAACGACATACATTCTATACATCTAACAATGACAAATTAAAATTAAAAAAGTATGAACTAGAGTCCAATTTGATTGTCATCAGTCTAAGTGGGCTGCATGAAAATGTTGGGAGTTGGCTTTTTCATTTTCTATCTGATATTGTTCATGAGATATGACATACACTTCATATTCCCCAATTTTTTTGCTCTTATCATTGTCTAGCCTACACCTTCACATTTTTACTAAAATAATATTTAAATCTTTAACTTTTTATTTGACGACCTCCGTGGTCGAGTGGCGTACGCACCGGTTTCAAGGTGTCGCTAGCTCTGAGGTCCCGGGTTCGATCCCCGGTCGGGTCAATGTAAAAATTCACATTTCTACATTGTCTCGGGTCTGGGTGTTTGTGGTACCTTCGTTGTATCTGAATTCCATAACACAAGTGCTTTAGCAACTTACTTTGGGCTCAGAACAATGTATGTGATGTTGTCCGCATTTATCTATTATTATTATTTCAACACTGTACTCCTTCTGTAATCTACAAGATACACGCAAGTATACCTGCATGACATTTTAATTTAAATCGTTCGTCAGAGTTTCATTAACAAAGATAAGTTTTTGTTTTCATAACTTCGATCCGCATTATTATTTATGTCTTCGAACCTGTAATAAAAGGGTATGTAAAGTCATAGTGTTAATAACACACTCATTCGAACCATTTTTATAACCTTTAAGTTTAATTTTATAGGTGCGAACGCTATGAAAGAAACTTGGTGAGGTTTCTTGGGCGAGAATAAAAATAAGTCAATCATATTTTACAAGAGCAATTCTTAAACCCACACACAGCTTTCGAAACCTTACTTTTAACTCAGGTTATTAATAAGTGAGTAAGTTTTGTAATTTGATAAAATAATGTCTCAACCTCATAAGTTAAAAGTTGTGAACTATTGATAGGTGAAAAAGTGAAACTTTATATTATTTTATATACATCTACCAATAATCTGCTTTACTGTTTGTCAGAAGTATAATTTTTATCAATGTAATATTTTGGTAAGAAAAACACTTTTTTTAATTTTCATTCTTTTTCCAAATCATCACACTATATTTCTGAAGAACTCTAAACATTCAAAACCAATTTAAAATCCCGACAATAATCTACATAAAACTAAAACAGAACAACAACAAACATTCAAGTAACTTCAGTAAGTGCTCGAGATTGCAATCACCCAACATTGCAAGCTACCTTTCTCTGCACATTAAACACATTAAAATACCTGGGTCTTACAAAACCTTTACTTGTACGACATTCGTCACCTTATGTGGACTGGGCCAAAATCCGAGGTCCCGTGACCTTATATGGAGCCGCAAGTTGCTGTCACACCCAAAACGATTCGGGCTGACTGGACTAGTACTGCCAGTAGCAGAATGTACTCCTATCAGTCATTGCAAATGTGTTAATAACAGATCATAAATGTTGAAAGTACTTTTGATGCTGTGGTTACGGTTGTACGTTTGGATGATGATGTGCAGCTTCGATGCTCACGCAGGAAAGTACAAATGTTACATTTAGGTATATGATAAAGTATTGATGAGAAACAATTTAAAAAATCCTGCAAATGCGAAATAGACTTGCGGCATCTAAATAAAAACAAAATCTCAAATAATTCTATCATAACCCTAAAAATTTATGACAGTGTCAACATTTCATTTTAACTATCATTTTTTTTGGAAAATACATCAATAAATATTCCAACTGCCTAGCCATCAAGGTTCATAAGATACAGTTTGGTGACTAAACAAACAGACAACCAGTGGAGTCTTAGTATTCGGGTTCCCTTTCCACCCTTTTTGGTAAGGATGCCTAATAACAGGGTTTTTTTGGAATTCATGATAGACTCACATATTAAACTATAGCTAATAAACAATCTAGATGTCAACACTACAATCGTCGTTGTTGACTGGTCCTTCTTATAACGTAAAAAAACTAATCTAAAATGTCAGGGTCTTATTACAGACTAACATGTTACATTTTTTGTGGCAACTCCCTTACATAATATTTAAAAGCTTTTAGACTTATCGATGTACATACTTTAACCATCAACATACCGTTCGAAATCTAACAGAATTTAGAATTAATGATTCAATAGTTACTCGTTCTCTTCTCGGAGTCGTGGAAACGAGACATCGCTATTTTAAGTGTATCATGCCGACTCACTCACACAGTGACAAGTCCTGCTTTAGATTTTATGAAGAAGGAAAGTCGTAGTAGCAAACAGGGCCTTAATTTCATAATATTAAAAAAAAACGATTATTGAATGGAAATTTTATTCACTTTGATACTATTACATATTTCGTAAACTCCTAAGCTGAAAATCGATCTCAGTGGCGTGCACTTGGAGAGGCCTATGTCCAGCAGTGGACTGCGATAGGCTGATGATGATGATGATGAAACTCCTAAGCATTTTGCCGTTATAATATTTGGATATTTAGTACGGGGCGGAAGACTCACTGTCAATACAATGAATTGAGGCTCCTGTCGTATACAAACAAGGGCCGCCACTGTGAAAACGGGGTCTCTACTTTTCAGTGAGACTGCTTCCAATAATAATAAAGAAGAATTTTACGCAAGACTTTTGACTTTTTCTTGAAACAAAAGAAGATTCAATATATCAATTGAAGCAATACAGTAAATTTTCCTTTATGTTTACTAAAAGTTCCAAATACGGTTAGGAGTCTACCAAGATCTTTAAAAGCGTAACTGTTAGCTGTGGGAGAGAGATAGCGCTCTACAAGAACATTGATCTCTCGTTTCCACAACTGCGGTAGTCTTACTTGAAGAGTTTGTTCCCAAAAATGGCGTAACGTTTTTTTATTTTCGCTCCATTACCAAAACAAAGTCGTTTTAAGATTCAGCGGTCGTTCGGTCGACAGCATCGTATAGGTCATTGTAGTGCCGAAACTTATTACCATAACGAGAATACTTTTTGTTGGATTACGGAAAGGAACGTCTTGGGAAAGGGGCAGACGTCCGTGTGTGAAGAAATGGAGATGGTCACGGCTGTGAAATGCGAACTTTTTTTATCAGCCTCTTTTATTTGCAGGTGGTGTTTTGAATTCACTGATAGCAATGTGCTGTATACGTATTGAAATTAAGTATATAATGAAGTAGTGTAAGAAATATATTGTATTTAATTGTTAAGTAGTATTTTATTTATATTTTAAAGAGTTAAAAAAAGATATTTGCATAACCACACATAATATAAGCACATAAGCAAGTATTTTATGTATTAAATTTTAAATAAAATATACATTTCCATGCTGAATCTTGCAGAAAGAAATCCACAATGACAATACACGGCAAAAACATAGTCCAAGCTTTGAAATTAAGACTCTATGTAGAAATTATAGAGTTGAAATTACATTAAAATGATATTCCTCGGTTTCGAATGGGTCTTAAGCTTCCTCATAAATATTTGCATCAATAAAGACCACATTCTGGGTATTGTTATCCTTGTCAACGTCAATCCGAATGTATAGTGATGTGCATATATTTAACCGACTTTAAAAAATAAGGTTATCAATTTGACAAGAATTATTTGTGAAGTATATTTCAATCCTCACACATGCATACTGTTACTTAATGTATATTGAATAAAGAAACAAATCCCGAATAATTTTTGTTTCAAAAACATTCAAGTCTCATGCACAAAGACATCCAATATAATATTGAATAAGGTAGCGCTATTTTTTATTTAATTTTTCTGCTTTAGGGGAACCAGGGTCTTTGGGATCCATAAGGCCACAAAAAAACCATTTGCTGTGACGTGAAACTAATCATGCAAAAAATCCTTAAACCTTTCTTTATAAGTCCACAAAAACTCCTTTACATGTTATTTTTATCAAATCACATAAAAACCTTGCTTAAACTAACTGTCGACTCACTCCCATCCCTACAAACTGGAAGTCGATTGGCCCAAATATGGTCACAAGGTCCAATGACCCATTGCCCAGGGATCACCTTGGGCCCGAGGGTCAACGCGTGAAAGTAAGGGTGTTGTTTTATTTCACTTCATCCTTCGAATCAAGATTTTTTCTTCGTGAAATGTATTAACGATTCTTTTGGCTAAATGACTTTTGTTCCCATCGGTTATTTAAACTGGTAGCTATAAATATAGCCTTGTTTGTTTGTTTGGGTATTTTTGAAGTTGTTATTGGGTTTGCAGATTCGATAAATCGGTTGGCGTGTTTCGTTTTATATTTGTACTGCGTCTGAAGGAGGTTAGGTTTTTTAAGTTAATGTATGTTCTTTTTCTATTGTATGACGGTATTTGAAATATATGTCGTTGTATATTCTAGAATTATTGCAGAAAGTAACAATTTCCAAAATGGCGCCCTGCAATGAGAGAAATTTTTTAGACAATTGATAATTCTTTATAAAAAAATATTATTACGTAATGTTAATTAGTTTCAATACTCCTCATGTTTTCGTATTCTTTATTATAATAATCGCAATACGTATAAAATAACTTACAATAATTGTTCCACTTTTAATCGACAACTAGTGATGCTAATAACACCACAATGTATTCAATCCCGTGGTTATACCACCTAAGTCGAACAATTACTGTTTCAATGATCGATCATTTGTTATGGACATGATTTACTATTTTTACACCATAATATTAAGGTAAACATAGATGAATGGTGATTATTGGTCTCTTGATTGTCTGTCTGTGTGTCTGTTGGCACAAAACAGATAAAACTCGGACTCGCGGTTTGCATAACCACAAAATGTAAAAACAATATTGAAATAATTTTCTGCAATAAAAGAATTTATAAAAACGCTTGAGAACAAATAAATTGCTCGTTTGCGTGTCTGGCCAGGTTATGTCGATCTGAAAATATTTAATTGGCTTTATGCGTTAACAATAAGTAATTGTTTTATGTCTGCAAGAAACGAAGTGAAATGTAAATATTGCAATATAACAAAAATATTTGAAAAGACAATTGAAATAATCGGATATTTCGGAATGAATAGTAGCTAGAAATTATAATAAAAATATACATTTAATGATAAAGAATACAAGTTTAATATTATTAAAGGAAGTGTTATAGGCTATTAATATTGTTTTTTTGCAATTGTTGAAGCGAGACAGCGCATTACACAGCGTATTGTCGTCTTGCTTCCACATCGGCAACATTACAATAATTGTAAGACCTCACAGTACGTACGTAAAGGTGACATTTAAATGTCATATTTTTAATTGATTATGTATCCATAGTAATTATTACCAGATATCTATCTATAATTGACGTAGAATTATCCAGTAACTGACAATCGGCTTATATTAATAATCGGCTTAAAGTTAAATATTAACTTAACTTTAAGCCGAACTATTTAAAGGTGGCTAGAAATATATGATGGAATAAATTTATGAAACATAAACAAAAATAAAGAAACACTCCGGATTAAGAATCCCGGCTAACCACAACACTAGAAACGTCAAACTTTTTATCACACACTAATTACGTATTGACAAACCAATCTTAGAATTGAATCAATTCCATTCAAACGCTCATACAAACACGTGACATTCGATTTTCAATCGCATTCAATAATGCTGCTGGCCTTGACCAACAGTAATTATCTAACGCTTTGTATTTTATGCTCCCCTGGTACTTCTATGTACAAAAACTTTTATATAAAAGTTTGACATCTGGTTTTTATTTTAGTTTTTTTGTTTCTTCAGTTCCGTGTGAATTCAAACCATGATTCCGGCTAAAGATAATTGTACTTGCAATACATTTTGTAGAAAATATTATAGGTTATATTCACTTCCTACAGGAACCTCTGTGCAATATCAATAGTCTGTGCACTGAGATAATTCGATTAAAAAGTCTAACTAAACATGAGAAATACTTTTGATAGCTTCTGATTGTGTATGTGCTCCTGGTACATTACAAGGTTCAAGACACATGTATGTGAGTGAGTAGGGATTTTTGGTTCAGGATTCAAGTTACAAACTTAACGAAGAAGACAGATTCAGGTTAATAAGTATTTTATGTTAGGTCCCACTGCTGGGCATGGGTTTTTCCTATATGGGGAGCATAAGCTAGTTAGTTGACTGCGAGTTTGGCGATTTCCGATTCCAATAATTTAAATCCAAGTTTCCTCAAGACGACCTTTTGTCGCTGGTCACCTTTTAAACACTGAATTGTTACTTCGCCTATATTGGGATCGAACCTGATCCATGCATATAAATTCATCCAAAGGAAAACAAGCCATTTTTAAGTTTTGCCATGGCCAGTCCAAAAATACGCATCCATACAAATCCTTGACATCGCTGTAGCAATTTTCTTTTAATATTTGAACTCCAGACCGTTACTAATTGGTAAATTTCATTCACACGTGTTTCTCGCGTTATTTATATCAATTCTGTATAACTGTTTGTTTGTTGCGCAATCGTGGCGTTATCTGTCACGCGAGGATCCTGCGTGATTCGGTTCTTGATGAAAAGAAATAGAAAT
Organism: Trichoplusia ni; assembly: GCF_003590095.1. Taxonomy (NCBI): domain Eukaryota; kingdom Metazoa; phylum Arthropoda; class Insecta; order Lepidoptera; family Noctuidae; genus Trichoplusia; species Trichoplusia ni. The sequence continues at coordinate 16,003,644 of NC_039482.1, forward strand.
GTCCTTAACTTACATTGAAATTTAAGCAGAATAATTGTTTTTAATTGATATTTCTAATCTTTGATACACATGTTTTGAACTGTTGTAGAAATATCTAAACAGTTTAAAGTCTTTGTCTCATATCTCAACATATTTCACTGAAAACACAGTGGGGAGTTTTGGTGGCTTTTTCAACATATTTTTTCAGTACCACACTTATTGCCAAACAGAGAACGAAACCGTTTATTGCAAGTCGAAAAATACAATTTAGAAAAAAGGCATTATTCTTATGACAAAAATAGACGTATCCTCAAACACGGAACTACTATCACTCGTTCATGAGTTTCAGCCCGGCGATAGGCTGAAGAACAGTGGGACAGACCGTTTTATGGATCTCATCATCGGCCTAGCCTTTTTTTATATGGAATCCAAAAATATTCCTTATACCTGCTTATCCCAATTACAAAAATTTTAGCTAGCATTCAGAAGCGTTTAAAGTATCATTAACCTGGGCCCCAGTTCTGCTATTTTACAATGGTCAATGACTGAATGGCAATTGGATTAAATTTGGAATAATTCCTATTCTCTTAAGCGTTTTGCCAATACAATAATTGGAAGTTAATTGTATTGAATTTGAGTGTACCGTCCCGTACTGAATTTACAATTATTGTGTAGAAAAATGCTAAGAGACTACGAAAATTGTCATTTTAAGCCAAATTTCATTCATTCGTCGGCCGTTGTAAATAGCAGAGCTGGGGCCCAGTCCTAACTCAAACTACACAAAACAGTCTGAATGCTTTAAATAAAAGTGATTGACGTTTCGGTATTCCTTCCACCATCACACATACAGACTAGCATGCATATATTGATATGTACCCGGAAATGCAGGCTCGACGGCTGGCATCCCGCCACACGACACCACCTCCATGTATTATACACCTTACATATTCAAGTGTTATACTAATTGAGTGCTAAGTTATCGTAGTCGTAATGTAATTTAAGGGAACTACAAAGATTTGTTAATAGTATTTAGTATTTTTTTTTTCTATTTTAATGGCTACTTAGGAGGTATAGTCGAATTTGGAAACTGTAGGTTTACGAGATAGGTGGGTGGTCATCTGGTTAGTTGGTCTTAGTTCTTACTGAACAGATTGCTCGTCATAGAAACAAGTAAAAGAAGTTTAGGGCTAAAACTAGCATAAAGTAGTTTTTAGACAAATATGTACGTCCACATGCTCAAGGATTGCAAATTTGGCTCCGCTGTCCGCCCTTTAACAGGCATATATCTCATGAACCCTTATAGCTAGACAATTGATTTTTTTACAGGTGATTAATTTCTGCTATCGCTATAACCACAAATATAGGTAAATAATAAAGATCGATGTTGCAAATCGTTGTCACAATCATACATTTGTTAGTAAATTTTAAATTTGATTTGATTTTGATTAAGCAATTATTTGTTGTTGTGTAGAGTCCGACTCGCACTTCCCCGATTTCTATGTATTTTTTTTATTGGTTTAGTTTATCAGTTTCGTAACAGGTAATCTGCCAGTACCTAAATTAAGACTACCTAGATGTTTTAAATATATGATTCCCAAACAACGAGACTACAACAATGAAAATACTATTCTATAACAAAATCTTTCAAGGTCACCCCACAGGATAGCGCGGTTTAATCTCAATAATTATACTGTTTACATGCGCAAGAGTTTCTTTGGACTTTTTACTCATTTACCTACGTGTTCGCAGGCTGGCAACACAAACTCGTATTTAGATGGGCGCCCGATAGGTGCGGGTACTTTAGACTGGGGTTGCAGATAGAACATATTTAATTTCAAGAATATTTTGCACTCATTCGAAAAATATCAAGATTTTTCGTTATTTCGCTTTATTCCAAAAGCAAAATTATGATTGTACCTGGACCGTCCATCTTACGAAAATTGCCGGGTTATTGAAACAAAAAGGATTTCAGTTAGTGTTTTTATTCGAAACAAATCTTTTGATCACGAGAAATAGAATCAATTAAATCTTACAAATACAAAATAGTTTATTACACTTGCAACAAATGCGATCTACTATGCGACATAAAACTCTCTACTTACACCACAATACTTTACCTCTCATACTCAGTTAACAAAATACTAAATGACGTCACTTGAAACAAAGCGATACCTTTTCAGCCAGTTAACAGACACGACTTAGTCTAAACATTTTAGTCAGACATCCATCACATCACATCAGGCTTCACCGTTCGAATCCCAGCCTCGCGATTTATTTATTACCTACATTATATTGGCCTTTAACCCGATACGATAATGAAACGATACACATGAAGTCATTAAGTTTAACTAAATATAATTAAGAGCGTCACGATTTGATTTCATGACGTAGGTATGCAGAATTAAGGTGGCTTTTTGACTAAGGACAGAGCTTCTTTAGATAAATTACTGATTTGACAAGTACGGACGAAATTAAAGTGCTATTCCCGCTTGTTAAAGCTATAGTGGTGACGTAAATTGATAATACATTTCTATTACAAGTATTGCAAGGCATTTTTAGTAGTTAATCTACAAAAAACGGGAGGTTTGAAAAAGTTTGACGTGTCTTTATGTGTCTGTTTGTTGCATCATAGCTTTCCAACAGATGAGGTGAATTAGATGAAGTCACGTGGTATATGAAATATTATTTTTGACATGTGTCGATACTAGATGGCCGATATTAACAATTTCACTGCCTCAAGTGAAGTCGCCCCTTGTTTTGTCCTTATCAATGTCTAATAGAAAATAGATACACTAACACATATTAGAACATTGAAATGAAACTACTTTTACGGATTTTATCGCGGTTTAATTTTAGATTTTAGTTCCCGACGTTTCGAAACCTTTGCAGGTATCATGGTCACGGGCAGACTGAGATGGCGTTCGTCTTGACAGGAGATGTTGCTCGTTCTACCTTCATATTTTAATTAATTATTTGTTAAAATAATTAATTAAAATAAAAAAATTAAACCGCGATAAAATCCGTAAAAGTAGTTTCATTTCAATGTCTAATATTCGCGTAAACCTAAGAAACCACTACATATTAGAACGTCAAATTAAGCGACGTTCTTGAAAATGACCGTAAGATTCAATCCAGTATTACATTGAGCGATTTGATCTATAAATGTATAAAAAAATCTATTGTATCAATCGTTGTAGAGTAAATAAAAAATAACCAACATAATAAATACAACGTAACAGATAGAGAGATAATATGAACCTGTATTAAAATACCGTGTAACTGCCATTCAGTACATGAATACGAATTGGCAAGAAGTGAAGGCGGCTGAACGACCTTGCCGCGGCCTGCTCCAAATAATACCACCAATGTATTAAAAAAACAACTCTCTGTGTGTCCGGGAAAAATACTAGGTTTGTTCTACAATAATAAAGCAATTTGAAGCAAATATTTGAAATTGATTGCTCTTAAATCTGTCTGTTTTATTACCTGTTGTACATTTAAAAGTTGCACGTAATTCTTTCACGTTTATCACAATATTAAGAGAACGGGAAATTATATAGTAACACAAACCTATCTTGTTTGAGACTTTGAGATAGGTAATACGAGTCTGTATTTTACCTTCGCTCAGGCAAACTGCAGTCATTTTCAACAAAGATTTATCTTTTTTGGAAAAAAAACTGCCCACACTTGGGGATTTTGTCAAATGCCAAATGACAGCTATTTCACTTTATATTATGCACTATGCAGTCCGAAGTTCTAAGGTAAAAAACATAAATAAATCAGCTGATTGTGACCCTCCTTCTTTTAAGTCGGTTTAAAAAACAAAAATGTCCACAAACGTTACAATTGAATTCTAAAACAATTGTAGCTTGTGAATGTCGCTTGAATGTTTGGGAAAGGCCCGTGACACAAGGATTACGGACGGAGTCATAAAAAAAAGAAATAGAAAATAGTGAATTGCTTAGAACACGTAGTAATACCCGTATCGCGATACGTAACACAAGCTAGAACTCTGACAGTTAAAATAGTGCTTACATTAAAATAATTGCAAGTAGCGAATAACGGCGCTGATTAGACTCTAAAAATACGAGAACAGTTAAATGCTTACAACGCTGATAACAGATGTTGCACTATAAAAAATATTAAAAACTTTGTAAGATAGAATATTAACATACTTAATTGATTTCTAAAATAACCCTTATTTATGCATAACTATTAAAATAAACAAAACATAATAATATCAAAGACTTTTTCTATCGCTTGGCTGGTAGAGATTTCATCTATACTCTATACTAATATATAAAGCTGAAGAGTTTGTTTGTTTGAACGCGCTAATCTCAGGAACTACTGGTCCAAATTGAAAAATTATTTTTGTTTTGAATAGACCATTCATCGAGGAACGCTTTAGGCTATAAACCATCACGCTGCGACTAATAGGAGCGAAGATACAATGGAAAATGTGAAAAAAACAGGGCAGGTATAAATCATAACTTATATCTTCTACCCACGGGAACGAAGTTGCGGGCAACAGCTAGTACTTATATATAAAGCTAATAGTATGAAATAAGTAGCATCCTTACTTTTTTGCATGTACATAAAATAGTAAACAAGTAAAATAATTTCAGATCACCTAACAGAACCTTTAAAAGTTATATTCTTGCAGGTGTGAAAGTGAGACGCCACTTTACGTCTCGTAAGGCGCTATCACTTTTCCACAACGACAAAAATATCACTTCAAACCGTGGTGCTAGGCCGCATATAAAATTAGCATTCCAAAGAGTCGGTCGCGTTACAAATATGTTTTTTTCTTTTGTCATTATATACTTCACCTTGAGACAAACAAGTGGCACTGAATAGTAAGTAATTACTTAAAATTGCTGACAAATGTAAGTCATAGCTTCTGTCCGTCCCCTGAAAGATATGGCAACCTTCACAAGTTGGGCAGTATTTGTCTATTGTAGTGACGGCTTATTAGCCTGCTGCTACCAGGGATGCATAAAAAGAGAATGATGTATTAATGTTTTACGTACTGAACAGAAAATGCCTGTAATTTTAAAAATGAGCGAAAATAATTAATTTCTATTTCTTAAAGATATTTGGAATCTACTGTTTTGTCTTGCCACTGGTCTCACTTTCTGTGGTGGAAAAAGGTTATTTAAATTAAAAGAAAGCACATTGGTAGCCGGTGGCCGGCATTTTTTAGTTAAAATGCAAAGTCAATTAATTTTAAGCAATCTTACTAAAACCATGGTACATTTCAAGAAATAAATTTAATGTAAGTAAAAAATTCTCACATATTTTATGGCCATTTCCTGCCGATAGAACGGTGGACTAAAATAATTTGCATGTCGCCATACTGATTTGTCGCATGCGAGCCTTCGCGACAGACCCATATACTATCCAGATAGTAAATACCTTTTCCCTTACTATGCATCCGTAGAACAAAACTTTTGAAGAGGTCGGAGCGAGATGTAGTTATTTGCAATGTAGCGCTGTCTCACTTCTACAACGGCAAAAGTCCTACTTTATGATATCATAGTACAGGGGCCCAGTTAATATTATGTATTGCGAAAATAACCGCATATTTTCAGTTCAATTATTTCGAGGTTGTTTTTAATGTAAATGTTTTTCGAATATCGATCGAGTAATGACAGTGTTTACTGGTTGTTAATTGGTTTCTGTTTCGCCACAAACTTTTCTTAAGTTTGGCAATGTCCAGATGTCACTCGCGGTAAGTCACAAATGTCTCAACATGTTATAAAAATGTATATATATAAAAATGTTTTAAAAAGCGGTCGAAATAATTATTATTATCAACCATATTTATCCGTAGGGGTAAACAATATTTGACCAGTTTCTGAAAAACCATTTTCAACTCTTTCTGTACAAAATGTCGAGGTACCAGGCAATCATAAGCATAAAGAGATACATGATTGCTTAATGCACCGAGACTTGTCGTCACTTTAGTACGCTGAATACAAGCGGTCCACCTGTCATGTGTGATCGAAACCACAAGTGCGGTTTGAATGCATTGAATATCGAGTATGGTATTACCATATTTAATGATAAATTGATTATGCGAATATGGCAATACTTTGAATAACTGCCTTGCAAATATTCATAGTTGATTATAATTATCTAGTTGAAACCTGTATGTATTTGGACTGCAAGGATAGCAGAGCGATATAGGTCACCACAAAAAACATGAAGCGGGTTAGACAAACCAAGTCAAAGAGAAGTGATTAGATAGCGTGGACTTAACAGCGAGTAACAAGAAAAAGGTGTAATTTTTTAGCTTGAAAATTGCCTGGGGGACCTCGGTAGGTACTAGGATAAAATAAACAGCCAGGAGTTTGAAAAGAAAAGTGTGTAGAATGCATACGCTTTAAAAAGAAATTCTTGATATTCGATTTAAATTTGGACGGCATATTCAACCTATTTTAAATATTCCTTTGTAATAGTGTTGATTGCAATAAGGAAACAAAACTTATCGTGAGTGGTTTATGTATTTTTGATGTTAAGCATACAATACTTGACCACAGTTATTTTTATGTTCTTGTTAATATTAACTGCACATTTACGTGTTCAAGTAAAGCTTTCACATAATTTTACGTAGAAAGGTGAAAGTTCATGGTGTTAGGAACATTTTAATAGTTCAGAATTATAATAATTTTCATACAAATAGGTAATAATGAAAATTAACTTACTAGGAATGCAGATTTTTTTGCCGTATTTAAGTTTTCGTACTTTGTTTCAACGTAATCGAAAAATACCAGCTTTGTGACTTAAGTGACGTTTTTTTTTTCAGTGTCGGTGTGGTATAAATATGATGTGCAAGCACGAGGATAGAGATTTCAGCCCAATAAGGGCAAAACAAAGACTGATACTGTACCGGAACAATCCTTTGACTAACCGTGGGAGTTGTAGATACAGGCTGTAATATAATATGCTTAGATGAGGTGATGAAAACTATCTCACCGTTACACGTTATACAAAAGTTGTATCATATTAATTCGGTGCAAGTTTTCGAACTATTCAAAACGAGTTGAACTCTATTATTGTTATATAATTTGACCTATTCACATAACCTGTCTATTTACGATAATACTGACCGCAGGCGCAAGCACGCCGCTGCAAGGTTATATACAACGCTGTCAATTGTCACATGTGTCATTCTAAAAACAAACCGCAAGCAATTATCAATTCTACTAAATAGAATTAAGGTTGAATTTCTAATAACAACAAAAAACTGCAGTTGAAGACCAAACGCACTGACCTTGTCAGGTGGTATCAGAATTGTTACTTTTAATTATTAAATCGTGACATGTCTGTCATATATGGATAGTGGACTTAGTGTCAAGGTTACGTTGGGTGCATTATTGTTTATTTTGCTTATAACAACTCTTCCTTATTAGTTTATTGCTTTTGAGAAATACACATTTTAGGTGCGACCTTTTTTTCTGAACTCTCACTTTAATTATTGTGTTTGTATTAATACCAGATGAATAACTGTTAACAGAATTCTTATATTTATTAACCATCATAATTTAATTAAAACGTAACTATCAAAAATATTCATTTGGAATTACATAACCTACATTAGCATGACTCCAGCACCTGTTGTGACCTTTACAATGTCAAAGGTCACGATGACACTACCGCTAATAATATTATGCAATAAGGTGACAGGTTTGTTAATGAAAAATCTGATTGTTTACCTACGCAGTACTCATGAGTCAATAGGAAGCAAGATTGTGTATTGTGTCACTTAGTAGTGGGATGTAACACTGAGATACTTTTGTATTGGTTAGATATTCTATGACAACTGTTTTTTATATCTTTTTTTTTTGTTGTGAAGATGTAGGTTTCAGTATTTTATGCTTTTAAAAGATGCTAGATTTGACAGGCCTTGAGATTTGAGTCGTCCTAGGAAAGTCGTCCGAGAAAGGACCTTAGTGGTATTCTGCTTTAAAAACTGGGTTTTCTCGAAGGTCAAGAATACTTTGTAAACGGTTTATTTTAATCCTGCCTTCCTTTGCTTAACATCATGTCTCACTTTTGTAGTCGTCAAAGATAATTACCTTTTATACTTCCTTGTCCATATTATGCTTTGCACAAATATGAATTACCATGCATTTGAAATATGTATGCAACTTTTGCTTCAACACAGCAGCAAGACAGCTATTAATATTCATTCCGCAACATTTATTAAATAGATAGAATATTTTATTGACATCTGCATCAAACGATCGATTCTTTAACTTTGCAGCGAGGTAAGAAGCTAATTACCGAAATAGAGCAACATCAATCGAGAGCAGGAAGCTACATTAAGCTAATATCAAATGTTAATTACATCCCAAGAACGCCCGACAAAGGTCACGTCGTTCAGATGTTAAATTCGAATTTGCATTCAGTAATTAAGTATTATAAATTGTGAAATATTATATTAGTTGAGATAAATAGTATGTACTGTTAAAGTTGTGGGAAAGAGATGCCGCTCTATGTTATGTATCGTGTTGTCTCGCTTCGTCATGTTAAGTTTAGTCGGCCCCATGTATTAATGTGCAAATCTATACTTCTATACTAATGTATAAAGCTGAAGAGTTTGTTTGTTTGAACGCGCTAATATCAGGAACTACTGGTTCAAATCGAAAAAATATTATTGTGTTCAATAGATCATTCATCAAGGAAGGTTTAAGGCTATAAACCATCACGCTGCGGCTAATAGGACCGAAGATCCAATGGAAAATGTGGAAAAAACAGGGTAGATATAAATCATAACTTATATATTCTAACCACGGGGACGAAGTCGCGGGCAACAGCTAGTGTATATATACTAATTTATATTGCCTAAGTAGGTATCGTAATGTATGCGGTCAGCCTTTCTACTATCCTTGTTGATTAGCTAATCGTGGATTGTACTTTGTAGTATTAATACTGAGTCAATGATGTATCTCATTTATTTTGAAAGCCAGAAAGATATATTATTAAATAAATAAACTTTGTAATGAATGCTGCATTGTGCTTGATCATATGTCTAATATCTAATGTTGGCAGGCAATTATTTGTGATCGTTCTTAGGTGTGTAATAATATTCAACAAAATTCTGATAATGCATTTTGGTCTCAAACAAAGCAAAACTTTGATATGAGTGTTCGATAATTGATCGACATACTAATACATATATATGCAATCACTACCAATATATATTTACAATTACCTACATATATAAATTACACACAAGTAGAACAAATAGATAGTGCTCAGCATCAAAGTTATTCCAGAACTGGGTTTGATTCCCAAACTCTTAAGCTGTGGCAAGGGCCGTGAGGTCAGTCAGGGCCGCGAACCACGAGACTAACAGGCTAGTTATTACCAATTTACACTTTGAAGTGACAGTATGAGTGTTGACTGGGATTAAAAACTGATTAAGGTTATGGAGACTTTTCTCAATTATTGTAAGTTATATACTGGGTGATAATAATGGCCGACATACAACAATAAAATCAACGATTTTTCAACTTTATTCACTTATTTTTTCTTTCATCATCGACTCACAAGTATTGTGTCAAAATAAAAGAGAGTTGATCCATTTGACTTGTGAGCAAGCCGCCTGAACATAATTTACACAAAAAGTTTTGCCATCAGATACCAGGCAAGCAGCCACTTGATATACTATACCCTGTTTCTCCATGGAAACCCAATAACACCAAGAACAATGTTTACAAGATACGCAATTAACTCAATTAGCTTGCCCTTCATAAACCTTTTCTGTACTCATTAAGCGATACTGATATTTTAATTACCAATGTAAGCACGTAGTTATCAGCGATCAAATTACAATTCTTGAGCGATCGCGTCGCGTAACATTTAAATAGCGCGATCGCGTATTCATGCGTGAGGCCGTTGTGCTGCCTTGTATTGACAACTGACACATGTAATTATTTATGATGCCCTGGTACATCGACTCTGAAACGTTATTGTTGAATTCATGTAAAGGATTTTTTTACCATTAACGGTATTTTAATGATAAAATTTGGAAACTTTGATTATAATACTTTTTTTAATACAATCAACCCCTGTGCCGCAGTGGGTTTTACAAACATTGACGTCACATGCAGTACACACCCAGACCCTTTAAAATTTGCGGATCTCACAGATGCTTGTCCTACGTCGAGATTGAACCCGTGATACCTGACCTACCACACCTCTATCCCTCTTCTATATTACATTTAGTTTCTACTCCTGAAAATTAAGACAAATGACTCAAATGTGAATCAATCCTAGTATTGAGCAGGTATTCTGTTTACCAAATTGCCACTAGTTTATCACTAATCCTGGTACTGCTGAAATTATTCATCCACGTATCAGGTCCTCCGTTAAAATTCATAGCGCGCGACGCAGTTGGGATATTCCTCTGGAGCGGCGGCGATTATTTGAATAAGGTAAGTCCAGATGCTTGCTTGAAAGTTAATCGTATCCTGGATGACTGTAGTGTTAGCATCGCAAGAGGCTCTCAGGAAGGAATATACCCTATACATGTCTAAGAAGAAGAAGAAAGGCGCCTTTTTATTAGCCTACTTTTGAATGTTATATTTTCCTCGTCCCTCCGTTTTGAGATCCCTTTTGTGACTTCACCCTGCTTGTTGTCTAGTTCTTCTTCAATCAAAACAAACAACAATTCTCGTTAAACTTAAATACCAAAGTTTACCTGAAACCGCCTGTTTAACAAAAATCCGTATATTTTAGTTTTTTTTTGCCCTCTCTACTTCCATTGAAGAAGCCTCGCGTGAGCGTATTCTCGCATCACTTTCTACCAGGAAAACATGAGTACAAAGATCCAATTACAATAACAATCGTCTCCCATTTTGGAATCCTTCCTCGTTCGCCGGCGTCCTGTTCGATCGTCATACATATTCATACATGTCCATACATTTACAAGTGTTTGTTAATCTCATAATCAGTGCGGGACTGGTTTTATCCAGTTCGCTGTAAAAGTCGTGGGCTTGCTAATGAGGATACTAAAGTTTGTGTTGACGATGGCGGCACACCAAACCTTGATAGCACTTTTTTTGGATCATGAAATAAGTTTCGGTATAATATATTGATATCATAATCTTAAAATAACAGAAAATTATATAGAAGTCACTCTTGGGTTTCAAGCTGTCTTTGTTATTATCAAGAGGAAAAACTAATTTTTATTTCCATCGATGCAGCAACGACTTATGCCTATTATAAACAACCTTCTTGATAAGACCTTGATTCTTCTACGTCCCGTGGGTGGCGAGAGCAGCCGTCAAAACATAAACATCGTTCGCTCATCAGCACTCAGCATTCGGGCCCACGTACGACGATAGTTCAGGCACAATGCGACAGGTGGCGCCTCTTACTTCGCACCCATCGAATATTAAGGATGTGGGTTTCTTCCAGAATGTTTTAAGAGAAGATAAGCGGTTTTCCGCATAGCATACCGTACTAGTGTTATGAATGCAAGAGAGGCGGCCTATCAATTCATGTCTTCCTAGTACTCTCAGGGATAAATCACGTAACTATTTTTTGTTGGTTTACATGAAAAACTTTTTCGTAAAAACCTTTCCAAGAGTGTTTCGAATAAGTTTAAAAATATATGTGCAGTTAAAATCTAGGGGGTTTAAAAATTTGCTCAATATTCACGATCACGTGAATAAGCAGTCATGACTATCTTCATTGCGTGATCTCGACAAATTAAATATGAATAGCGAATGAATCAACATTCTGAGGACAAGTGTATACTTACAGTCGGTCAAGAATGATCTAAAATACAGCAAGTTGTCGATCTTGCTTATTGAAGATCCCATACAGAAGGTCTTACCGAGAGATTTTTTAAGGAACAGGCATATAAAAAAGTCGCAAACCCGTTGTTTATCTAGCCAACTGTGTTCTACAGTTTTCTATCCTGGGCTATTTTGAACCGGACTGGTTCAAAATTACATGGAAAAGCCGGGCAGGCACCAAAATTAAGGACTTAAAATCCATACTTTTACAAAATGTATGGTTGTGACCATCTCTCCTTCCTTCAGTAGCATTTTTAAGGTCTATATGGACCATATTAACAACTTTCTTATTTCCGACTTCTCGACGCTGTAAATGATCAGACCATTGTAGCAGTCTAAAAGGAATGACAAAACAAACTCCCCAGTAACATATTTGGAAAAACAAAAGCCAAATTTTGTGACAAAGTCTTAGCTTTTCCGTGATAATTCTTAGCGACACCAATTATAAAGCTTCTTAGATTCTCAGAATCAATTCAATTCAACAATTCTGTAAATTCGCACAATAATGCCGATACCTTAAAGTATGATCAACTTGTAATAGAGTAAGTGCGCTCGCGCAGGTTGCGCGGTGACGTCAGCGTGTCACCTTGCCGCGCCCACGCTCCACTGCAATAATTTTATTTATAACCAGACCATTTTATACACACATCTGATACAAACAACTTTCAACTTTATCTCTTCTACTTAAGGATTATAACATAAGCGCAATGATAATTTATGATCGAACCAAACTTATTTGCAGTTGCGGTATTCGATTTTCGATCTTATATTTAAGATCTTATGGTTGAGTAGATTTGAATTCGTTTGGTAATAGTAAGTAGTGTAGGAAGACGATCTATGAGGCATCTTCAGTTTTAACATATCGCGACTTAAGTAATAGTTTGACCAACGCTTTGGAATAATTTTCTTATTAATGGCGGCTGGTTGATCCATGTAACACCTTAAGTCTTTCCGTCTTTTTCTCCATAAAAAATATGCATATTTTGAATTTTCATCAAACCAAGTATAATATAACGATCTCAAGTGCTTTTACAAATTACAGAACAAGGACTTTTTAACAAAAAAATACGAGTAAGGGATACGTATTTTTTTATCCTCTTTAAAAAAATATCCTCTACAACTTTACGATAATTGTTGAACTTGTATCAGAACCCAGATCGGGAGAAACCTTAACAAAAATTTCATTTTCATCCTTTCCTTTTCCATTTCTCCATCAATTTTACTCTATTCCTTTAATAAAAAGTAAAAAAATCCCTTTAATCCTCATTAAAACTTCTTTGGCATCATAACAGCCTCTACAGACAATTGTCAACAGTTTACCGCCTTCCCAAGTAGGGTGACGACATTATACCTTGAACGGTACCGGTCTGCACTTACTCCATATTTAGTCATTGTTTACTTTTCATACTGACTTGTAGGCATATGAAGTCTTGAGACAAAAGGAACGATTAGGTATATTAACGCAGCAATAATCAAACAACATAAATCGCTCAAACCACGGGGGGACTATTGGATAAATTCCCATCCGAAAATCATAATGGTAGGTATCAAAATCAAAAGTTTTTATTTCAAATAGGCCGTTTTTCAGGTACTTTTAAAGTGTTTCAGTTGTGACTCTAGTTGTATGTATCAATTCGTAACTTTGTTGTGCAACGAAGTGTTAAATGCAACTTTATCAGGCAATTTGACAAAGAAGAGTATAAATAATATATTTTCCATATATGACTGAGAAATAGTTAGCGATGATATTTCGTTTAGATAAGTCATGTGAATTAGACCTGTAACTTCACACATTTTTGTCGACCCTTATTATGGTCTAAATGTCTCTTGGCTAGGGAAGTGATGCGTATAGATCCTCTAGCATCGTGGAGAAGTATCTAAAGAAACTAACCACTTTCAAAAATTAAAGAAAATCAATAACCAACTTGAAAATTCCAACTCATGTATCTACAATTTTTTCCCCAACAACAGATCAAACTATCAATCCAGCATAGAGTGGCGAAGTTACCTCTGCAACTCGTAAAACAAGCAAAACCACAGACCACCCCTAAAGGTCAGCATTAACAAGTATTACGGTTCATTGTACATCGTTGCCATTAAGGGTACGCCTACATATTTCAGCACTACACCTATTAGCACCTCTTTAAGCAATAATATTGCAATCGTCAAAGAGAGACGGCGTTATACGTCTTGTAGTGCTATCCCGCTTCCACATTACCAATAATTTTACTTTGGGACGCGGTAGGCCCTCGGGTAACGCATTATGCCTTAACAAAAAATAAAAGTGTATATAAATTATGTTCATTTAAAACTACACTTAAAGATGGTACTAAGTGAACCTGATGCTGTTAACATTAATTTATGGGGAGATCTGTGTACTATGAAGTATCGAAAAAGGTTTGCTGCATTGATGGAAGCGAGCTGGTGCAATACGATGCGTAGTTGCCTCTCGCTTATTCGATAATGTCAGTCTTAGTTAAGGCATGAATACCATTTTTGATCGTAAAAAGTTGAACTTTACTCCGTTGGAAAGGTTTGTTTTCTTAATTTGGTATCATCAATGGTATTTTTGCTAAAGTATAAAAAAATATCATCATTAAAATATTATTATCTCTTAAAGGGACCGAGAGTCAAACTGATGAAGTTTTCAAAAATTTCTTTGTACACTTGCCCATCAAAATATCGTCGTTCATTGATAAGCATTATGTACTAAGTGCTAACATTGTTAACCTTCCACTTATCGGACACAATACCAAATTAGGTAAGTGATAAGAACAGGAAGGAAGTGGAAATAGGCCTTCGTACAGACGTACTAGAGCTACACAAACTCAAAGAGATTCGTATCAAAGATCGTTAGAAGCTGAGGTCAAATTTTGCGATCCTCGTTAACGATCTTGGGAAAAAACCAACTGGACAACTCCCAAAACCTTTTGCTTCTGTTTTTGATTTTGACTCAGTTCTCTATTCGAAATAAACCAAGATCAAGAAGTAATCCAGTGTAGACAAATCTTTAGCTATTGATTGTGAATATTTCCACGGTGTATCGCACGGATATGCACAGGATTTCAGTGTAAATACTATGTAGATCTCAGCAGAATTCCACTTCGTCGTTAAGTTACAATTTTCAGAGGCACCAAACCACAAAAGAATTAAAAATGTAAAACTATTTTTTTGTCGTTTAAATACTTAAAATAATATACATGACGCATCTAAATTAAATAACCATAACCCACCAGTGTTACCGGCAGGTGATCATCCAATCATTCACTGCTGCCATATCTGGAAAACCAACAGAGAGAAATTCCACATATAGGCACTTCCTAGCCGGACTCAAACATACCAATAAATTAACATTATATAGCAAAAAACTAAGTTAAATTACTTTATCTGCGTGGGTATGAACGAGCCAAGGTGACAGACTGACGGACCAATCAGGAGCCAAAGTTACCGTGACGTCATTCGTCTCGCGCCCACTAAGATTGAAATTCGAATGATTCGCATTTATGGTGAATGAAGGAGTTGTAACGACTTTTAAGGAATTGGGTTAGTGCTGTATTGATTGTTTGGATTAGCACCATAACTGATTAAAAACGCATTTTATGGTATTATAGACCTTAAGCTCTGATTTATTGAATCCATTTTTGATGTTACTACATTAAGAAGTAAGCAAAAAGTCATAGAACTCTATCAATCTCTAGGTAGAAATCCAAAATTAAATTCTTCGTTCCAACTTCGAAAGTATGGCTGATTATGATTTATTCGCTGCCAGTAACTCCTCATCTTTCAATTTCAAAAGAGTTTTCATTTTAAATGATTGGTGGCTGTAATCTTCTCCATTCGTAACCCAACGTTCTATTGGTTTTAATATTAGACGTCAATACAGTTGCTCCGGACTAAATACCGCATCCTTGACATTCGCAATTACTCTGTCCCTTACTCTTCATACAATCTCCATCGGCTGATAAAAAAACTATGTCGTTCCATTAGAATAATATATTCCTAAGCCGTAGGATGTAATTCTCTTATGAGTTCAGAATGTTAAATAGCGTAAACGGGAGCCGTGTCATTGTATCATAAAACTTGCTAACTCCTCCCACAATCTCGTTCATTATGTTCTAAGAAACTGTATAATCATATAGTTACCGGCACGGATCTTGAGCGCTCGGCGGACAGTGGGGATCGCTTTGCGCATCGTAAAATAAAACGCCCATCAATTATTGTGCGTACTCTTCGTCTTGAGGGGCATGCAACTGCAGCAAACAACGAATTTCAACCAATCACTAGTGACGGCTATGACGCGATGCGCTGCGGGCCAATCACTGCTTTTTATCCACCCCGCGCTTCACTTCATACCGCAAAAGGGACCCAAAAAATAAGTTCTGCGCATGTGCAGGTCAGCGCTCAAGATCCGTGCCGGTAACTATACCAGCTTGTAAATGTCTCACCACAGCATTTATCACCACCCAATATTTGGAATCATGAACCCGTTTCAATATTATTAAAGGATAGTGCGGTGGTGTAGTTTCAAGATGCATGTCTAAATCCCTGGTAAAAGGAAAATCATTTTCCAGTGGCTTAGCATGTAAGGGTCCAGATCCTTTTAGAATAGGAAGAGACGAAAAAGGCGAAGAGTCAGGTAGTGAAGACTGGCACATACACATTCGTAAGCCAAGACACAAAAGAGATCTTTGAATACTCTTTCCTATCCCTTCGATGTCCAACGACCTGTTTTATAAGCTTTTTAACTTGTGATTTTCTTTTTACCTTTTTTATTATATTGTATTGTGTGTATTTAAATAATCTTGAAAAAAATGTTTATTTATCCGTCCTTTAGTGACTTTGTCAACTACCCACAAAACCAATTTATATAAGGCTACAATCACTGCCACATTCTGCCCAAAAACTTAACATAACAGTACTAAATTCACGTAAACTCAACAAGCAACAACAAATGGAACATTATCGGTTAGAACAATCGCTCACAATACTGACACGCGAATGTTTTATAGCCGGCATTATGATAAAGCCTTCTTAATATTCTGGTAGCCAACATTCGGACATAAAATGTACGTGCAGCCAAAATATACATGTGTGTTTGTACTGGCGAAGAATTACAAGTACTTGGGACTATTTAACGGCCTATTATATTGGTACTTTATGTTTCACACCTTTTAGTCGAGTATGGTCAGCAAATAAATGCGGACAACATCACATACATTGTTCTGAAACCAAAGTAAGTTGCTATAGCACTTGTGTTATTTAATTCAGATACAACGAAGGTACCACAAACACCCAGACCCGAGACAATGTAGAAATGTGAATTTTTACATTGACCCGGCCGGGGATCGAACCCGGGACCTCAGAGCTAGCGACACCTTGAAACCGGTGCGTGCGCCACTCGACCACGGAGGTCGTCAAAGAAAGGGAAAGAAACGTATAGAACGTAGATTTCAAACTTGGTAAGTGGGAGTTGGACTCTCGACACTGATTGTTCGGTCCAAGTGGGCTAAAACAGTTTGTTACCTACCAAAGTTATGTCTGGTGACAGACGGATAGACAGCCAATGGGGCCTTAGTAGAGTAGAGTAACGTAAAGTTCCTTTTGTACCCTTTGACCTCAAAAATGATTGAAAATAATATGATCAGAAAGTTTTTGGTGGAATTCTCTAGTTGGTCAGGTTAACCAGGCCCTGTTTTTAAGTTACTATATTTGATTTCATGCAGTCTTGTTTTTTTTTACTTTAGTTGCTGACTGTACTTTAACTGAGGTTAAGGAAGATGGCGGCAAAGTCGACGGCCAAACTTGACCGTGTTTAACACAGCCTCGTGTGTTACGCGCGAAAACTTTTGGCGGTTTGAGCTTTTATGTTTTTCAGTTGTTTTATTGACATTTGAAATGTGAATAGCAAGACATAAATTATAAAATTCCTAAAAAAAATTCAGTAATGTAGTATAGAACTATCCACTTTGTCTTAAAATAGGTCTTGCCTCTAATTTATAACTAAAATGAAACAAAGATGAATAACACGGTATTGTATAATTGTTATGTATTGCATTTTATACATATAGTAGTAATTCAATGATTTCCACAATAGACAGAAAAATGAATACTTATATGAAAAAATAAATAAAACATATAATCGGCATGAATTCGACGAAGATGTTGGGTTTTTTTTAAAATACTTCAAAGTGACTTAATACGTTTCAATAATTATTTAATTGTAATTAATTTTATAAAAACTAGCCAACGTACAATAAAACGAATGTACAGACAACAACAGAAATTGGTTACCTAACACAATCATATCTTCACAAAAACTACATAATTAATCTAAAATAGTTGCTGTTATCCTACCAGGTAACAAAGGTGGCTAGTAATATTTCAGTAATACTAAAGATCATGTGTGACTGAATAAAACCGGTCAAGTGCTCGTCAGTCTCGCGACATTCATGAAAACGCGACACTCAACAGAAAATCTTTGCTAATCAAATTAATGACCATTAAAACCATTGATTTACCTTGATTTATATGTATGTTTATTATTTGTGGTTATAGCGAAAACAAAAATTCATCAACTCTCAAAATTTCAACCGTCTTGATATCACGGTTCATGAGATACAGCCTAGTGACAAATGGAAGGACAGACAGCGATGCCGCACTGTTAATGGGATTGTGTTAGAAGTTTTCTGTTACTAACTGTACCGGGAAATATAAACTTATGAAACAAAGCGGTTATAGACCATTTGTAACAAAGAATAATAGACTGATACCTATTTAGGAAAAATAATTATGACCATAATTAATTATAATTGATCATAATATACTTGTATCAATTAATATCTTGTGAAGAAATAATATAAATTGCTTAAACACTGACAAATTACAAAACATCAATAATTTGTTGAATTATTTAAGACGTTGGCAAATGTTATTAGACAATCTTAAGATTAATATGAATAATATTAATAACATAATGTCTTATTGACCGAATTATTGGACTTATTAATTTCTACAAAATATTGTCAGACAAACACACAACAATATTTTTTATCCACAAAAGATTTAATGAAAATTTCTTTGTCATATTGAAAATTTGGAAGAATATTATCTAAACTCTCATGCAAACAGTTAATTATCTTACAATTCCTTTGTTTCTCAAGTAATAGCATTGCTATATATGTAACACATCACATATCCTACTGTTAACGAAACCTCCTTTTCAAAGTGAAACCTCCTTCAAGATCCTTAGTGAAACCTCTTTCGAACCTGGGATTTGACAAGCAGTCCGCTATAAAAGACGGAGCGCGCTTAGCAACGCTCTCTCTCCGGTGTCAGCTGGCTTCGCTGGAACATCTCCGTGACCTTCGTTGTATTTATTCAGCATAGCAGCCGTATTGTTATTTCGATAATTGCCGTTCATATTCCTTTGCAGTAATTAGAGTTTGATGTATTAACTTTAAGTTATCTTTGTAATGATTTTGTTAAATTGTTTGTGACGTAACCGTGCTTTCTTTTTAAAAACCTGTCCTCACTTCTGGTTTCTAAGACGTTCGTATGTATTATAAACGCAAAAGTTCGTATGTATAAATGTTTATTCCTCTTTCACGCAAAAACCACTGAACGTATACCTATAGACGAAACTCGGAACACAGAAAGTTCATAAGTCGGATTAAATTAACATGTACAATAAATTGTGGTACATAAGTTTTCATCACGATTTTATGATCCTTTTTTGTAGGTAAATGTATGTTCGTACTATTCGTAGGGATTCTTATCATTGACTACTAGAAGTTCCCAGGGCCCCAATTCTGCTATTTTACGATGGCCGATGAATGAATGGCAATTGGATTAAATTTGAAATTATTCCTATTCTCTGTAGCATTTTGCCAATACAATAATTGGAAGTTAATTGTTTTGACCTTTAGTGTCCCGACCCGTGCTGAATTTACAATTATTTTGTAGATAAATGCTTAAGAGAATACGAAAATTGTCATTTTAAGTCGAATTTCATTCATTCATCGACCGTTGTAAATAACAGAATTGGGGCCCTGTAACAAGGGTGTACAGCTAAATTAAAAACGACATAAACAATTCCATCATGAAACTTGGTTACATCTCAATCAGACAATATCTAGGAGGAATCATCGATCAAACATAATAGCCACAGCCCAAGGGTGCGCTAACGATACGGCACTAATTAACTAACATTAACTATGATTAAATAGCGGCCATTTTGTATTCTGTTCAACTTTTGAATACAAACAACAAATTAGTTTAAGCTCAGAGTGAGTATTAAGTATGTTTAAATATTGTTATATGATGTTTTTATGTACGAATTTTTAAATATTTGATGTAATTAGGAACTAAGTTTTCAATTTATCTAAGTTATTTACATAATTATTTGTCATTATTGAAGCGATAAAACCTTAGTTTTATAATATACTTTGCAGTAGGGTAGGGTCTAACAACGAATAGGTTTCCTATTAACTTTTGAGTTTAATTCTTTGTTATAGGTAACCATACAGATTTCATTCCAAAATTGGTTCGTCAAAGACGACAATATTATCGTCTATTTCAGCTCTTATAAGCGAGAAAACCTCTTTTTAACCTCACATTATTAATAAGCATACTCTGTTAATCTATACTTCTATACTTCTATACTAATATATAAAGCTGAAGAGTTTGTTTGTTTGTTTGTTTGAACGCGCTAATCTCAGGAACTACTGGTTCAAATTGAAAAAATCTTTTTGTGTTGAATAGACCATTCATCGAGGAAGGCTTTAGGCTATAAATCATCACGCTGCGACTAATAGGAGCGAAGATACAATGGAAAATGTGAAAAAAGCAGGGCAGGTATAAATCATAACTTATATCTTCTACCCACGGGGACGAAGTCGCGGGCAACAGCTATCATCTATATACCATCAACTAATATATAACGCTGAAGACTTTGAATGTTTGTTTGAACGCGGTAATCTCAGGAACTACTGGTCCAAATTAAAAAAATATTTTTGTGTTGAATAGACCATTAATCGAGGAAGGCTTTAGGCTATAAGCCATCACGCTGCGACTAAGAGGAGCGAAGATACAATGGAAAATGTGAAAAAAAAACAGGGCAGGTATAAATCATAACTTATATCGTCTACCCACGGGGACGAAGTCGCGGACAAATGCTAGTTATTAATAAGCATACTCTGTTAATCATCTATATACCATCAAAAAAATTCTAAACATACGTTTAGGGTTCAACAAACATTTCTCTGCGAAACCCTCAAGACTTGTCACCTTACCAATCAGCAAATACTAAATACGTGATGTTAGCAAGACAGACACACATTAGAAACAGAACAAACAAAAACTGGTCCAAATCGTTGCTAAGCGATTGCGCGAGCGCATAATGTTACCGTTTATTGGCTACATTAGGGTTGTCACGACATCATGACAATATATTAGGAAACATTATTGTGTAGGGTTATTACTTACTTTAATTTGAATTAAAGTAATTATTGTTTTTTTCGTTGCTTGTTAGTTTGGCTTGTATCTTGTGTAATGATGTGATTGTCAAATGTTTGAATACTGTTGATAGAAAGTTATGTTTGTAGGGTTTGTGACACATAGGGCAAAATGAAACCCTAGTACAAATTCTGCTGCCTGTCCGTCAGTCTGTTACCAGGCTGTATTACATAAACCACGATAGCTGCAAATGTACCTGCATGGTATTTTTATACAGATTATGTATTATCTGCTGCCGTATGCAATGCTGGTTATGCTGAATGTGAAGGGTTTCAAATTTTATAGCAAACAATAATTTGTTTTAATTTCGCCTATATCTATTGCCTCCTCGTCACGAGTCTGATTTGACCCGTTAAGGGTATAATGTGTGACTTATTTTGATAGAAATAGCCATCAACTTACATAACAGCTCTGTAGTCTATAATCAACATGAAAATACGGAAGAATATTATCATGAATATATTATTAGTCAAGTAAGTAACTGTAAAGAACGGAACTCTTTATTTTAATTAAATTAACCAGGAAATGCCCTTGCGTGAAAAAGAAATGTCAAAACTTATTCCAGTTTTACCATTTCCTTAAATAGGCAACCCTAATTATTGCAAAGGCCAAATTGTCACGAACGTTCCGAACGTTTAACATGTCCTTAGCAGCTCTCTTTTAAATGAATTGTTTGTAGGTATATAATAAACATGTCGCGCAGACAACGCTGGTCGCCTCTTCATTGCACGTCAAAGGTCACTGCAGTTACAAAACGTACTCCTAGCGAATTATGGACGCCTGGTACTTAGGTATCTAAGTACCAGGTAATAATTTTACCCTGCGATAGGTTCAATTTTATCTAGACTTTAATCTATCATCTATCTTCTGTTGGAAATAGTAATAATGTTCAGTTTTTATTCTATTAATGCATGATATAAAAAAGCTAAAGCTTAGCAAGATTAATAAATCTAGACAACTTTTTATCATCGTATAATATTATACCACCTGTTGTAAAAAAATATACATAAACACAAGGATTCTATTAGGTCGTAAAACACAATATCGCTGCGTATCCCCAATGCATTAAAAATATAATTATGATGTTTATAATCCAGATAACATTTTCTAAATTAGCTCTCTGTAATTACCAGTACTCAATCTGACAGAACACTTTTTAAATACATGAATTTTTTCCGCCTCTACAGTTGGACTAATACTCTACGTAGTTGCACAAAACATAATATCTAAATCATTAGAGATAAGCGTCAGGACAAGTCCACCTGTGCCGAAGGTCGGTGTCGTAACGATCGCTCCACATGTGTTAGCCAATTTCTGTTGTCTTAGTACACTCATTTGAATCTGTTTAGATCTAGGAGCGGCCGAGATTGCTAGTTGTATAAATATATCGTTGATACACGATGTGAATATATTATGTAGTAGGCATATGAAATTGCGTTTTCTTAAGTAGGTATTAGGCGAAGTGTTATTTATACGGGTTTATCTCCGCAAATCCCGCACCGATTTTGATAAGATTTATACTGGCAGATAGCTTGAATTATAGAGCATAATATGGTCCATATATATTTTAGAAATAGAATCAGGATTTCACTTTAAAAGTGCAAAACGCATAGAAATAGTCGGTCGGCTAAAGAAATCTTGAAACGTGTTATTTAAATATCAATAAGGTTGTGTTTGTCCATTTTTATTCGTGTTTGGAGAGATGTTTTGCACAGAAATAGCTTTTATGTATTTTTCATAATGATTTAAGGTGGTCGTCAGGTTATCAAACTAAAAGTGCGGTATATTAGATAGATGGCTAATGAAAAGGTTTATAAAACTCAGGCGTATTTGCGAATTGGGACTACTAGCCTCCAAAGTAGAGACTGGGGATAGGTCGTCTTATGTCCATAACGTCCTTGACGTTGGATTAAAATCACTTCTTACTTCACACACACAGAATATAAATAAGGGAATTTCGGAGATATTTTTTTACCTTATTGTACAATCAAAGAAGGTAACTACTTAACTGCATTTAATTTTGCAAGGGTTTGAACTCGCAACTACTAGACTGGTGGACAAAATAACAATGAAAATAATCTTATTATTTTGCATAGAAACAACATAAAATTAAAATACAAATAGCTTATATCTTAATATTGGCGCTCAAGACATACCAGGACCGCATGAAAGCAAGGAGTGCACACGATCAAAGCCTAGATAAAGAACACCACACACCCACATACCAAGTTATAAGATGATTGACGCGGCGCGCAGACGCGTGCAGAACTTGCACTGAACTATCATTAAACGTTTGATATCTTCATCGGTCATGGGAGCCGTGTATGCTTAAGAAGGATTAGATGGCACTTAATTTTGTCATACCTTGCAAAAGTCTGAGATGATAGTGACTTTGTAGTTAATATTACAAAGTGGTTGCTGTCAAATTTTAAATTTTTTGGTTACTTTAATGAGAATGAGAAATATGTCTTTCTTCCTTCGAATCCTTTTGCTATCGCTGGCTACGAAATACGGCGAAATTATTTAGGTTTTGCCCTAACGTCATTTTAAATATCCAATTCAGGTCATTTACTACAAAAATAAATCCTATAAATTCTTCTTTTTTTTTCGATTTTCCGACAAAAATAGATAGCCATTTACCAGAACTACAATATTAATACCTCTTTTCCTTGCAAACAGTAATAAAATGAGCAAAACTTAACACATGACTCCACTGAGCCTCGACACTAACAGATTTTTGACCTGGCGGCACTCAATCGGTCTCTGAACCCGATTAAAACATTTTTAATTTTATTTGAACAGTTTTTTTTGTATCTCCCATACTAATGAGGTAAACGAAACATTTGTGAGAAAATGTTGATAAGTTTTGTTGCCAACTTTTTGCCTATAAAGCCTTATAAATGTTTTTTTTGTTAGGTATTTGTAGCAATGTAGATACTTTGACCTGACTTAATAAATAGCGAGTATTTTTAATGAGGTTTTACTTGGTTGAAAGTAACTTTTATCTTCAAGTTATCGCAAAACTCTTGTAAAAAGATAAAGGACATAAAACGATAAATCCCAAATTAACTCATTCTAAAGCCAGAGACCACATAAATCAAATAAACGTTTTTTTTTTTTTGTTCTATAAATATTTTATCACCCGAGATATTCTTGGAATAAAAAAACAATAAAAGTATTTGATTGCCTTTTTAAGATAATTTTTTTTTGCCTACGAAAAAGCTAACATAAATGTAATTACATATACTATGAGTGTCGCAGCTCGTTCAATCATAACTCTGTACATTTATGATGCCCTGGTATTCACACGGTAAACGTCGCAGTTATTGTTTGGTATTATCTCACGCGGTTTAATTACAATCATTTGTTATGTTAATTCCAGTTAAATTAACATTTTAGTAGATCTGTTTACTGTCCGATTCCGATTAACGGCCGCTTTCTATATTCGATCCCGAATCTAAGATTCCGATCAATCCAGATTTTTCTCAATCCCTCGATTGAGCTTGAATCTGCATTTCTTTAATCGATCTCGTCTCGAAATCTATCGAAAAAAAACGGATAGATCGCCCTGCTAAACGTTTTGTTTTACGCATGTGCCGAAAAAGTACTTCAGCGATTATTAATGTGTAAAATGGTGGCTATTTTCTTAAAGCTTATCTATTTTATGTATAATCACTAGAAATTGCACAAAATACAAAAATAAAAGATTGGGAAGTCGTAGCGGTAAATACTATAATTCTACCTGAAAATTAGAAAAAGCATAAACGACAATAATCGTTTATTGATGAGCAACGGAACGTCAGTCAATCGAAAAGTTGTCAGTCAGTTTGACATTAACATAATATATTTTAAAATCGCAAGTTTATTTGTTGTTTGTTTTTCCGATGTCTCAGCTATAGAATAGAATACAGCGGTAATATTCGAGCGCATTCAGAATAAGTTCACGCGCCATCTGTACAAGAAACTGTATGGGGTGTATCCGTTCTACCTACTCATGGATCCCACTCTGTTTGTTCTGAGCATGGTTGGCAATGATCAACTGTATATGAGACGGGAGTTTGCACTGGTCGTCTTCTTGGTGAAGGTGCTTCGTGGAGTGGAGAATCACCCGGAAGTATTGCAGTGCTTGAGCGTGTGTACCGGACCGCTTCGTGTGGCGGCGGCGAAGCCCGCACCTACAGCGAGAACAAATTTGCTCGCCAAAGCACCTCTTACAAGAGCTCTCCACACCACCAACTTCTTCAAAATCAGACTGACGTGTTTATGTGTTTTTAATAATGTAATGTGTTGCAATTTTTGTTTAGTTTAAGTTCTAAGTTGTCGCATTAGGGTAAACCCTGTAATGAAACTTCATGGTTTTAAATAAATAAATCAAAACGAGAATATTATAATCGTTATCTATTGATTCCAGTATTACAGATATTGGTAAAAGTGTACTTAGTACACAAAAACTATAATACCGAAAGAAAAAAGTTTAAGCGTCCGCTGGTCTTTAGCTTAAATCCTTGACCCCCGTTTACAAGTAAAGTGCAGAAAAAAAAACAGCCACTCGATACATCACAATCACAATTACAAATTTTGAGGACAGATTTTGTTCGTCGTCGCTGTCACTACTATCCAAGTCCGATAGCTGAGCTAATACTTCAAGATCGCTATCACTATCACTTGAAAATATTTCCATTTTCAGAGATTTCTCAGTACAATCCGTAAAAAAATGGGGATCGCGATTATAGATCAAAAATGACAAAAATCGATTTGTCAAAACCAGAGATCGGTTATAGAAAACGCATAACTGTCACTTTCATACAAATACCAATCTAAAATCTCGATCCGCCCTTCCAAAGATAGATTGAAGAAAAAGATCGACAAAACGATCCATGGATCGGTTATAGAAACACTAAAAGTTGAAAATGGATTCAAATGTCAATCTCGATCCGTAAATTAGGGATTGAGATCGAATATAGAAAGCGGCCGTAAATAATGTTTGCTTTGTAACGAAATTTTGGCATTTTTGGTATATGTAGGGGAATTACATGCTGCTGCCGATACAGCGGGATCGACCGAAAGGGTAACCCGTGGCCCGGTACACGAAGGGAAAAGGAAGGAACGTGGGTGGGTTTTAGTCAGTACAAGTCTGACAATCCCTTTCGCTCAACCCAAAGCGGAAAGATTTGATGATTCACCATTCAAAAAAAGTGGAATAACTCGGCTTACAAAAAAAATTGGCGTATTTATGAGTTAATTTTAGCCATCAATTGCTTGTGTTTTTTGCTTGCAGATACTTAATTTCGCTGTAGATGTGATGAAATAGGAATATAAATACAGCTAGTGATTCAATGTGACATTTGAAATTATCTACAAGTATCAAAAGGCATTACTGACTAATTTGTACCTGATAAATGGAAATGTTGGCGCTTATCACATGACGACATCACACTGTATATAGAGTTAGAGTTATACCTTACTGGGACCGAATTGCATTTGGATTTAGAATTCAGTACATGAGTTCGATACAAAAATATTTTACACATTTACGTAGGTACTATAAATATATATATTGCGGTTATAAAAAAAGAAAATGTTAAAGTACTTCGATGAAGCGTATTGTAGTTCAGAAGTAAGGATTTTGCAATTAGAATGAAGTTTTTTCAATTAGAATATGTATACTGAAATGGTAAAAAAACAGGTTAACGCCTGCGCCGTAAAGTTTAATATTGATAAAGAACTCATCGTTTCATATTTATCATTATTTTTACGGAACGACCTAACAAATACCTATAAAATAATAATCATAAATTCCTCTTAGTAAAATTAGGTTAGTTTTAATCCGCTTAACATCCAAATTCTAAAATTGAGTAAAATTCTGTGCAATCATAGATCTTTAATATCTTAAGAAACATAACACACTAACCAATATTATGTGACATTGGTGTTATATAACTATATATTTGCAATACGATAACATGATGTGACATCACTATTTTATTGTGTAAACTAATATTGGTAAAGATTACTCGTAGTTACAACTTTCAATCAATTTTGGAGACATGTGCTTGTCTGACTATGAGAGTCAGGCTTGCAAATGTTCTTTTTCCATGCATGTTCTTGTTCAAATTTTATTGATCATCATCATCATCATTATCTCAGCCTATTGCCGTCCACTGCTGAACGTAGGCCTACCCCAAAGAGCGCCAACCATCCCGGTCCTGGGCAGCCCGCATCCATCCGCTGCCAGCCACCTTCTTCAAATCATCGGTCCACCGTGCCGCAGGGCGTCCTACACTACGTTATACGTTACAGCATTCTATAATATTTTAATCGCGAAAGATTGTACGTTTGTTTGTAACACTTTCACGCAAAAACCACTGAACGGATTTAGACGAAACTTGGTGCACAGATAGTTTATGACCTGAATTATGGTTTTCATTACGATTTTATGATCCCGTGGGATAATTTTTGATTTGTAGCATCTCCGAGGGCAACAGCTCGGAAAACAATAAAATAAACCAAAATTGCTGATATATGCTAATTGATGTGGTATTTTTAAGGTGATAATGTATATTCTAAGGTAAATTAACGATAATGTTAATTAGTTATGAGAGATATTTGTTAATTTACATATCTATGTTTAATATTATGCTGGCGAGATTTTTTGTTAAAAATGCAGCTTTAGAAAATATGTCTAGTAGTATGTATATTTTAAAATGGTTACGTAAGTAAATGTTTTTTGAATAATTATTTTTTCTTTCTTTCTTATATTCAAATGAAGAGAAATTATAAAAGAATTTGAGGCTTCAGATATTAACGAATTTTTGAAACGAATATAACAAACTACATTAAATTTCTAATTCCATCTTTTTGAAAGCAACAATAAAGGGGTGTAAACAATACTATTTATAAAATTAACAACCGGCACTTTGAAAACACTTTGTCCATTTTATTAATAACTAGCTGTTGCGCGCGACTTCGTTCCCGTGGGTAGAAGATATAAGTTATGATTTATACCTGCCCTATTTTTTTCACATTTTCCATTGCATCTTCGCTCTTATTAGTCGCAACGTGATGGTTTATAGCCTATAACTTTCCTCGATGAATGCTCTATTCAACACAAAAAGAATTTTTCAATTTGGACCAGTAGTTCCCGAGATTATCGCGATCAAACAAACAAACAAACTCTTCAGCTTTATATAGGTATTAGTAATATTATATAGATAAAGATAATATAGCCATAAAACTATCTCAATAAAAAACTATACCACTCACACAGTGACAAAATCTACAAAAGCAATTCAGTAGCATCGAAGGCTTTACTCCAAAAGGTTATTTGAACATGTTGATCACATTATAAATACCACTTGTTGCCAAATTACTCTTGTTTTTACTTCTTTATCGAACACATTGGCGGCTGGCCCAAGGTTGTTTGCTTTCTCTCCGCAATTTGTTTCAGCACTTGCAAATGTACTGAAGCAAACATATGTACGTTACTGAGTTATCACTTATTGTGTAAGGTCAGCTTAATGACGATCTGTCTTACGAACATTAGTTACTAGCTTTTGCCCGCGACTTCGTCCACGTGGTTAGATCTTGAACCGTTTTCGCAGCGCACGCAACGGAAGCCCTCAAAGATGAATAATTTTACCAGTTTTTTCCACATTTTCCATTGTATCTTCGCTCCTATTAGTCGCAGCGTGATGTTACATAGACTATAGCCTACACAAAAAAAAAAATTTGAACCAGTAGTTCCTAAGATTAGCGAGTTCAAACAAACAAACTCTTCAGCTTTATATATTAGTATAGATACAATTTTCGTGATGTATTTTATAAGAAGCAAAAAATGTATGAATTAAACAAAATAAATTTAATTTTTGTTCACCGCTGTTTAAAAAAGCAAGTTTTCAAGGATCCCTATATATGACTATATTTGAATTAATATATTTAAATAGTTCTTCAATCTATTTCTCAAACAATTCATCATCATCGGCCTAGCCTTTTCCCAACTATGTTGGGGTCGGCTACCAGTCCAACCGGTTTCAGCTGAGTACCTGTGTTTTACAAGGAGCGACTGCCTATCTGACCTCCTCAACCCAGTTACCTGGGCAACACGACACCCCTTGGTTAGACTGGCTGTCAGACATTTTCAAGCTTCTGACTACCTGTAACGACTGTCAAAGATGTAGGAATAACAGCCGGGACCCACAATTTAACGTGCCTTCCGAAACACGGAGGAACTCGCTATGACAACGATGGTCACCCATCTACGGACCAACCGCGTCAAGCATAGCTTAACCTGTGATCGAATCACTTATGCGATTATAGCTTAGCCACGAGCTCCTCTAACAATTAAGCTAAGCTATTATCGATTAATAGTGACTTAATATCACTATTAATCTATCTTCCTTTTTATATATTAAAGCGCTAAACTATTCAGTTAATCCCTTTGATTTGTAATTAATAAAAAGTGGTGTATAAAATTTCTAGACTGAGAAACTTGGAGATGATTAAAAAGCTCAAACTGCAGCGGAAGAGAGAGAGAAACAAAAAAAATGTCATGCATAAAAATGTGGTACTAACTCGTTGATGTCTTTTGTAGGGAGCAACGTGAGTCCACAACTCCTCCATACATTCGGTCGAGTGATCAAGCGAACAGGCTGATCGGTTATAACTGGTGACGTCACTGGGACACGCTCGGATAGCCTCAGCTTCCAGCCCACGTTACGCCTGCGCACATCGACGCTTTTTGCGAGTGTAGAGCGATGTGGTAGAGCAAGCGGTATTGGCTTCGAATGGCATCATTGATATTGGTGATATCAATGACGTCATTCGAAGGGTAGACCCCTTCATGTTAGTATAGTAAGCTATTGATGGAGGGAAATGCGGCTTACACCGTGTTTTGTCCTTTCCTAGCTACAACAATACTGTTTTAAGATAAGGTGGTATATACCGCAGTAACCAAGCCTGGTGATCAGTACTTAATCGATCGGCAAGTGAGAAAAGGACATTAAGTGCCAGTAATTATTATCTAAACAATAGATTTTACATTTTTGCAAAAACTCTGTTTCTTTACAACCAAACATTCACATTTTTTGTTAAAACTTCTTTTGCACTGAAATGAACAGGTGTCGTCCATCGAGTGAATGCAATAAGGAACTATAAATATTGTGGAATGTTGATACATCAATAAATTTGTTACAGGTAAACCAGTCATACAGGGTGGTCAGCAATGGAAAGAGTTTTTATTTTTATTTAATACTGAATGAAATTTAATAAAAAAAGATAAACTCGTAATTTTAAAAAGATACCTCCAATTTTCATACACATTTAAGAGAACAGATAGTCAGTAAGATAACAGATAAACTTAGATAGGTTTCCTCTGTGGGGGTAAACTTAATGTAAGAATAATTTTAGTACCTGTTAAAAACACCTTCATAATATAAAAGCAAGTAAGTACCCAACACTTTTTAGTACTCAAATCATTGAAATACATATCGAATTGAAATGACTTGACAAGTCGCTCTCAGTGGGACCTGGCCCTCATTAACAAAAACGTTGTTTTACTAATTAACAAAGAGCGGCCAGCGTGATGATCTGTTTTTTGTCTGCATCACAGATATTAGCGCTACTGTCTCAAACCTGATGAGTCTCGATATACTGTAGCAGTTTATAACACTGCCTTAACTTGCATTGATATAAACGTGACTGGAAAATACTGAATGAAAAAAGAGAGCAGTAATTGTACTTGGATTTCTGCTCTCAATAAAATGATTGTAAGTTACCAATGAGTATCTGTGACGGAAAACGTAAGTAAGTAATTCTGACTTATTTAAATTGTGTTTTATTGTCGCTAATGTCCAGTGCAGAGAGTGGACATTGATAATTATTTCTTTCAATTGTTGTTAGGACAAACAACCGACTTCATATAAAACTACTACGCTTAACTTGATGAAATTTTGCTGGGATTTAATGACACTTTTTTCATGTTAAATGAAAAAAGAATCA
This sequence comes from Trichoplusia ni, assembly GCF_003590095.1. Taxonomy (NCBI): domain Eukaryota; kingdom Metazoa; phylum Arthropoda; class Insecta; order Lepidoptera; family Noctuidae; genus Trichoplusia; species Trichoplusia ni. The sequence goes on from NC_039482.1 coordinate 16,034,945, forward strand.
ACAAAATCTTCTGTTATCAGGTAATAAATTTTAATATTAAAAAATACCGAAGAATCAAGAACCTCCGCCTTTTTAAAGTCGGTTGTAAAGAAGGGGGTATTCTCAGCTCTTGAATATTTATGGCATTTAACGAGAGCTAGTCTTAATAATAAGTAAAGGCATGAATAGAGCAATCATAGGATAATATAACTCATAAATTGATATCCTCTAAAGATTTCCGATCTAGTTAGGAATCTACAAAATAAATTCGATTAAAATGATCACGATTTCTAATATTACACAATAATATCTGAATGTACACATTGTAACATTACAAATGGCAGGTCTAAACATTTTTATGGTCTTGAATGCTTCTCAAAGTTATAAACACAGATCGAGAAAAAAGTCCTACATTTAACGCCATCTTTCATTAACTTTTACGTGAATATAAGTAAATATAGTTTGTAAGCACGCGAGCCAGGCTATGACGCACAAAACCAGATGAAAAAACATGTTTAATCAAACGTAATTAGCTGGCAAAGGGTTCCGCAGCGAATTAGGGAACATTTGTTTGATTACCTGCCTCAGGTGTTGCCAGATAAAAAATAACCTGAAGTTTGACGGTAACGAACTACTAACGAGGTTTTGAAAAGAAGGTTTTTGTATATTAATAATAGATTGTTTTTAAATTAGATTTGTAAGGTAGAGCTTCTGTTTGTGTTGAGAATAAGATTAATTTTAGTATTTTTTCAGGTGTAACAGAACATAATCCGTATCTCTATGTTAGCAACTTATTTTAAAAACTAACATTAAAACTAACGGCAGTGGATTTTCTACTTTTCCAAAACCAGCAAAACGGCAAACATTTGTTCAAGTAAAAATATTTTTTTCTAATAACGCTCGTGAAAGGAACTTTTGTAATAAGTCTGCAATATTACTTTTCCTGGTCCATTATTCGAACTGGAGATCTGAAGATCCGCAATGGTGTAAGACGAGATCTGGACCGGTGAGTCATGTGCTGTATGAAGCAATTTGTCCACACGCCATACTCAAGAGTATATACGTCAAAAAACATTATTTATACCTCAAAGATGATCTGTTTTATGATAATTTGGCTCTACAATCAAAGTATCAATACACAACTTGATCGATCACAGGTTCAGCTACTCTTGATACCGTCGGTTCATGGTTGGGTGACCAGCTATGTCATAACGAGTTCCTGCATGTTTCGGGGGGCATGTTTAATTGTGAGCTTAATTGTTATTTATACATCTTTGTCAGTCGTTACGGGTATTTAGAAGCTAGAAAGTCTGACTAAAGTGTATCGTGTTGCTGAGGTAACTGGGTTGAGGATGTCAGATAGGCTGCTGTTTATAAAACACTGGTACTTATCTGCATTCAGTTAGATAGGGAGCCCCCAAGGTAGTTGGGAAAAGACTATACCATAGATGATGAATCAATTATCGATACTTCACAAATTAGTACAACTATGGCACAAATCTTTTTGCAAATCGAACAAAAAAGCAAACAGAAAATCTTTAGACTTTACCTGTTAGTCTACCCAGCTAGAGTAGGCATATATGTAAAGCCAAATCTTGTCCCAACTTAAAGTTTATTATCTTGAATAATAAGCAGCAAACCGTATCAAGGTCGGCTAAATATTGACAATCTGTGTTAAAACCTTCTTTGAATTCATGGACTTATGAATATTTTACATAACATTAGCTTTGTACTTATTGACAGGTTTAACTAGCTTGGTAGAGTGGGATACATTAATTAAAATCTTATATCTATTGAAGGGAGTTACCCTTCAAAAATAATGGAGAAGGTTCAATAAATAAAACGTAATAGAAGAAAATGTATAAAGCGGAATCTACAAGTGCACAACTCTTCAATTAATTAAAAAAAAACATTATAGAAATAAGTCATAAAAAGTAATGACAAAAACGTACAAGAAGAGACAGTTGCACAAATGATTTGAAAAATATAAGATGCTTCGATGAAGATTAATGGAAATTAATAGAAAAACACTATAACGCGCCAATCCCTTTTTTTGTAGGTTGGAGAAATCTCCATTTACGGAGATAGAGATAGAGTGGGTAATATCCCACACTTACAGACTAAACCTAAACGTAATACGTCATTTATAATGTAACGTATTGAATAAAATATAATTTTCATTGTACAACAATAGTTATCTATCAAGAAGAACCATAAACCGTAATTTCATACTAAAATAGAACATAAAACATGCAAACTAATTTATTCTGTTTTATGACAAAACAAGCAATAGAAATAAATTGAAGCAATATAAACAAAACAATCATAAAACAAAGTAATTATCTACTAGATGATCTGCGTCTTAAGTGCCCGCTTAATATCCGTTGGAAACACGCTCTTGAAAGGCTAACACGCGTCACGTTTATTTACATACATCTGTAAGGGGAAAATGGAAAAAGATGGAGAATCAGTCAAAAAAGATGGAGAAATAGGGAACTACCACCTCAGCCAAATGTCATTTCTACAATGTTTAACGTCAACAGACAATGCCCAAACGTATTAAAATGACATTTCATTTAGATAAGTCACGTGACTTTGACTTGTCTTCATCTCCATTCATTTTAATATTTTCTATTGATATTGAGGGTTATAGAGATGTCACTTGTCTAGAAGGCTGGTATACAGGAGATAAGAGAATATGGAAGAATAAATGATCATGTAATGAGGACTATGTTGAATATATGTATATACAGTTTTATAACGACTGAAGACTAGAGACAGTTAACGTAGGAGGAATAACAGAAAATCAAAATAAAAATAAAGTAATATTTTAGGCATTATGGTAGATGTACTTTAAGATCGAGATTATTAAATTAATTAGAGTAGGTAGGTATATAAGAGAATGCAGAAACTACACTATGGATAGAGCTCTATTAACGAGTTCTCAAGCATTAACTGAGTGAGCCACTTTTAAAATGTCTACACTTCGTAAGTTAATGCAAATTGCCTTCAATTGTGAATATCAACATAGCACCCGACTTCAGTGCAACAATTCCGCATACCAGTTTTGATATAACAGAGCAATTTTCAACACACTTCCTTAAAAACAACAAAGAATCGAATACGGAATAACAAACACACAACAATATTAAAAAGTATAACATTGCAGATAAATCTACGCGACCGACAAAGGTTGTAGAATGTCTGAAAGGTCCGTTATTCTGAGGTTGTGCAACTATACCTAAATAACAACAATGTCGTAATAAATGTACTTAGAAAAATATACCAACGGACCAAATGTGGAATTCTCGAGTTTATTAGAGTGGCCAGTTACGACTGTCCTTGCCAAGTCCTTTTACCTACGCACGTTACTTTAATCGATATTAACCGTTCTTGAACAGTCAGTTATCTTAATCATTAAATATCAAGACTAATTAATCGTTCGGAAAAATCTGATCGCAACAGTTTCGTTTTTTTTTTTTAAATGCTGTATACAGGAAAGGAATTTACCCATTTTTAAATCATTCATTTGCAAAAGCTTACATAAATGAAGTTAATTAAATTAAAAAAGAATGCTCACCGTAAAATATCCTTTCCGGGCACAGGTTGACAGTTCAAACGGTATTAAGAACAAGACAAAAATAATAAAAAAACACAACACAAATCACAGACCGACGCAACCGCTTCGAAAACAACACGAAATTAATAATACAAGAAAAAACTATCCACTTTTTATAAGATAATTATTTTCACTACACTATATATTTTTTGTTGGCAATTAGTGCTTACACAGACACAATATCGGCGCGAAATTTGACAGTTCATGAAACAAGATGGCGTGCGCCCGTTCTCGGCTGCGTCCCGAGGTCGACTGAATATGTTAAATCAAATTGGCGAGTGAGAGAGCACCTATTACGTAGCTTAAAGGCTTCATATGAGGCTGTTTGAAGGAAAACGGCTTGGCGTTACTTCGTCTTTTAGGCGAAGGTGTTTGTCATACAGCCAAATTGGTACCGTAGAGTTTAGAGACAGTATGATGTCATTCTATGGACAGTAAGACTCATTAGTGGGCAGGTTTAGTTTTTGTGTGTTGGCGCCCTGCGGTCAGCTCTGAGTAAGCGTTTTGGATTCAGAGAGACGTAAAACTTTACACTAATGTAATGATTCGGTCACGCCAATTATATGTGGTGATTATGATTGTGAAATAACATTAGCCGTTACAATAGTGTTACATGGTTGATTAAATGTCAAAGCTTTCTTTGCATCGAATACAAATACTTGCGTTTTTTTAAAGTATAATAAGCAAAAATCTTCGAACCAGAGATTTAATTGAAAACCAAGATAGTCATTTTAATATTAAACGATTAAATAAAGTAAAATTTTATTCGAATTTCAAGTATGTCCCAGGGTTTTTTTTTCCTTACAACATTTTATTGTGAAGCACCCTCACAATAAAATGTTGTTAATATTAATAACACAAATGCATTTTGATTGAAGTGTTTCCTCTGTATGGCTCATGCCTATAATCGCAACTCTTGCAAGCCAGGATCTTCAATAAAACCAAGGAACACCAAACACTTACAAACTGAACACTTAAGCTCGAATAATCAAAAGTCATTAATAATTAATAATAATTAAGATAATTAATCAAAAGTCATTTATTCAATTTGGCTACTAAGTTTAACTTTTTAAAGGTCAAATTACATTGAACATCACCCAGTTTCACACACCCTTCACCGCTACCTAAGTGCTGTTGCTATGGGAGAATAAACGCGGCAACAAACTCTCCACATCCCCCACAACAATAACAATCGGAAATAGAAACAGGATTATGTATAAATAAATAAATGTAATAAATAAATTCATTCGTCACTTCTCACAAAAACCCGGAATTTGATAAAAGAAAAAATCATGCCATTCATAATAATCCCTGACGTGTCGAAAAACATTTGTACGATTAATTAATTCATACAGAGTCATACACCCATATTTGCATGACCTACAGATACCTCTTGGTATGGGTGTTTGTGTGTGTGGGATTCTGTGTGCTGCAACACCCACTTACAAACACATAAAGTGTATGCGTCAATTAAAAAATAACATATTTTTCCTCTTTCGATCATTATTACTCAAATCGATTTTATATGTTCTAGGAAAACTTAATTATTATCTTTCTTTATGAAGACGATACGGTTTTATAAGTATAGATCACCAAGACAAACCTACTGTGCTCGATGTGACGCAGGTACGATCCCCGCGTAAGAAAAGTATTCGTGTGATCCGTAAGTGCTTGTTCTTGTCGTGTCTTGCGAAAAGATGTTGGTGAAAAATTATTCGGTTTTGGAATGGTAAAAAAACCCTTACAGTAACGTTGTAGAATTCTTCAATCATATAATAAACACAGCATTGGCGGTCTGCGTCGGGCAATTCCGATATCAAAAAAATACGAATGCAGTTCACGAAATTTTTACAATAAAATTATCACGAACCCATTTAGTACACCAATCACAAGACAGAAATATGAATATCAATTTAATTTTCCATCAATCACATACATCGTAACCAACCTATCTGAATTGTTCAAATAACTGCTACCAATCCGAGCTTTCTTGTTATCTAGCCACTTGCAACTATAGCACAGTAGACCGTTAAATGCGATACCAACTTGAATCCCTACTATCCCTACTAATATTATAAATACGAAAGTAACTATGTCTGTCTGTTACGCTTTCACGTCTAAACCGCTAAACTGTTTTTAATGAAATTTGGTACAGAGATAGATTTGACCTTGAGAAAGAACATAGGATAGTTTTTATCCCGGACTTTTGAAGAGTTCTCTTGGAAACCGACCTCGACCTCGACGCGGGCGAGCCGCCGGCGAAAAGCTAGTATGTAATAAAATATAGTTAATATTAAGTGTGTGTACTAGGACTTTCTAAAAGGCGTGTAGCACACGAGCAGTACATGAGGCTTATAATGAGAATAACACGGCTTTCCTATTAAGCAAAGTAGCGTACAGTTGTGAACGTAATTAATTTTTATTTATTTAAATACATAGTGTCTAAAACTGCTAGGATAGAAGTCCTGTACTGTGAAACCATTGTGTACCTAATCGTCGCGGTTTCGATCCCCACGTAAGACAAGCTTTCGAGTTATCTACGAACGCTTGTTCCGAGTCTAGGTGCTTTTTGCGTGTGACTTCTATGTTTATGATATGCCCTGCGATATAAGGATTTAATTCTTGCTGCGGAAGCGTTTTCAATACCATTACACCTGTGCCATGGATGTTTTCATGCTCCAGACAATGCAAACTTTTGTGTCCTCAAACTATATTATTTTATTTGGACAGATCTGTCCCTCCTCCAGCCGATTCAAACTAAACCACATCACTCAGCGGTCACTGAAGATATCCTGTACGTGGCGGAATTTGGGGTTTTCTTTAAAACTCAGTAGGTACAGCTCGGGGTTTAGAGAGAAAAACAGGCTCAAACTATGTTGGATTTCTGAGACTAGTGTTAATGATCAAGACTATACTTTCGACTGCAAGAATAGCCGAGTGGTCGAGGTCACCCGACCAAACCCACTGTGCGCTTCGTGTCGCGGGTTCGATCCCCGCGTACGACAAGCATGTGTGTCTTGGTGTCTTTGTGCACGTGGTTTGGATGTTTGTGAAACCCGCCGCGACGGATTAAATCCCTTATTGCGGGAGTCGTGTTTAAAAAAAAATAACCAGTGAAATCTCGTTTCTTCACAATAGGATAAATACCTTTTGCTAAATATTTTACATTTATTATTATTAAAAAAAAAAAAATTTTTTTTAAACGACTCCCGCAGTTAGGAATTTAAATCCTTGTTTCGCGGGAGCTTCACAAACATACAAATCACTTGCACAATGACACCCAGTAAACCCAAATCGTAGTCTTTACGTCAGCTACTAGTTAGCACGCCACTGTACCGCAGCCAGCTCGCGCCGGGCGTCGGCGTCGATTGTCCCCGCTCCACCCACGACGTGTCCACTAATAGCTGATTAGAAAATAAAATATTACATTACTGACCATATCTATAAGACTTTCATATTAGATGCAAACGATAAGTATTCTAGGACCTAGTTGTTAAATAAGATTAGAAAATGCATAAACACGTGCTGTTAACTGGACGAGAGGAATTATTTGTGATGAATATTTTATTGTTTAAACTTTAAAGATATTTAATCAATGAATAACTAGCTGGCGACATCGAATGAATACAGACATGATACGACAAACAAAAAAGAAGCCGAAATAATGGTGCAAGTCTAGAGAAATGTATCTAACTGGATTTATTACTAAAATGAGTCAAATTAAATACCTTTTTTGTCAACTTGTCCTTCTCAATATTCAATATTTTACATTTGTATCAGATCTGGAATCTGAAATTCAATAATCTAAAGTGGGAATAATTCTTTGCTATCAAGTAAAGTACCTCCACAGTAACGCCATCTCTTAATAAGTGGCTATAAAGAACAACGCCACCTAGCGCCCAGTAGCAGTATCACAGTCGTAAAATATACACTAGCGCCTCTGGTGTTAAATTAAGAGAAACTCGAAAGTTGAATTTATGTTACTGCGCATTATACGACCGATTTGGCGAGGCTTCCGTTGTTAGGGACGTGAGTAGAATAAAGTGTATTGTAATATTGCCGCCTTCGATGTTATTATGATCGCATTGACATTCAGTTTAGATAAAAAAAAAACCTTACAATCTACTAGCTTCCGAAATGTGACACCGTTGACCCAAATTTTGTTAAATCTAGTCATATTTTAAATACCAACTATTCTTATATTTTTGATTACATACTACCTCTACGAAATGTTTATTTTTATAAATATATTGTGTAGTGTGAAGTATTGAAGCCCTGTTAATAACGCCTCGCGATTATTTCCAATTAAGTGTTATTATATTTCTACTCGGATTCAGTGTCGTTAATCTGGTGCAAATTAGTTGAAATTTTCATATTATATACTAGTTGCTAATGTTTTCTTGTTGATATATTTATAAACCTGTTAATTCTATACCCTGTAAAATGTCTTTCGTGAAATGTTGTTTTGAAGCTGGAGAGGGCCACGATTTTTTGGACTCATTCGTCCAAAAATGTACGGATCCTGGATGTAAGTATTTTAGATAAACGGACTATTAACTTAGTAACAGAGTTATATAATTTAATTAAGCATAGTTGGCGCGCCGTCAAGCTCGCTCTATTGTTATTTCCATCTGCATTATTGATTACTCTCTCGTAATTGCCGCCAAGCGCTCAAAGCGCAGCTAACTTCATGCATGTGTGAGAATCAATAACTATCATGTAAAAAATTTGTAAATGAAATACACACTTTAATATTTAGGAAATATTTTTTTTAATATTAATTTTAACAATAAAATCTTCTAAAATCAAATCTAAACTTTTAAGTCACAATAAATCTCTTTCAGCTGTTTAGCAAAACATTGACTCTGGAACGCGACTTTAAAAAATCGATCGACTGACTCAGAGACGGTGTCTTTTATTCTATTTTGTTATATAAATATTGTCCAGTGTAGTGATAGTTGTAGTTTTTAATACCAAAATACGACAATGGCTCAGGGTATGTTATATTATGATTCTTTTCATATTCTATTCTAATATTCTCGTAAGAATTTTGTTTACAAATCTGGACTTTGACATATGTTGGGTTGGTGGCGCCATCTTAATTTTAGTGTCAATCGTAGTCAACAAAAGCGTGTTTTCATGGAGCTCACTGGAGCTCACCCTGTTTTGCGGTTGATTGCTCTCTAATTATAATTAAGCCTGCGTAGTATTCGTAGATAATCAGTAAATAATGTAACTTCGAGTAACACTTGATAAAAATAAGTTCGTGAGTTATTTAAAAAGTGAGTAGTTGCGTATCGCCAAAATGACGGCTACAACATTGCAAAACCAGGCCAAGCTGACCCCAGCGGTGCCGCCTAAGCCTCAGAAAACCTACGGGAAGATCGTTCTAACGTTATACAACCTCCTTTTGCCGGAGGCCGTGTTTAAAGAAACGCCCTCGCAAGCAGATGGCCTTGACGTCGAGACCGAGACCGACTTACGTATCTTGGGATGTGAGATGATTCAAACAGCTGGCATCCTGCTCAAACTGCCCCAAGTTGCCATGGCGACAGGACAAATATACCTCCAGAGGTTCTACTACTCGAAGTCTTTTGTCAGATACCCAATGGAAATTATGGCCATGGGTAGCATCTACCTAGCCTCGAAAGTCGAAGAGAAGCCGTGCAGGATCCGAGACGTGATCAATGTGTTCCACCACATCAAGCAGGTGAGGGCTCAGAAGACAATTAGCCCTCTGATAGTAGACCAGAACTACATAGAGTTGAAGAATCAAGTTATTAAAGCAGAAAGGAGGATTTTAAAAGAGCTGGGATTCTGTGTGCATGTGAAGCACCCACACAAACTCATTGTAGTCTATCTGCAAGTGCTCACATACGAGAAGAACCGCCAGCTTATGCAGATGGCATGGAACTACATGAACGATGCTCTCCGAACTAATGTCTTTATGCGGTTCCCACCTGAGACCATTGCCTGTGCTTGCATTTATTTAACAGCAAGGAAAATAGGTCTTCCTCTGCCAAACAACCCTCATTGGTTCCTGCTATTCAAGGTTACTGAGGAAGATATTAGAGTGATCTGTGCTTGCATTCTGAAGCTCTACAAGAGACCTAAAGTTAATCCTGAGGAGTTAGAGAACAAAGTGGATATGCAACGCAAAGCATACCAAGCTAACAAAGTCCTTCAGGCAGCAAAAGAACGAGAGATCGCTAAAGCAGAAGAGAAGAAAGTAGAATCTCCCACTCCTTCAACCTCAAAGGAACCAAGTAGGAGGGAGACTAAAAAAGACAAGTCACCGAAAACCCCACCGTTATCATCTAAATACCACAGCAGTCATAAGTCAAAGAAAGACAGGCGGTCCCGTTCTCCATATGAACGTAAGAGAGAGTATTCTAGCAGTAATAGCAAGAGACATAAGTCTCGATCCCGAGACCGTGAGTTGGACCGCTCCAGGGAGAGACGCAATGATGACAAGAGAGGCCGCGGGATGTCCCGCAAGTATGATGACTATGACCGATCTAAGTCCAGCCGGGACAGTAGGGATGACAAACGAAAACATTAGAATTTTAACTGTTAATGATCAATGAATATGTAATAGATTAAGGTTGAAATAAAATCCTGTTCAATTCAAATTTAATTGTATTTTTTTCATTTGTAAAAACCTTGTTATTGCTACTGAAAGCAAAACAGCTCTAATAAAATCATTAAATATAATTTTGGACAAAAATTGCTCTGCTCTACAGTCTTCACAATCATCATTATACAAAATGAATCATTCACAATGTAGATATTATACATTATTACATAAGGTCTTTATTATTGGAAACAAAAAATATAGTAATAAAGTACCTTGTATATTATTTTCTATGATTGATGCATGTCATGCATTGCTTGGCGCCAGTCAACGTCTTTCGGTCTTTGAATGTTTAATTCTTTCATAGATTTAAGCCTTGGCCTTCAAACAGATCTTAGTTACTGTAAACAGTTGCCTTGAATATGACAATACATCTATTATAGAGGCCCGGCTGAGAAGCTAAAGAAATGCCTTGGAGAGACTGTTTTAAACTCCGAGTAAATAATAACCGTGAGATATGTACATTTCCAAAAATATTAGATTATTTCTTTTTACTCTTTCAAATCAATAATCAAATAAATGAAACATGAAATTGTGCACAGTTAAGTGACGTCACAAGATTTTTGAACTTACGTAAAAATCATTTTTGGATACTTTACTTTTGAAAGGTAAAAACGGAGCCTTTTTGGCTGTTACTAAGGCTCCGCTGGTGGTTAGCCACCAGGCTGTAGGTATCTTATGACCTGTGACAGCATCAATTATCTCAGATGACGTAGCTAATTCTGTAGCCGCTATACCAAAAAAAAATTCTTCGTTATACGTCAGTACGGTCATAATGATCACAAGCCTTATGTTAAGGGAACCTTCGTGTTGCGACTTCGCAAGTAGCCAATTTGTTACATGAAAAAATAAAATAAACATTTTTTTTTTTTATAAATCTATCCAAGACAGTTTAATAGGGATGATGACAATTTTTTTTGCAATGTCTGTCGTGTAGTTTTTTGTATAATAATGGATACGTATTTTTTAATTTGTCCCGCAAACATAAATTGACCAAATTACAGTGAGTGAAACTTACGCGTGTCGTCACGATTGTGTATAAATTTTACCATAAATCGTTACGTCACAAGCCCCCTCTCCTAAACTTTAAAGCGGTTAATCTTTGTCAATTCTATTTTTTCTGAAAAAGGAAAAAATACGTGTCTCATACTTTTCAATTATCTAACTGAGGGACTAATGAGATTTTTTCTTTTTATACCCAGTCATCATCCCTATTAGATTTCAGACAAATAATCTATAATGACAATACATCTTATTATAGAGGCAGAGTTGACGAGCTAAGGAAATGCCTTGGAGACACGCTATTAAAAGTTCGTACGATATAATGAGTTCCTAATCTCAAGTTAATAGTTTTTCAATTGTGATATAGCTATATACGTTGTATAGTACCTATGTAGGTATTATCTAGTGAAATAGATAACTGCAGATAAATGCAGACTATGTAATTTATTGTAGTAGGTAAGATTAATATGGTAACTGTAAATAGATTGTATTTAGTTTTTGTTATGGTATCAATCAATTAGTACTGGTGATTTATTTTTGGGGTATCATGGGGAGTACATGCCCAAAGAGAAAAGAGGAGTTAAATAAAATTTTCACATGGGATGTATTTCAGTTGTCCTTGTCACAAAAAAGTTTGTAACAGTCATAAGTTAGTTGGGTGACAGAGAGTAGGTATCCTCAGATTTAATTGTTACGGTGTCGCGAGTCCGATTCGCGCTTGACCGGTTATTAACACGTTCAGTGCCACCGACTCTCCCGGAGAGTCCACGTAAATTTTATTCCAGTGCCGTAGACTCGCCTGGCGAGTTCAATGAGTTTGCTGTTTTTTTCCAAAATGCATGTGTATTTTTTGCTTAAAATAATACTGAAGACCAAATATAGCCCAATCTAAAGAATTACGTGGTGGGCCGGGTGTTTAGACCCAGTTTATAATCGAAAGAAAATAAACTATTCTGCTATGCCTTGAACTCGCTAGGCGAGTTCACTGACATAGATTCTCAAACTTTTATTAATGAAACATATATAATTATGGTAGATACTTTTATTTTAATTTTACCAAAAGTCACATTCACTTGCAAAACAACGGCGGATTGTGTTCTACATCTTGTAGGGCTCGAACTTCGTGTTATTATATAGGCAAAGGAATGGACTACTGGAATACTTCCTTCATATTCAATTCATGTATGTATGTATGTATGTATGTATGTAATTTGTTTGTATTATATTGTGACAGCGTGCTGCTGGGGAGTTTGTTGCGCCGTTTCTTCATCACAGCTAAAGCACTTAGGAAGCGGTGAAGGGTGGGCGATAGCGCGGGTGCTGTCTTATGTTCTTAATAAATTTCGAATGTATTCAAAATGTAATTTTACTTAAAACATTACTATAACATAACAAATTGAATAATCATAACATATTTAAAAGTTCTTCGAAACTCCACAATAAACATTTTAAAACTTCTCTGTTTTTTAAACTATATTTAAAAACAACCTGTTTATAAAACAATATTAAATATTTAAAATATAACCTAAACAATTACCACTATTTATAAGATTGACTGCCACAGCAGAAATTACGAAACAAACTTACCTTTTTTTTTATCGGCAGCGTTTCTTGCCATTTTTATATGTTAAATTAAACCGTATATTAGTTAAACACTTTTTAATTGAGTTCAACACGCAACGTAGACTGTCACGGCCACAAAAATAACAAAACATTGTGTTTACCCTAACCCAATGCCACTGAACTCGCGTGGCGAGTCGATGCAATTCATGTTACAGTGCCGGCGACTCGCCTAGCGAGTCCAACGTAAAATGTAGGCGGCATCTGAGTAAACATCGTGAAAATCGTAGTGGTAATGAAAGTGTTAAACATTCACAGCGAAAAATAGCGAGATTAATTTGATAAGTCATAAGTAGGTATAATAATTTTCCTCATCATAATAATTAGTAAATATTTCCTTGTAGCCCGATTAGGCCCATGCCTGGGACGGAAAAATATGGTTGATTTTTTATAGTAGCACTTTCATCGTCTGTAAACCCCTGTTCTTTCGTATAAACACTCAAAAAGGTCTAAAACAACAATACTTGGTAAACAGATAAGTTAAAAGAATCATTTTTGTATCTATCCAGTTGTAAATAGTGGGGGTCTATTATTATGGTTGTGGAAGAGTGACAGCACGATACACGCCGTAGAGCGGCTTCTCTCTCCCACACCCTGGACTGGGCCGTAAGCACCATCCTACCGTCCAATTTCAATATGAAATTATTTTTGAAATCTTTTAATTTAATCGCTAGAACTGTAATAGGTATTATATTTATGATAATTATTTATCGTGAACAGTAAAATTAATCATAAATAATTGACTCATCCATGAGATAACACGTATTACGTATGTAACTACTATTAATAGAAAATACTCCGGAAGTCTGCCAAATGGGAATTCTTTGCCGTAAATAGGTATTATATTTGCACTTACCTAAAATAACGTTACCTAATATAACTGTTTATGGGAATGCATTTAAGATCAGGGTTAATTCCTGCGCCATTTCTGACCTGGCTTCCATCCAGAAACAACTCTCGTGTTCTCAAATTGTTACCTAAAATTACTTTCGATTTCTTCTAACAATTGGCGCACTAGGGCAGCCATCCCTTTTTGTTTCGCGTGGAAAAGCTGATGAGGAATGAGCCGAAAGCCATGAGCAAGTGTAGAGTGATATTGTCGTATTTATATTGACTAAAACTATTTAGGTCTCGTCCTTGCTTTTCCTGGACGAAAAAAAAAAACGATTTCGATTTTCGGGAAGTTTCTCCAGCATTTAAATTCGTTCGATTTCAGAATCACTAGCTAAATTCCTACCTGATATTAGTGGATCAAAAACTCAGCACTACGTTGAGATTTTGGTTAGACTATTTGGCGGCTTAGAATACTTGGTTAACCTTAAAGCATGGTCGTGGGAAAAGACTATTCAACTTGTTTACATACAAATACCTGAGTGATACCTAAGTAAGTGAAAGGAGGAGCTCAATACCTTTTTGACATTCGTAAATCAGGCATTACCTATGTCCAAAAAATATGCAATTTTCCGAAACGCACGTGCCATAGGAAGCTTGCCAATTAATTCAATACATTCCACGTATGATTCTCCGCTCCCATTAAGCAGAAAAAGTTTTTTTACGTTTGATCTTACTATGAATAGCTGAAAGATCAACAAACTACAGAGATGTCACATGGCACCCTTCAGGTCATCCCTTTCCAGCCACCGAGCTATTTCGGTGAGTGGCCAATGATTTATATTTAGCTAGTTTGTTCCGAGAGCGCGGTCCACACGCTCCTATCGATTATAATTTTAACGGTTTAAAATATTGAGGTTGTTAATTAATTAATTAGTTGGTAAAGTTAAAGGAGTTTTTTTTTTAATCTTATCCTTTTAGAAGTTGTTTTTTTAAGGATTTGCTTTTGTTTTTCGGAGAAGTTAGATGGATTTCGTGAAAGTGCATTCGTGTTGCGTTTGTATGCGTTGGATAATTATGATCTCATAGACGTAGCTATTCTTCAAGAACGTTGTCTAGTTATTCTTGTGGGTAAAATGACCAGTCTTTGGTCTTTCAATTTTGAAACAACGTTTTCGTCATATCACGCGATTTACTTTTCTTATGCTCTAATTAATTTTGAAACAAGTTGAACTTGTGTTATGTTTTTTAGGCCAGGTAAATATTGACTTTGGCGTAGATTATCATGTTTTACGTAGAAAAAATGATAGATTCAAATCATAATGTTGTTAAGATAAAGTGGCGTTCACACGTGTGTTATTTGCCCAATATTTTTCTGCTTAGATTTTTATTTACTAAAATTCGGGCTCTTAACCAAAAGGGTAAAAATGGAACTCTATTACTGAGGCTTTACTCTCATGAACAGTTATATCTAGATAGTTAAAATTCTCACAGATGATGTATTTTTATTGACGTTTATAAATCATCAACATGTTATGTACATAAGATGAATGTATTAATGTGATCTTAAAACCTTGTGTTTTTGTCTCTAAGACAATTTACTTAATTTAAATAAAAATTAACTGCCTAGTACTAGCTTAAAATCATTTTTTACGATGGTATGGTTTAGTGATCAGATTTCAAAGCGACCGTAGCCCACTAACTTGGCTAAAGACACTCTTGGATTATTTTCAGCTGTGCTGCTTTCCTCGCGATGTTTTCCTTCACTCATTTTACCTAGTTACAATTTCTAATATCCGCTATTAAATTAATAACATATAGTGAACTTAGTTATAACACAGCGATAAAACTGTTTACGCTTATTCAATGGTATAATCTAGACTAGACACAATATCCAGATAAACATGCATTAGTCATAGCTTCTACATTTCTAACTGAAAATATAGATCGTATCAGCTCAGTTAATGTACCGATTTTATATGCGATTTCTATGGAAAAAGTACATTAGCTATCCAAGGTTTCAATGTTGGTCAATCTGGGGGCCTTTTCAATGTATTATTGTGAGAAAGAGACACCACTCTACAGTGTATAGTGTTGTCTCGAACCAAAGTATGTGAAATACAAAGGTAATCTAAAAAGTTTTCAGTATTTACTGGTTAGCTGCATTTGAATCAGTCGTGATTTCGTTTTGTAATTTAATTAATGTGTTATCTCAAGTGTTGTTCTTTATTAGGGTTATCCTTGATAATGTTAGGAATATATTGGCGTCAGGATTTTTTTTCTATTTTGTTACTCACTCGTTCACTTTGTAGAATTACTAGTCTTGCTCGCGGATTCACCCGCTTACATGTCTCTTGTCGCTACAAGTCTTCGTGTTAATCCAAATTTTCAGCCGAGACTGTAAAAAGTTTTATAAAAATTGGTCCAAGTGTTTGAGTGTGTGGAAATAACAAACAAACGCACACTTAGAAAACTTTGCTCTCTACAGCAGTGTTACATTATCATCCATTGATCATTCGCAGTTAGTTTAAGTTGGACTTTGATCACCTTTGACCCATAGTTTACTATCAAATACAACATACATTGTCCGTGTTTTATAAATACTTGTCAAGTATTATATTCTCTATTATATTTCCCACTCGCCATTCATACTTAATTTAAAAGACCAATGTTTGATATTAAAATAATTCTAGCGGCTTCATCCCAATGATTGTGATACTGCATTTGGTCCTGGAAACTCCTAAATCGATGATGATAAAGTTGAAAGTTTCAGTGTGACATTAGCTTAATTAAATGAAAGGGAACTTAATCTGTGACAAACAGAATAGAATATTCTTTATTGCACACCACATACATGACACACTAGTACAGGATTGGATGCAAGGAAATAGTTACATGGTGACACAATAGACAGTCTTCTAAAAGCGATCGTTTACCGACATCGTTCAAAACAAATTTCATCTTAAGCGCTAAGTCCAGTGAGGGAGCGAAATCCGGTGCTCAGTCTGGCTGAAGCGAAACCTTGCTAACATTAAGTAGGTCACCTACATTCGTCTCCAGCAATACTAGTTCACATATTAAAATGAGATTTCGTTTGAATATTTGAACCATTCTCTATTCGAGGAAGGCTATAGGATAGAAAACATATACTGCAATCGATAGAAACGAAAAATCAGGGCCCCGATTCTGTTATTTTACAATGGCCGAAGAATGAATGGCAATTAGATTAAATTTGAAATTATTCCTATTCTCTTAAGTATTTTGCCAATACCGAGTGTACCGTCCCGCACTGAATTTCCAATTATTATGTAGAAAAATTGATATTTTAAGCCAAATTTCAATCATTCATCGGCCATTGTAAATAGCAGAATTGGGGCCAGGGGTCGCAGCTATTATGATCTTGTATTACTCAAAAGTAACGTAGTATTAAATAAAGACTATATTTACTTTAAAAAAATATGTTCGAAGTAATCATAAATCTTGTGTATCAGTGTGCATGCCGCCTTGTTTTGTTATCACAGCTCTTATCGGTAGTGATCCCGCAGTGCTCAACATTCAATCGTGTCACACAGTCCCCTCGTAACGTGTCTATTTCAAAAGAAATCGTGTTATCAAACAAGTTACTTCAGTTGTTATAAGTTTCTAAATTAGATGATTGTGTTTAAATCACTTCTAAGAGAGGTGTTGTGATTTTTTTTAAGTGAAACTTTCGTTCAGTGTTTTTTAAATTTATTTTTAGGTATTCAAAGTTTTAGTTGTGTTTGGTGTGTTTTCTTGTCTTGGTCATTGTCTTTTTTATAATTAAATAGGTAATTTAAGTTACTAAATAAAAGTTTCTTTAGAGGAGTGGGATCTTGGCTGGGCCTTATTATGATTTTTAGTTTTTGTTGGAACAGGTGTAATGATGAAAAGTTTGTTTTGATTTCACAATCGGTGATCTTTAAAGGATTTAGATTAATTAGTGAGTCAATAGATAGAATGCTAAGTTACAAAGATATTTTTTTTATTAGTGATTAGTTTGTTTCTTATTTAATAATATCTAGGTAACCTTTGACTTTACCAACTGCTTGACTAAGAAGTCAGAACATTTTTTTTTTAATTGCTTTCCATTTTGTTGTTAATGGAATTTACACATGCATTCTTATTGACTAGAAAGTAAAAAAAAATGTGTTTTTATAAAGCCTATAGGCTCAGTAATAGTAAAACTCTTATTACCTTCTCACGCCATGAGTTTATATGAGTCTGCCTATTGTTAGACATTAAATGATCTAGACATTCTAGACTCATAAATTAAAAGAACGTACAACTTCACAGCAAAACTAAAAAAAGATAATACCATGCAAGATGACAAAAAGACGGTTAAGTTAATCGAGATATCTAGTGATGTGTATCGAAGTATCGATATAGTAGTGTTGTGTTCAACTTTAAGTGCTTAATAAAATGTCACCGATGAGGAAGATAATACATCGAGCGTGTTTCGTTGTCAGTCGGACAGTGTATATGACTTGTAAGTATTTATTGGAGGGCAGTAAATCATTATTATCTCTAATTTTATGGTCCTTACCAAGTAATATGGCTATATCCTAAAAAGATATATGTATATGGCCTCTTTCCATTATAGAGAAGTTGAAAACCACGCAAGCTCTTTGCGGGTTTGAGATTTCAGATTCAAAATTTTGAAATCCAGGTTTCTCAGATGATTTCCTTCACCCTTAAGTCTGGGATGTGTTAGAGTATTTAAGAAAGTAAATAGATATATCATTGGAAAGGTCACATAAGTACTTTGCTTGGGTCAGGATCAGCTGGCGACAATTTTGTGTAGGGCCGTTTTTGTCTGAGTTTCAGTATAAGAAAAAATGCTTTTATGGTATTGATAAGTTCCTTGAATAAATACCTAGTATTATTCAAGAAAACTTTTGAAAAACATGTCAAAATATTTATAATGTGAAGTTCCTTCCGCGTTCTGTCTATCAGTCTATAACACTTTTACGGGTAAATTATTCAATCGATTTCTATTGACTTTACCGCTCTATTGTCCGCGTGTCAAAAACTAGGATGTTATGCACATTTTTTTTAGAAATATATGTATTTTGTTAAAAAAAAATGTTTGTCATTATCGTTTAGAAAGTAATGAACACATTTTGTGTCAAGAATGTTGTTGTTATCAGATCTTACAAATTATACTCGATACTACATAATTGTTGATAGCAAGACTTATTGCTTTTCATGTAATGCAACATTGTTCTTGCGAACCAATTAAGGCTTGTCGTAACCGATTAATGAAAGAATGGGGAGTCCTTAATCTCCTAAAAATCTTTTTGAAATAGGTTTTAATTTGAAGTAGGCCTTTTAAAAGCTCTTTTAAGGGGTTAGTATTAATTACGAGTTGCGCGGTACAATGGTATTATTATGGAGAAGAATCTACAAGAAACACAAGTTATTCAAATTAAAAGTTTTAAGCTTTTTGCTAACACGGCCATGACGTTAGATTTTATTTCTAGAAATTATGATAGGTAAGTATTTTTCAGTATGAGACTGTAAAAAGTAGCGCAGGAACGAGTACCGAAAGAGACTTATTTGATATATCAGACCAACGCTAAAGAAAATAGTACCTAAGTAAGACCTTAGAATAGATATAATGCCAATTAGGTACCTAAAGGCATTTTATAGAATACGGAAAATCAAAAATTAAAATGAAACTTCAAATACCTTCGCGTTTTAAAGTTAATTTGCAACGTTTTTATTATTGACTATAGTAGCGTCCAAATTGTCGTTATCATGTAGAAGAACTAGCAAGAAATACCACAAATCTTAAAAATAACATACCCTGCATTAATACCGGCATCTAAATCCTTAATCATAGCAAGACGTCGGTCTGTCATCGTAACATATGTTCTTATCGCGTTTGTAACTACAGCCATGACTCGTGAATATAGTATCAAACGTTAATGTAGGCCATACTTTTGGCAGTGACGTCGTTGATTCTGGCAATCGGGGATGGCTTATCTATAGACCAATAGATTTGTATGGAGTTGATTATGACGAATAAAAAACGTATTTTCATCAATGACTGTTGAAAATCATTAGTATGTTTGTTGTAAAGTACCGTAAATGCAAAAATGGTACCTTGTTACTAAAGCTTTGCTGTGTCCATCTTTCTGTTACCGGACTATCTCATAAACCGTGATAGCGAGGCAGTTTTTTTTTACTGATGATGTATTTCTGTTTCCATTACAACAACAACAACAAATATGTAATAATATTTACTTCATAAACTTTGTTTTTCTTTATTTATTTAGGGTCACATAGTGGTTTCTTAGGTTTACGCGAATGTTAGACAAACTAACACCTGCAAAGGTGTCGAAACGTCGGGAACTAAAATCTAAAATTAAACCGCGATAAAATCCTTAAAAGTAGTTTCATTTCAATTATTTAGGGTCTTTTATAATCGCATTGCATATGCCAGTCCCATAGTACCCTAAATGCACATCAATCATATCTGGGCCATGAACCAGACTCTTCGCAACATCGTTATTTGGTTGCGTACTTCATAAACTTAAGGGGTGAACCTACTTTCTTTGCAAATAGTTTTTTTTCACCTTAATCGTACCGATATGTCCGATTCGCACTTCAATGGTTTTATTTGTAATTTTTGACACTCAGGCTGCGAAATGCATCAGTTATGCGTCGTGAGAAGAATGTTTTTTAATTTAGCTATACTTAATTCTTGTTCCTATGAATCCTTAATTAAAACCAGCCTAAAGATTAGCTATAAAAAAATTGGCCAACCCGTTTCAAAACCAACTGATAGAGGCAAACGCCTATTGGACTTTAAATAGTCAGGCGCTCCCGATAAATACGCGTGAGAAAACTGTTGGTGATTAACATTTGCAAGTTGTTAAATTCTTTGGTCGGGTTAGTTGTAGTTTGAGTAATATATTAAATATTTACCTAAAGAAAAACAAAGTTTATTAACTTTATATTGTTTGTTTAATGTGTTACCAAGTGCTATTTACTTGTGCTTTGATATCATGAGAGCCTATACGTACTTACGTAGAAATGTGAAGATTATAGTGTGTATTTAATGGTATTGATTAATTAGTAGTTTTAAGCAGATTAAGATCAAGTAGAATTCAGTACTATAGGTTCTTAGTTACAATATTTCCGTGTTAACGAACCTAGTATATATTTTAAAGACCATTCGATCTTTGACCTAACTTTGATTTCAGAAATCTCTGCTTATTATTGTAAAAGAAATAAGATATATTATTTTCCAAAATATTTTCTCCTTCCGGTTACCAACTATAATTATCAGACAGAGATGTTTATATTATCTATCATCATACAATCAAACATAATGTATTTTAACAGCCTACGTAATTTAATGTTTTTAGTGACCATTTTCCTCTACATTTAAGTTTGTTTTTCCTGTTTCGCTGACGGTCGGCCCAGGTGGGTCAAAATGTATGTAGTCATAGCCTCATAGGTATGACAGGTAGGTTTGACGGGCTGGGTGTATATTTTGGCTCTCGACGCCGACTGTAAGCATGATACCCGCCATATAAATTACTTAAACGGTTAAGTGCCATTATGTTTAATCTTATGTTGTTATACACCTCGAAAATCTAAATCTAAATCACCATGTATTCTGACTGACCTGTTGGTCCTGTGGTTAGTGGCCCTGACTGCTATTCCGAAGGTCGTGAGTTCGATTCCCACCAGGACAAACATTTGTCTAATAAGCACGATCATTTTTTCGGTGTTTGGGTGAAATTTATTTATATTATGTATGTATTAGTTATCAGTTGTCTAGCACTACAGACTAGATGGCGCTGTATGAAATATGTGGGATATTACATGATCCTTTTTGTCCAGGCTGCTGCGGCTGTTGCTCCGCCCTCCGGCCTCACTACAAGCGCCTCGTCGACAACATCTTCCCCGCCAACCCTCAGGATGAGCTCGTCAAGTCCAACATGGAGAAGCTCACGTACTACTCGCTCACCAGCCCCGAGAAGCTGGACCGTATCGGGGAGTACCTCTTCCAGAAGGCTTCTCGCGATATCTATAGGCGGCGACATGGGTGAGCTGGTTTCTTTGTTATTTTTAGGTTGTGTAATTGTTTCTCAGTGTGTTGTGATATTTTGCTCTTGGAAGTGGCTGTAAGATCAGTTTAAAAAGTTGTGAAAATTGATTTGATAGCGTCTGCTAAACATCCTACTGATTGAGTGTTGTGAGCAAGGAAGCCTTATAATCAAAGCGTTTTATTTTTAGGAAGATCAAATGCGATTACTGCGTAATAAGTAACTTTAGGTAATTAGCAGGTATTTCTGTTCTGTTCGACGAATCCTTAGGAAGTTGTTTGTTTCTTTGATACCAGAATTAGTTCGTTGGGGTTTCAAAAAAACACGACGTTTTGACGCAAACCAATGTATGTTTAACCCAAAAAAACGTTCCCGATATTTTTTGACGGACTAATCATTTCTTTTTATTTTCTTTAGCCAAAACCCTAATATTACTTTAAGACTTAGCGGCGGCGACAGACCTTCAGAGCTGCTCTGAAACAAGGTTTAACCTTAACATATCTCGAACTAACTTTATCACAACATTATCGATAGAGTTTAACTTCTGCCACTTCGGCTTGACAGTTTTATCTGCCGCTTCAAGATCCTAATTCGTACTTGAGAAACATGTTTAACAGAACGTATTTGACTTACACAATTTATTTTAGGCGAAGGAAGAAAAGGCGGGGATAGATAATAACTAACTTAGGAATTCTAAAATAATTGTCATCTTGGATTGATATAAAGTCTCCAATTGAATTCTGTTAGTTGGTTAAGGCATTTTCATTTCTTTTATTCCTTTGTCTCCCGCTTGCTATGGGAAGTGGAACATTTTTTCGTACTCCTCCTCTTTACTATTTCTGATTAATTTCGTTGCGGGTTCCAAGGCAGTTAATTGTTCCCCCTGGGACACACCGAACTTAAGTGTTTCGGTAGTTTTCGTTGGTTTCATTGTAGATCCTGGCTTACAGGAGTTGCAATGACAGGCATGTGTGGCGGGCTAGTCCCATTTAAAAAAAAAGGCATTTTCATCTCACACAGATTTAGGTCTGATGAAAACACAACCTTAAGTCCGAGCAGCAAAAAACGCCATGTAGAATGACTGTAGAATGCCGTACGATAGTGGTTATCGTCTTCATCAGACTATCGCAGATCAAAGTTGGAGATAGGTCGTACCGGCCTAGTATCAATACACGTCATGACCAGAAAATATTGTCCCACTTAAATGGGTATGGCCCCTTCCAGTTTCGTGATAATCGCGATGGAGGCTATGGACCAGCTGCTGGTGGCGTGCCACTCGCAGACCCTCAACCTGTTCGTGGAGAGCTTCCTCAAGATGGTGCAGAAGCTGCTGGAGTCCACCGACCCACAGCTTCAGATCCTGGCTACGCAGAGCGTAAGGATCTTTATATATTGTAGAGTGCATGTCATAGTATTGACGAAACTAAAGCGAAAATCATTTCCGGAGTATAGGCTAATGTTATAAATTGAAGTAGAATATTTTAGAAAATATGTTATTGTGTACGTTTTCGTTTTTGATATTACATTCGATAAAATGTATCAGAACTAAACTGCTCGGATAGCCGAGTGGTTGAGGTCACCAAACCGAGTTCGATCTCTGCTTCAACAAATGCTTGACCTGAGTCTTTGTGCATGAGACTTTAATGTTATACACATATTCTTTAGTGCAGAATCGTATAAAGAAAAGTTATTTTTTGTCCTAACGGATTACATCGCGTTCATATTGTTAGTCTCGAGTCGACATAGCCCTTCTTTAATATCTTTTCCTTCTGTACCTCAGTACTATTCAACTATTGCTCAAAATCTTCCATTTTTTCTATAATTCTTAATAATCCTATTACCAGTTCGTAAGGTTCGCCAACATCGAGGAGGACACGCCGTCGTACCACCGGCGCTACGACTTCTTCGTGTCCAAGTTCTCGGCGATGTGCCACAGCAACCACGCGGACACCGTCACCCGGGACAAGATACGCCTGGCCGGGATACAGGGGCTGCAGGTATGTACCTGGGAGTTCTGGATGCCTGGTATCATGCCTTAAAGTTTGACTGCACGGATAGCCGAGTGTCAACCACGTTAGTCGTTGTGGACGTAGTTGGAGAACTGGTTGAAAACAATTTTAATTGTTTCAGGGAGTGATAAGAAAAACCGTGTCCGATGACTTGGTGGAGAACATTTGGGAGGCTCAGCATATGGACAAGATTGTACCCTCATTACTTTATAACATGCAGGTCAGTTTTTCTAGGATTAATATGCTCTCACTAAACGAATGGGTTCCTTATCTAAAAAAGTTCAAAATACTCTGAATTTACCGCATACCTTAATTCAATACACAAGGAAAAATGTGTAAATTGTAGTTCTTATGACACTTTATTTTCCCCTTTATTAGATTTTTAGGTCGTCAATTTAGGTAGCTTTATTTTGGTTCGGCAATTTTTGCATAAAACTTCACTTCATCTCTTATACCCTTGACGTGGAAGTCTCCAGCTCTTCAAACCATAGCTTAAGGGTCTGTTTGTAACCACCAGACGGCGGAGAAGTACGAGACGGTGTCGTGCATGGAGGGCGGCAGCGGCGCGGAGCCCCCCGCGCGGCTGGCGGAGGCCTGTCTGCGGGAGCTGGTGGGCCGCGCCAGCTTCGGGCACATCCGGAGCGTGCTGCGACCTGTGCTCACGTTAGATACACACATACATACATACATACAGCTTGTTGTACTGCAGTGGGCCGCGCCAGCTGCTTCCAGCTTTTTTTTTATATCTTAGCTCGTACAATATGTAACTAATCTGACAGGAAATGAGGTGTTTTGGCTTTCTACAAAAGTTTTGAACAATAATTTCTTTCCACAGTCACTTCGACCGACACGAGCTGTGGATTCCGAACGACTTCGCGGTGCACACCTTCATGATCATCATGTTTTCGATACAGGTGAGACCACAATAAATACGGCCATGAGCTCAGGGTGGGGCAATCAACCTATCGCCCCTCTCCCTACACCGGTATTTTTTGGTGGCAGAACCTATTTAGCACTTGTTCTCCAAATTATTTTTTGGTTTGGCGATCCGCGTTCTGTGTATACTTAGACGATTTTCGCGCATGGTTATAATAAGCGAAGCCACGTTTTGACCCGCCGCTGCGAGCGCAGTTTACGAGTTTACGCTGGAATAAAAGCATTTCTGAAAAGTTGATCAAACCCGCCACTTCCATCTCCTTTCTTTGTAACTTTCTTTCGGATATTATGATTGTTGTTAGTTACGCCTCTTATAGGTCAGAGCCAGGGTGGGGCAAGCGCTCCAGCTTGGCCCAGTGTGGCTACGCCCATGTCACAGGCCTGTCCTCTAGAACAGCATTCATAGGCATTTTCCTTTTACTCGAATATGTGTGACTGATTACGTAGATAGATTTAGGTATTTTTTTTTCAATCTTTCGTTTTTGTAAGTGAAAACCTTATGCACATATTACCGATTCCAAAGAAATACTCTACATTGTTTACTCGCATTTTATTATTTTTTGGACTTTAAAAGAGACTGCGACCTGAGTTTGTTTCAACATTTCTTCTCAGGGTAGTCAGATAGGAAATATCGACTCCAGCGTTCGCAAAAAGACATGTAAAAGTGATGATATATTATACCCTATTGGCAGAATAAATGATTTTTTTTTTATTAATCTGGTCCACCGATCTAATTCTAAAATAAAATCACTAGATAACGACTTGAAGACAAGACATAATAAAAAAACCGCTTTCGGTCTGTGATATCGCGTCGGTACTTTGGTTAGCAAAGCGACTGATACGATGAATCAGAAGTCGTAATTAATTCGCGGAAGTCAGCTTCGCTCCTGAATAAATTAAATAGGGAAACAAATTTTAATGGTTTTAGTCACTGAGAGTCCAGCATACCTCTTCGTCTTCCCTAGGGCAAACGAAGTTCATGAGGATGTCCGCTGGGTCAAAAAAACTCATGATTACGGGATCTAAAGTTTGCAAGACACCTAATACAAACGTGATTGTGTGTCTCAGTGGACCTCAAACACTTGAATCACCTTCGTCTTTCGTTTCTGTAGGCCCAGTACTCGTACAGCGTGGTGGAGGCCCTGATGCAGCATCTAGACGCTGCGGGTAGCGGCGGAACAGACCCGAGAGCCAGGACCCGCGTCCGGGCCGCCAGGGCCACCGTGCTCAGCAACATCGTGGCCATCGCCGCCGGGGACAGCGTTGGTGGGTCACACGGACACTTGCCAGACAGACGAGCAGACACACCGTCTGACGTGGATGTATACTGATAAGCGTGTTGATTGCAGGTCCATCAGTATTGGAGATCATCAACAACTTGCTCACCAACCTGAGGTCATCTGTCGCTAGGGATTCAGAAGTAAGCTACT
Source organism: Trichoplusia ni (assembly GCF_003590095.1). NCBI lineage: Eukaryota > Metazoa > Arthropoda > Insecta > Lepidoptera > Noctuidae > Trichoplusia > Trichoplusia ni. The sequence goes on from NC_039482.1 coordinate 16,061,086, forward strand.
TTCATATTTGGTAAAAAGTGTTTTTATGATTGTTTTAATACCACCAGGTTAAGAATAATGAGTAACTTGTAAACTCACAATCATTCGTCGTTGAAAATCCGCTGTAAAGTTCACTATTTGTTCAGGAATTTACGAAACCTCTGAGCGAAACTGTTCATAACACACTTGTTTCAAACACTTCTTTACCCAAATACTAAAATGTTATATCTTTCTTCGTTTATAGCAAAAAGAAACCGACGAGAAACTGTACCAGGAAGCACTCATCAACGCTCTGAAAGAGTTCGCGGACCACCTGCCCGACTTCCAGAAGATCGACATCATGATGTTCATCGTGAACAAGGTGCCCAGCATCCAGCGCGGGAACAAGGGCACCAAGGCTGATGCCATGCTGCAGAGCATACTGCTCAAGTCACTGCTCAAGGTAAGGAGAAAAAATCATGGTAATATTCTCCTAAGGAAGGGTGAAAACAGATTAAAAGGGGTCCAAAATGTATTGGAGTTTTCGTAATTTTAAGAACAATATTGCAGTTTCGGGTTGACCTCGACCATAGGAACCATTTAGGTCCGTAAAATCATGGTCCTACGACGCACCCTTTCAGAGTTATGGTCGTCGGAATGTTAAGACACTAAGATGTTTTTTTCTCTCTTTTTATCGTGGTTTTTACACCACCTCACAGTTTTCGACTAGAGCAACAAATTCTCTCCTGAAAAGTTTTTAATCCCAGCTATCGTTTTGGAAATATATGTAGGGTGTTCTAGATAAAATGAAGAAATATTCAGGGGGCTATCATTCGGAAACGGAGCGTTTTAGGAACATGCTTCTGAAGACCTAAATTGTTTCTATGGTCAAGGTTAATAAGCTGCTGTAATAAAAATGGCCAAAATCTGAAAAAAATATCCTGAATTTTCTTCTTTTTGTTTGCTTGCTGAAAATTACGCGTGCAGTGATTAGTGCAGTGCCCTTAAGCGTATACTCCAACACCTAAAATTCCTCACCTACGACGGTCTTAACTAAAGATATGGCATAAATTAATATTTACGGTTTAGTTTTCTCCTTATTGCAACTGTGTACGCTCTGAAGTCATTTAGAATCGTATCACTCGTTTCGTACCGAAGTTAGCGGGCCCATATCCTTTCCCCCCGTATGACGTACCCCCCCTGCGGTCCAGGTGGGCACGACGTACCGCACGACGGAGCTGAGCAAGGCGTTCCCGGCCGCGTTCCTGGAGGCGCTGCTGCGCGCGGGCGCGGCCGGCCAGGCGCGCGCGCGGGCGCTGCTGCAGCGCATCCTGCACACGCTGCTCGACCGCCGCGGGAACGCGCAGCGGCTGCAGCGGGCCAGGTCAGGCCACCACACCTAGTCTCTACATAGCTATAGGTCACTCAACTACGAGCCCTGATGTGACTGGTTAGACCGAGTTTGGATCTAAACTCTCTGTCGCAAGCGCTACAGTTAAGCTGACCGCAGAATTGAGAGTATAGGTGTACGACGGCGTAGGCCTCTCTTTTTGAGCTTGGCACTTTTCGTCTAGCTTCTGGAGTCGCTTGACCTCAAGCGACTTGACATTTTCAAAAATAGTTTTGCGCCAAGAGGACCTTCTTTATGCAAGTCTCTCCCAATCCTTAGCGTCATTAATGCAAGCCTTCAGATGATTGTCCTCCAAGCTTTCGTTTACCTTCAGCCATCTCGAAATAAAAGATCGCTTTGAGTAGATGGTGGTCGTCCATACGACCAACTTCTATTCAAAGCATTTAATTCCCAAAAAATGGGACTTTAGTTAAGGAATACTTAAAATATTGAAATTTCAATAGGATCATGAAATAAACGTCCGAATAAAAGTTAGTTTACAAATGGGAGGTTTAATCAATTTGTTATGCTAATGTCTATTCTCCCCATCACAGTGTGGACTACGCGGAACTTGGTCTGACCATAGAGAAGTGCTCGCGACAAGACCTGATCTTCATCAGTAAACACGGCTATGCGCTGTTCAGCTCTCTCTACGAAGGTATGTGTGAAAAGATTGAGATACCATTAATTACTAGTTATTTGTTAACTTGCATCCAGCTAGTGACCATTAGGCAGATTTTAATTATCAATATGGATGATAAATATTTTTTTGTTCCGTTTTGTAGTAAAATTTATTATAATTGAAACATTTTTTTTGTTCTGTCCCGTAAACAGTAATTGATCAAATTTGAATGGAATGTACAACGTCACGATTGCATATACATTTAAAAAGTCGTTACGTCACAAGCCCCCCTCTCCCCTTATCTCCTAAACTTTATATGAGTTTATATTTTTAATCAACTTTGGGGCAAAAATGCGTCTATAATATCGTTTGATTATCTACATAATCTACTAAAATACATATTTTTTAACCAGCCTATCATTGCTATTTCCTTGTCCCACAGCAAATTGTACAGTTTTGTCTACATTTTGTATTGAATCTTGACTTAACTTTATTACCTTTTCTCCTATTACACTTTAAACCTATTGTCAAATTTCTGTAAGGTGCAAGTAAAGTTATATTTTAAACTATTTGTCACCAGGTCTGCAACTAGAATCGAACACGATGGAGAACGTCGAGGCGATCTACACGACGCTGGCGCTCATCTGTATCGAGCTGGGCTCCGAGGAGACCGTCTGCGATATACTGCAGCTCATACTGGCGTGAGTATATATGTGACTGTTTAAAGTAAATCACTTCCCAAATTTCTTTTTAAAAAGAAGTACCTGAAATTATTTGGTTAAAATTTAAACCAACTTATTAATTAGAAAGAATATCGTTACAATACTTGTTCCGCACCATAAGGTCCACATCACAACATGTCATTTCCCTTGCGCAGTATCCAGCAGTCGGGTCTGTCGAACCCGGTGTTGTCGGTGGCCCAGCAGTGCCAGCTGCAGGCCGTCAGCATCTCTCTGGCCGCGCTGCTGCCGCACGTCATGATGCTGCCCCGCCTCGCCGAGTACATACACAAGGTAACTAACTACATCATCATTGGCATCAGCCGAAGCAACCGTTCCCCGACAGTGCCTTCTCCCGAGCCAGTCGTCGAGCACTGGCCGGATCGCCTCGACGGTTGCGAGGCCGGCGGCAGGGCGCAGAAGCCTTTGCCGACATTCCGCCACCAAGACCTGACGGAGCTCAGCTCGGCCTCGCGCCATCGGTACAACGACGCGAGTACTTTCGCCTCTAGGTCCCAAGGCGGGGATCCGGCCAGTACGCAAACCGCCTCGTAGGAGATCGTGCGATACCCGCAGACGACTCTGACGGCCATCGCCCTCTGCGGTTTGCGCAGAATGGCGAGTGTGCCAGCCGTCAGGTCCATCGCCCACACAGGGGCCCCATACAGGGCCATGGACCACATGATTCCCAAGTACAACTGCCTACAGACGTTGCTCGGGCACCCCATGTTGGGGAGCAGCGTTGACAGCGCGCCCGCTGCACCCATCAGCTTGGGCGCCAGCCGCCGGAACTTCATGGTGGACTCGACAGCTATCCGGGCCCTACTGACCACGATATCTGATCCTGGCGCCGGCGCACGTCGGGGGCCATGAAACACTATGGCCAACGACTTGTTCAGGGCCACCTTTAGGTCCAGGCGCCAGATGCGTTTCACCACCTGTGATACCGCAGCCGTGGCTATTATCGCCGCATAGCTGACATCCTATATTAACCAAGTGTTACCCATCTTTCAGATCATCGTAGCCCGTCGTGAGGAAGCCCCGCACCTGCTGCCGCCGCTGCGCGAGGACTACGACGACCTGCATCCCAGCAAGATGCCCAACAAGCTGCCATACCTCATGATGGATCTGGTAAGGAATTGATGCACAATTGTAGAGAGATAGAGAGGTTGAGTAAGGCTTGATGATTGGAGGGGTGGGGCAAGAGATAGATATTCGTAAATCCGGAAAATGGGGACACTGTAATTTGAATCTTGTACGCCAAAATCTGTAATATAAAAATCGAAGTCAAAAACTTGCAGCTTTATGTTAAAATTCGTGATTTATTCCGTCTCTTATTTCGCCAAAATTGGAATTTGACTCGACTATTCCCGTACCCATGTTGTTGTATATGCAGATGGCGCTGTGTGAGCTGCTGAAGGCGGCGGGCGTGGAGGCGGCGCGGCTGTCGGCCAGCTCGCCCTACGCCGCCGGCAGCGCCGCCGCGCCGCACCGCCACAGCTGGGTCGAGGCCGGTCAGTACGGGGGCAAGGGGTTCAGGCCATAGTGCGCGATGAGACAAGCATTTCTATGGTCCACAAATGCTTGTCCTGATTCTGGGTGTTTTTGTGCATGTGTCTTGAATGACAGTGAATATCCTTTTAAAAAATTCTCCTTAGAAATCCATGCTTCAGAAAGTTCTGCCCACGAGTACACTATCCTTCTGAACGCGTTCTTCAAGAACCAGGGTGGAAGGGCCCGTCCTTGACACTATCACTCCAAACCCTGACACTCCACCCCCTGCAAACACTATACCTATATTATTACACCGTGTGTCCGTGTCCCAGGCGCGGCGGCAGGTCGCGACAGCCTGGCGGAGCTGGCGGCGCCCGCCACCGAGCTGGACAGCGCCAACAGCTCGCCCGGCCTGCAGCGGGTGAGGATACATACATACATACATGTTTTCAACCCACGCGTTATGCCTAAGTTCGTTTAAAAGTAGGAAACTAACAAAATGTTCTAACAAATTCAACTTAGGTATGAAACTGAACCAAAATTGTCCTTTTCAAACCATGTCTACCAAAGTTGTTTTGTGTTATAGTTATTCGATTTTTCAAGCAAGACTATAGAGGCTTTATAACATCATGCAACAACCAAAACATCGTCGAAAGTTCGCTGTTCTCTGCTAGCCTACTTTAACACAAGTGTCCGACTCCCCTCCCCTATCCCCCCTCCCCAGCAAGCCCAGTACGACGACCTGGACGAGGAGTACAGGATGTTCATCGAGAAGTACAACCACAACCACCGGCCGTCGAAGCAGGACTTTGGCACCTATGTATAGTTGTATAACTAATTGTTATTCTTTGTAGCTTGTCGAATGTATATCGTTGCTTTCATTTGAACAACTTGTATTTGAATTGGTTTTATTTGTTCCTGTATTCAAAATCTCTCATTATGCTCCCCTGGTAGAATAGGAACTTAGTATTATATTAAAATTTGGAGTAAATCTTCATTTAGTTTGTGATTTCATTGATGTTACTGGAGTTTTGATGTGGTTGCATCATTATTAATATTGTTAGATAGTTGTTTCTTAATAGTTATAAGTTATGAACCTCCAGCTCTGAAATAGTTAAGTTACAACTCTCGTAGTATAATTTAAATTATTATTTTATCTCTTCTTTTGTTTCATTGTTTCATCCGGAAGGTAGTCCCATAAGTTGTTTGAGAGTTGAGTTATTTTTTCTAAATTGAATAGGGTTTACAAAACTTCCGAAAATAACTTCTAGTTATCAACATTTTTCAACATGCCGCGAACTCCGCCTTTATCCTCCCATCCCATTTCCATCCTAACACTCCTCTCTCCCCTCCTTGCAGCGAAGCGACACAGACTTCTGGTACTGGGACCACGACGATGTCCCAGCATTCCGCAGCAAAGCCTCTAGTGTCTACAAACAAACACAACAATCGGTATACAAACGATCACTCCAGACATGGTATTCTATGAATATCTTAGGCCGTGTACAGTGTCACGTCTCACAACGGGTAATGAGGCTTCCTGCCCCTTTGTTTTTATCTCTTCGGCACGTTCAGCGTGACACGACGTGCGACGTGACGCTTAAGGCTAACTTTTGTGTTCATGTTTATAGAAGATCATGCACTCACGTAATGACAATACTAGGGCGTGAATGTGTTAAGAGATGCATAAACGTTTTTAAATTAGGACTTCTGGTCACATGTATATTTGTGAATTCCAGTACTTATGTCTTGCAATTTATCTATCGATCTCCCTATTGCCAGGTGCAGAGATGATTTTAAAGTTACCCTCGTGAGGATGAATTATAATTAAATGATGCAACATTTTACTCAAGCATGGGCTAGAGTTGGACCCTGTTGAGTCCACTGTCTTTCTTGGCATAACTGTTGATGCCAAACTACAGTGGGGCCCTCACATAAACAAGTTATCCGGCAGGCTCAGTTCAGCCGCCTATGCTGTAAAAAAAATTAGACTGATAACTGATGTAGATACAGCCAGAATAGTTTATTTCAGTTATTTTCATAGCCTTATGTCGTACGGGATTCTCCTCTGGGGAGGCTGTGCAGATATTCATTCCATTTTTGTGCTTCAGAAAAGGGCCGTCCGCGCTATTTATAATTTGGGCCCAAGAGTTTCTCTCCGAGAGAAATTCAAAGAGATAAACATTCTGACTGTAACTTCACAGTACATATTTGAGAATTTAATGTTTGTTCATAAAAACGAATCAAACTTTGTAAAATTGTCCGATGTCCACTCAATCAATACAAGGAACAAACATAATTTAGCCGTACATGCTACTCGTCTCCATAGAGTAAGCAACTCGTTCATGGGTCAATGTATACGTTTCTACAACAAGCTTCCCATTCATGTTCGTAAGCTACCGACTAAGAAATTTAAAACTTTTATTAAATTAAAACTATCCGGAAAAGGATATTACAAAATATCAGATTATTTAAATGATAAAAATGCTTGGGATTGAACTGCTCGCTTATACAGCTATCATTATTTGTGTACATAATTATTGACATGTTTTGTGCTTTTGCATATAATCTTATACATATGTGACATTTTTTGTGCTTTTGCATGAATTTATTTTTGTTAATATTAATTATTATTTGATTTAATAACATGCAACTCATTTGCGTTTTTATTTTTTAAATCTTTTTATATTTTTTTTTTTTGTAAGTATAAACCTTATGCAGGTATATTATCAATTTATTGAAATACTCTGCATTAGTTTATACACTCGAATTTGAAAATTGTCTGGACTTTAAAAGAGACTACGACCCCTGAGTTTGTTTCGACATTTCTTCTTAGGGTAGTCAGCTAGGAAATGTCGGCTCCATCGTTCTCAAAAAAGACATGTAAAAGTGATAAAAAATATCCTATTTGCAGAATAAATAATTTCATTTCATTTCATTTCATTTCAGCATTAGTCGCGAAATGAAAACGCTATTCGCGTTTCATCTTATTCTTATAGATTCCGGTTTTGTTCGAAATTAGTCGGGCAATTCCGATAAATACGAGTCAGTAAACCGTTGCATCATTTAATACAGATAAGGTTATCAGCAAGTAAGGTTACAAGCAGATCGATCTGTTTCTCTCATAATGTCATGAACGTTACCACGTCAGGGCGGCGGCGCGGGCTGCGCGGTGAGCCTGGAGGCGCTGCGGCAGGCGGCCGGGGGCCCGAGCGCGGCCGAGCGGCGCGACGCCGAGCGCCGCCGCGCCACGCTCAACAACGCCTTCCGCACCGCGCCCTTCGACCAGCTGCTGCACATCACGCAGCCCAAGGTACGTACCACCCAAGGAGAACACTCTACAAATATTACATTTTATTATTATAAACTCACTTGTATATTTGTTTGTATGTTTACCGTTCTGGTTGGATTTTTGCAACTCTACTTTGATGCACTTCCCGATAAGGCAGCAGACTGAATTTTTTAGGGTAGCTTCAAACCCGACGACAATGCAATTTACGGCTAGACCGACTTTGATAAAATTTGAATAGAGTGACATTCAAAAACTTCGGTATTTCGATTAATCTAGAACATTTATGAAGCTTCAGTAGTGTACATCGCAAGCGCCATATAAATCCTTCGCGCAGCGTCGGCCGTGCCCAGTGCGGGTCCGTCTGTGCTGCGGGTCAAATGTGTGCTCGATATATGCTCCCACACAATTAAAGCAATCTTTTTGAATACTTTATTGAAAACCGTACTACAATACTAGCTAACTTAAATGATCACACACAATGGAACAGGGCATAGATATATTCAACAACTAATGTCCAAAAATAATTTCAGATTTTTAAGAGATATTAACACAGGAAAATGCATAAATTTAAGAGTCGGAGCTAGGAAGCAAAATATTTTTTACTACTGTACACTTCATATTGTAGGCCGCTGAACATTGAAAGCAATTTATATATCTGACTTTGTTCTTTAAGGCTTATTTACACGATGCGAGACATGTCATAGAAGTTATAACACATTGCTGGCTAAAACTGCAGTAGCTACAAAAGTGACAGACTATTGACAATGTACCGTACTTGCATGTTATTTCTCGGACCGTCTTAAATGACTTTAACTTTATAAACCCACATACTGATAGAAATACAACAGCGACGTATATTTATACAAACACATGAAACATTAATTTATACAACATTCTAAATTGATATATTAAAACACATCTCAATTTAGAATCTAACTACATATCAAAATCAAAATCAAAATTCATTTATTCAAATTAGGCTACTAAGTAGCACTTTTTGAAGGTCATTTACATTGGACAGCACCCAGTTTCGCCCACCCTTCAACGCTTCCTAAGTGCTTTTGCTGTGAGAGAAGAAACGGCGCAACAAACTCCACGCAGCACGCTGTCATTCCGTTTACAAAAAATATTATAATTGTACAGAACAATAACAAAAATAAGTGTGCAGGTGCCATGCCAAACAAACAAAAGTTTGAGGTCGCTGTATATAAACCTATACGAAATTAAACTTTAAGTACTAGGCCATGGTCAGCAGACCGACCAGCCACCGCAAGCAGCACCCGTTCACGAGTATGACGCAAGGGTCAGCCATCACCTCCCTCGCCATATTAGAGGGAAGGAGGTGACCCGACCCAAGACGCCACCGCAGGCAGTGACGACTTAGGGAGCATGACGTATCTGCTGCCGGCTAATAAAATAAAATAAGACTGAAAGAAATACCCCAAACGTTGATTTACCTGGCATAGCCCTAAACACGGAGGCGGCATAAATTGCTACGTCATTCAATTTTATAATTAATAAATTATACATGTCAAAATTTATAATAAATAATATATACGTGCATGCGTATAATTATACTAAAAATAAAACAAAATAGGTAACACAATGTTACACTCATAGAGTATGTCTATCAAATTACACAAATACACGTCAAACATTAATCCACACTAAACCGTCCTGTGCAAATCACGGCGACCATAATCTAATTTACCATGACACCACATTTGCTATTTCAGTACGAGATCAAGGACAAGTTGGAAGAGATCTTCAACTCGATCAGCGAGGAGCCTCTCCTGCCGGCGTCGGGCTCGTGCTCCCCCGCCGGACAGAAGTCCTACCAGCAGAACGTGCCGCCATACACCAAGTACTTCCCCGAACTCTTCCTGTACTGAACTCATGTAAGTATCTCTCTTTGTACTTTATTTTCAGATCTTTAGAAGCCTTTGACACTGTTAAGTAAGGCAGGCAATATGTTAACTAAAAGTTCATTTTTTGGTGACTGGCTTAAATATAAACTTTCGTGAGGCGAGTTTATAATTGCTTGATAAAGGTTAATTATTATCGGTATCGCGTAATTATCGGGAATTCTTGACTAGTTTCGAAACCAAATGGAGTCCTCTTAAAATACCCAATGGAGAGTTCTTAATCATGGGCTGATGTAACAACCCCCAAACCCCCCGAATCTACCACAAGTCTTGCAATTTCAATAAAACACATGTAGAGAATATAATTATGCCAAGAAGAAAAACATAATTTTGTATTTATTGTATATAAACTTTCAAAGGGGGACTTTCAAATGGAATGCCTCAAGGAGTTGTTTTTGACCCTTCATTCTTTAAATCATACAAATCCAATTTCCTAAATTAATCGTCTTATTTCTATCTCTTTCTACTCAATTAAATCCGAAAAATATTGTTGTCCCTTTCCAGTTGTCAGCGGTGAAGGAAAAGTGTTCATCCGGTGTGTGTAGATACAGTCTCGCTCAGAAGTCGCACGGTGTACTCCATAGTTGTAAGGTGTACGGAATTGACGCGCGCGTGACGTAATAAATGTATACAGTAATGTGTCTCAAGTCTATGTTCACAAACTTGTTTATTTTTTGTTATAACTTACTTAGATCTACGTAACTTCGGTGCTAAAAAAAAAGCGTTTAGAAAAGACTTAGGGTTTTGACGTTACCTCGACTAACTTTACTGGAGCGTTTTCATGTTTACCTGGTAGATAAAGATGACGATGCCTCCAAATATATCCTTTAATCTCTTCATTGGTGTCTTTTAAAGATCATTGGTATCATCCATCGCAGCCAAAATTGTGCTCAATAAAGCTTTGAATGGTTACCAAAGATCTATGCAGATCTATATCTAAGCAGGACTGTTTGCCATTGTTGAAGCGAAATGGAGCTCTAAACTACCCATAGCGGCTTCTCTTTCACAGAAGGAGCTCGTGGCTAAGCTATAACTGCATACGTTGATCGATCACTGGAAAGCTACGCTTGGCGCGGTCGGTGCGTAGATGACTGACCATCTTTGTCATAACGATGTCCTCCATGTTGCGGAAGGCACATTAAATTGTGGGTCCTGGCTGTAATGCATACATCTTTGACAGTCGTTACAGTAGCGTAGTCAGAAGCAAGAAAATCTGAGAACCAGTCCAACTAAGAGGTATTGTGTTGGCCAGGTAACTGGGTTGAGGTGGTCAGATAGGTAGTAAAACACTGGTACTTAGCTGAAACCGCTAGACTGGAAGCTGACCCCAACATAATAGGAAAAAGGCTAGGCTGATGATGAGATGATGACCTAGTTTTATAATGCAAGTGCTATCACTAAAACCCCTTCTCAAAGATACTGTATTGTGTTCAAAGTATACATTTAGTACGTCACGTATTCAACAACTTTTATTAAATCATGTTTACTGTTGACGCACATTATGAACTCAACTATTGGCTTCCGCGATATAGTTATAGTCGGTTATACCACTGCTGGGCTAACGCAAGAATAGGAAGAGTATTGCCCACGCTTCAGCACTGCGGGTGGTTTTACAATGATTAGTCAAAATATAAGATGGTTTACTAAAGGTATATTTTTACCCAACTTCAAAACAAAGGAGGTTCTCAATTCGGATAGATTTTTTTTTGTTATTATCAAAATTTTATTCCTTTTTTTCAATTGTGTTTATTTTCGTCATATTCTATTTGTTATAGCTTGTGTTTTTTTTTTCTCTTTATTCTTATTAGTATATTTTTTAATATATTTAAAAATGTTTATTTGTTCAAAGACATATTTGAAAGTTATTTGAGTTGATTAGTTGACCATCGCCTCACGTAATGAAGTGCCACATTTTGACAGGTTCGCTTTTAAATCGATAACATTTGTAAGTATCGATAATTTTATCGATAATCGATATTGTTTCTGCGAATAATACTGCCAATAGTTAAGTTGATGTGTTTCGAATGATTCTAGTTCCGATTAGTGTAATAATAATATATTCAAATGTTTAATATATAACATTCCTGTTGCTTTTATTGACAAATAATAATATTGTTAACGAATCTCTCTTTGGTGTAACGTTTGTTATTGGTCGTGACTGTTCATATTAATATAACGTTGTGAACCTAGCAAAAGGAAATACGATATCTTATATCAATATCCTATCTTTCGCTAGTTAATTAAAATAAAATGTGGAAAAGGTGTCAAAAAGGTCAGCTTAGAAAGTTCAGATTATAACTTTCGCTAAATATTGTAATATTTTCTAATAACTTTCGTAAGCATGCATATTAAAATTTAGTTAGTTATACATATTTTCGATCCAACCGCAGTGTGGAGCGAGCTATTCTCGTGATAATTAACCATTATTTCTCCCTCAGACTCATATTGTAAGAGTAAATGGACAGTCACGATCATAACCAACAGTAGGGTTTTAAAGATATTATTACATAGTGTTAGTATTCGATGGTGAAGCAATATTCTGTTTTTGTGTATGGATGGGACCAACGAGATCAATTTGCTGTCAATTTTGTATAAACATTTCAACAACAGGTTTATTTATAAGTCTCGGGTCTTATGTACCTATTTTTTGTGTATAACAGTTTCTTATTTATTAATAAATTGTAAAAACCTTAACATATACATTTAAAAAGGCTATCTAGGGATAGTTCTTTACCTAGTCCGGTGAAGCAACTTATACCTGCGCTCTGACTAACTGCAGTTATCTGTATCAAAAGTCGGGGAAGTGGGAGTTCGACTCGCTTCATTGAAAGTTCCGTATAAATAAAAATAATTTGCGAAAATTGGCTTATATATATATATATCGGACTCTGACATCAATTACGTATGTTTTCGGCGTCATTACTTTTATGAAAGCTGTTTAGGATTGGTTACAAAGCCCCGAGCCTATTTTTTTTTGTATTCAAATAAAGAGTATTATAAAAGTATTGTTTAAATTTTAATATATAACGTTATTATTGTTATTTTTGTGTAGGTATATTTGTTACACGAATTCAATCGTGTTATTGTTTTAAATAATATTTTACGCTTTTGTTATAAATCAATTGTATTGGCTATGGCGGCCTCATATAAAACGCCAGAATTAGCTATCGCGTGCTGTAAAACGCACTGACATGAATAAAAACATATTAGCAAAAATATTAATTAAAAGCGGCTATTACTCAAATTGACAGGTAATTTAGCGAGAAATTAGGGTTATAAATCGACACAATAAAACATATACAACTCATCTTTGCGCTTAGCGCCATCTCTGGGTCAGCTGCGTAAATATACAGTGACTTTACAAATACAGATTTGTGTGTCACTATCACACAAATTAAAGCGTCATTTATAAATGATAGCTATCAGTCGTATGCACACATGGCACAACCGCACAGATGAGTTGAACTATGGTTATTTAATTAACTGGCATTATAAAAACGAGAATATTGCAAATGGTGGTTAGAAGGGAGGTTGTGCGGTGTAAAATATTTAGTAAGAAGTTGCGTCGTTCTATTAATATAATGTATGTTTTTAGTACTCGGTTGTGTTCGCTAAATAAATGTGGTTCAGAGATATTGTGGTTTTATTTTTTGTTCCCAGGTGTATCCTGGCTATTTGAATTCACATGTCGCCCAAAGGGACAGGCCGTCTAGGTAGGAGCCATGTACGCAGCGGAGAAATGTCGTAGTCTTGATTGCTCAGAGCCGAGTTGTTGAGGTCACCATGCCAAAACTACGGTCGTTCTCCGCGTATGACAAGCATTTGTCTGATCTTCGAATGCGTTTTGTGCATGTGACTTGAATGTTTGCAGAGCCCCGACGACCCCTACGCCCCCCCCCCACGACACAAGGATTAAATTCCTTACTGTTAAAAATACTGTTAATAATATCTTTCAAAATCTCCGCTCATGCAACCCATGCATTATTATTGTCTCCTTCGCTCCGTTTCAAGGATAAGCAAGGAAAACGTACTGGGACCTCATATGTATCAATCCGGATCCTTAAAATAAAGGTAAGGAAGTCATAATAAAACACAATTTATAAAAACAACAATTATATTTTAAATAACATTTACCTATCTACATTTAAATTTAATTATATAAGTTAGTTCCTATCTACCTTTGGACGTGTTATTGAGGTCAGAATCTGTTGATAGTTCAAAATATTTTGTTAATATTTAGTTCGGCAGTTTCACACTTGCGTATCTGTATCGTTCAACGGGGGTTCAATCTCTATCGCAGCGTTGTGGAAAGAAACAATAGTGTGTAAGTGCCCTAAACCTCTTTGGATCGATTTTCAATCGTTAATTGCATTGGATAATCTGTACTTAGTTTAGAAATAATATGTAACACTGGCTGCTAAAGAACTGGATACACAGCAGCGCCAGATAAATAAAAATTTAAAGCTAGATTCGGGTTTGTTAATGGCACAGAAATGAATATTACATATGTGGTACTTATACTGTTTTACATAAGGTTGAAAATCGCGTAACGTGGTTTTAGCAGCAATGGTCTGCCGGACGGTATCTTGTAGTTTTATTATAGAAAGCTATGGAGTTAAAATTTGTTAGCTATGAGCTGTATTCTTGTTTTCTTGATAAGTTGCATTTGATGAAATATTTCTCTTTTCAGTGAGATTTTAAATACCCAAAAATTTCAAACAAATCTTTTCAAACAGGTTCTGGTACAATCGATTATTTTCTATACTTTGTAAATATTGCAAATGAAATTGCGTTATCAAATTAAAATAAATATCAAATCCTGTATAAGTTAATTAAATGTAGAATACAATTGTATACATAACCGTCCTCAGTAATTTTTTTTATACAAATGTTTAATCTATGTACATTGAGCACCTAGTGATTTAGATATATTTACATATTTACAGATCTGACTACATTTCTAGAATTTTCTACAGTATTTTGTGACTGGCGGTGGTTTTTCGAGATTGGTGTTAAGGTAATAAATATATTAAAAAAATATTGTAAGATAATCGCGTTTATAAATTCTACTAAATAATATATTTTGCATTATTCCTGTAACTCAATTCCTTGATCAATTTAAATTCAGAAAAGAAAGGTTATATAAAAAATAATGCTCTTTACGATTATTTCCCGTAGTCCACTAAAATAAGCACATCAATATATCGCTATAATCAAATGATATGGACTTACGAATAGTTATGGCCATTTTTACAACTGGTAACACGATCTCCAATGTTGCCATTATTTTGAAAATATTTTGCGAAAACGTTTAGAAACTCTCCCGATATAATTTATATTAGGAACAACATTCCATAGGAACATTATTTAGGTATATTCATTTAGGTTTAAATATGTTACCTATAGTTTACTATGCGCCTGGTATCAAATCTCTTACAAAATGGCCTTCAAATAAATTTGTGTATAAATCTTAATTATTGTACTTTAAATACTTTAGAAAGATGTGGAAACAGAACTTTCGTTATGAAATAATTATACAACGTTTATTTTTTGATGCTTTAATTTAATATTTTTTTGTTTTTTAACTTGTCAATATTTAACTCTGTAAAATTGTAAATAATAAATACGTTTCCTTACAACGTATAAGAAAATGCCTGGACATTTAATGTACCTTTCCAATTTTACCAGAATGTCGTAAAAACGACAAAAAATGGCATCGCTACACTCCAATAATGAGGCAGGCCTTAGTGTACGAACCAGTTAAATGCTCCATCCATAGAAATGACCAACTTTCTCAAAGGAAAATTGCCACTACTATAAGTATAATGTCAACAGGGTTGTTTGTTTGCTTCTGTTTACACTAAACTTCTTTTTAAGTACTTTTTGAGAAATATACATTTAAATGCGTCGCCAATTTCTGTAGAAAATCTCGTTCTATGGTTAACCTTTTTGTTAATTGACATTTTAATATTAATAAGCCTTTTTTAGTAAATAAATAATTCTATAGTTATTATTGTCTTAGATTTTTTAATTATTATGTTGGTGATCTTTCGTTAGAAGCGATAGTTCTGTTTCCGCAAAAACTATTCATGTAAATGTAAAATCTTTTCAAAAATGCATGTAAAAGGCCGACCATTACGTAAGAGATTATTTCTATCAACATATTTTAGTTTCCAATTGCTTTGGCTTGTAGGTACCAGGGCAGCATATACGCGTGAGATGTGAGTTAATACTAAGGGAAGCGGATGACCGTGGTCCCGACCGCGTCATCGCTGCACGCGTGGGCGAGCGCGCTCTCGAACTCTTGTGGGAGATAAACCTAGAAATAAAATAAATTCAGTTCTACAGAAGCTAAAAAGAAAATTAAGAAAACGTATCCTTCGGCATGGATTTCAGTCACAAAGCGAGTCAGATAACTTACCTGAGGAACTTTAACTTATCTGAGGAATAAATAGCCGTTTGATATATTTTCTATACAAAAGCTTTAAAAACGTCAAAAATATTCGTAGCATAAAAGTTATCTGTCGATTGAAAAATCGGCCATAATTAAAATGTAAGTAAACTGATTTGCCTACCAGGGCCTCAGTTTGGCTAGGAGTATAACACAGTACTAACCTTATCTAGTATGGGAGCGAGCGCGCCGCGGTCGACCAGCTTGGCGAGCGTGTCCAGCCCCTCCCGCAGCCTGTAGTCGTCCTCCAACCAGTCCGTGTGAGTGCCGCAACCCACCAACCACTGTAACACGATAACCATATAAATGACAACTGTTTATACATACATTGTCAATTATAGGTTACTAGCTGTTGTCCACCAATTCGTCCGTGTGGACTTCAGTTAACAACCCCGCCCCTCATTACCCCCTTAAAACCAAAAACCGTGTATGCACATATTTAAATATTTTTACAAGGCCGTAGTCCATTGTAAAAGAAAATCATTTCATTTTACTACTCACCCTAATAACTCTGAACGTGTAGAAGGTGGTCGCGAATATGATCGCGAAAGGTGTTGGCAGGCGGTCCGTGATCATGGTACCTGCGCGCAGGTCCACTAGACTCTTGCGGGATGCTGTTGCCCTGGTATACAGAAACTTATGGAATAAGAAACCAGGGCATCGATTTTACTTTGCTATAATAATGAATTGGTTTAATAACAAAAATCAGGTAACATAACATTTTTCGCTATATTAACAGATAATTCAGTATTTAAGTTGATTGATAAATCAATAGACATAAAAAAAGGGATGCGTGAGGAATGTTTTTTCTCAAACCACGCGCTTGCTGTGGGGAGTGATAAAGAAGTTTCACTTAAAAAAAAGTACAAAATAGTGGGATATATATAATTTATCCACCCAGGAAGGGATTCTATTCAATTCTATAAAGCGCGCTCTACACTCACCCGCAATTCTTGCTGTGAATTCACGCCGCGATTCGCGCCTTTCCAAGCAACGAACGGGGAACGGTGCGTAGCGTGCGCGAATCTATCTACACAAGCGTTTCGGGGCTTTCGCGGCCTTTCGCGTCGCGAGTGTAGAGCGCGCTTAAGAAATAAGTACAGTACTGACTTGAGCAGCCCCGACACGTTAGCGAGGTCCGGCGGCGGCAGCTCGGGCGCGGCGCAGGCCAGCACGGCGTCCCACGGGCCCGCGCGCGTCGCCCGCGCCTCCAGCCGGCTCCACGCCAGCTCGCGGCTGCCCTCGATGTCCACGAAGTCCTGCGCGCCTGGGACGGGGACACGACAATGTCATGCATAACTATTGTAGGTAGGCAAGAGTGGGGACATCGATCTACGAAATAAATCACTGTGCAACCGACCAGCGTGTATGACTGACGACGTTCCCTAATCCCCTACATAACAGTTATCATGAAGACAATTCCACAAAGACTGATCTCAATAGTGGTCGAAAAAATCTTGCAGCGTAATGAAGAGACTTGTAATCAAATATTAATTTTGTTGGTGTTTCTGTATTAATAAGTATTTTAGCGAAACTTGACTTAGATGAGAAAGGAGACATTTTTTATTTGCTATCTTATTTTTTTGCTTAGTCATCATCAAGCTAGCCTTTTCCCAACTATGTTGGGGTCGGCTTCCAGTCTAACCGGATTCAGCTAAGTACCAGTGTTTTACAAGGAGCGACTGCCTATCTGACCTCGTCAACCCAGTTACCCCTTAGTGAGCCTGGTTGTCCGACTTTCAAGCTTCTGACTACCGGTAACGACTATCAAAGATGTCGGAATAACAGCCGGAACGTACAATTTAACATGCCTTCCGAAACACGGAAAACACTTATTGCCGACATTAAGTAAAATTCTGTCTATCTGGATATTGTTTTCACTATAACGTGACGAAGTACTAGGGTATAAGAGCGCGCAGGCAGCTGACCGAGGTCCTTGAGCGTGAGCGCGGCGTGGCGCGGCGCCAGCGCGGACACGTGCGCGCCCCAGCCGCTCAGCAGCTGCACCAGCGCGCAGCCCTCGCCGCTAGCTGCGCCGCACACTGCCACCCTGGTACACATACATACATTATATAGTTATAGTCTCTTAACTTTCCAATAAAATTACAATTTAATTAGTTAGCGATGAAATTTTAACAGATTAAATGATTTATCTCAAGCAGGATCAGCATGTCTTCAAGACGCAGTTGAAAAACAAAAAAAAATACTATCACACTCCCATTAATCCAACCCGGTTCGCGTCAACTTCCGAATAGGCGTTTTTGACACCTATTTATTGAGTAAGCGTTACGGTCGACAGAATATAGATCAAGTCTGTAAGTTCTAGTCTTATTTCAAGATCATAGTTACCGCTTCCCCTTGCAGTTCTCAGGCGTGTAGGAGAGTTGCCTGAGCGCGATGAGAGCGGTTCCGCCCGCCCACGGCAGGCTGGCCGCTGTGTCCGCCGCCATACCACGCGGACGCTTGCTCACGCGAGTACTGCGGTGGTAGATCAAACTATGTATGGTACTCTGTATAGACTCTATAAGAAGTTGTTGTATCTTTTAAATATTAGATGCATTAGTTGCATTTGAACAAGAGAGAAAACGTGTGGTAAATTGATTATAGTGTTAAGTATTCCCTACAAATTGAGCGTTAGTAAGAACAGCCTTGAAGAGGCAATAAGTCCCGCATTGGACTGAGGCGGGCTGGATGATGATGATGAACAGAATTCACGCCCCCATACTATAAGTTTTTTGACAAAAGTTTTCAAATTGTATGTAACATATACCAGGCGCACATAGCCCGCTAGTAGTTCTGACCTGCGTATAGTGAGCAGCTCGGTGGCGGCGCCGCCGTTCCACTCGCTGACGCAGCCCCACACCTCGTCACCCATCTCCAGGTCCGTGACCCCCTGCCCCACGTCCAGCACCACGCCTGGGACACAAGGTATAGTTTCATACTTGTGTATACACGATGTTGGTGAATAAGTATGGATGTGAATGCAAAGGTAAAAAAAAAGTTTCTTCTAAAATTCGGAACTTCGTTAGTTCTACTCAGGAAGAGTAGAACTAACTTCGTACTTCTTCAGAGGAAGTAGGAATTCAAAAAAGGTTGTTTCATTATTTTGATATTTTTTTTTAAGAAGCCGAATGTTAACTTCTGGCTGGAAGCTAATAAAATACGGTACAACTTCTGGCAAAAGTTGCTAAAAAACTTACCTAGAATTCTAAGTAAGGGCTACGAGCAAGAATCGATATTTGAATTTGTGACAAGTGCAATATAATCGCTTTGTACATCAACAACGTCCGACACTTAATTTTCATTCAAATATAAAACATGCTTCATTATTTCCTTCACTATTGCTTTAAGCTCTTTTGGTAAGGAGGTAAAGTTTAAGCAGATATTGTAACTATCGTGAGAATGACTAATTATTAACTGATACATCTTTATTGAGCCGCTGGGTCTCGTCGGATGCAGGTGGCAATGAACTGGTCACGCTGGAGAACATATGGAGAGGCCTATGTCAGTGGACAGCTATAGGCTGAGTTTGATGATGATGATTTATGTCGCATCGATACGACTTGACTAGGGAAACATGAGTTACCAGCGAACCCCCTGCCGACAGTGACGTGTCCCCTGTAGAGTAGGGTCCGCAGTAAGTGCGCGCGGCCCCGCAGTGCGCCGCGGTCGATGGTACACACGCTGAACGACTGCACGCGGACCAACACCTCGCCGTAGCCCGCTCCTGCCAGGGGAAAAGGTAAATGATAAAAGACAAAACACCACTGAATTTAAATCAGAGTAAAAGTAATAACCGTTCGAAATAAATCTGCATGCTGATCAGCCCCATACATTTTTATTTGTCCATGCGTAATCCGTATTTAAGTTTACAACTAGTTGCTAAGCCCTTGGTTTGAACGCGGACTAGTGTTTTATAATGAGCAAACCATTCGGAAAAACGTAAATCCATGACGGAAGCACAAAATTGATCCAAAAAACAAATTTGTAAGTGTATCTTTAGTAATTTTCCCACGTTATTATACACGTGAATTCTTGTTTGTATGTTTGTTTGTTTGTTGTTTCGGTTGGATGTCTGCAACTAAATTTTAAGGGAAAGTTGAATGGAGTGACATTTAAAAACGTGAGTATTTATATTTTTTAAATCTACTTATAAAGTAACCTGGTGCGACAGCATCCTCCACCAGGAGCACAGAGTGGTCAGGCTGCGAGTGCAGCGCGCGCGCGTGCGGGCCGGCGGGCGCGCGCCGCGCCGCGCGCAGCCCCAGCAGCACGCCCGCGCTGCCGCCCACCACCACGCCGCACGCGAACAGCATCATGCTGCGGCGCCATACTGCACAAACAAATGTCTTTAAATAACTTTAAATTTTAATAATCTCAAGTTAGTTAAGTTCCTAATAAGTTTTTAAATATTATCAATAAAGATTTTGTCTCTTTGTTCGTAGTTTTTACTGAAAATCTATCTTGAGAAGGATCTTGAAGTATCAAAGTGACGAATGTGCTTATTAGGGTGAATAGCCTGATATACGTTCTTTGTTAAACAGTACATAATTTCACACAGGATATTCACAAGATTAATTGTTTGCTAAATGTACGCATACACATTATATTTAAACCTAGGTGAAGCCATTAAAGTAAAAAAAATCGTTGGCATCGCGTTTGAAAGACAAAAGGCTGGCTTCGTTCTGTTCGACGTTTTGATTACCTCGATCGTGCCACAGAGCCAGTAGCTCCTCATACAGCAGCACCGGCGAGAGCGGCGGCGCGCCCTCTTTGATCCGGCGCACCGCCTCCCTGGTCCAGGCGGCGGCGCGATCGCGGCCCTCCGCTATCAGCTCGTTGTGCCATAGCTCGTTAAATACCTCACGTATCTATAAAATATTGTATAAGATTGATGATGAAATTAAAGTTGCATTAATAATTTACTAGTTGTACTTGCAATCAATGAAAGCCCCGCCCAGCTAGAGCCAAATGAGAATTGCATGAACTAAGGAATACTTATGGCCAGCGGTGAGTTATGCAAGACTGGTCATGGCTATCAGTAAATACCTCATTTACTTGACTAATTAAATCTTATTTCAAGGCACTCAAGCTGAAAGAAAAAAATATGAATCCAATATTTATTAGAATAGATTTAAAGAATAACAATCTATCTGCTAGACTAATTTGACATTTTTTTGAGCTTCACTGTGACGTTTATTCTTAGCTTAAAGGTAAATTATGACAGTGCTATTCAACAAATAACAACTGCTTGGTATTACTTATGCATACAGATTTATCATTTATTTTACAATATTACCTTTCTGGTGGTTTCCGATGTGGTTTCAATGATATCATTAACTCGGGACTTGCCATTGTCTGCTGCTGATTTGGCAGCCACCTAATAGATAGAAATTTGATAAGATCTTCAAACTATGAAGTTGAAAGTAGATTCACTCAGTGAAATTCTGAGCCAAAAAGAAATCTTTCTAAGTACTAGGAAAATAGACAATATTAATAATCTAAATGTATTCACTTACAAAATTTATTTAATCATAATAATATTTATTTATTTCTGCTGTTATATTGTTTTCTCATAAAGATGTTATTAACATTAGTTCTCTATCATTTTCTTAGACAGTTTTTCTATAAGAAAATGTTAGTGTTGAAGATATTCTGTCTGTATTGCTAAATTTGCTACTAGCACTGTATTTTAAAATAAATTATATTTTAATGGAATCGTAAATATATTCAGTGTTCACTTGGTGTTAACATTTTTTTACAGAAAAAGAAGGTAGATAAAACTCAAGTAGTTGATTAACTCTCTCATAACATGCAATTTGTATGAGAGAACAATTATTTCATGTCACCCAGTTTTCATTAACGTAAATTAGTTTCAAACTAAACTCATTATGTAAGTCCATGGTCATTAGCAGTTAATGTAGGGCAATGACATTTCATTGTCATAACAAAAACAAAACAATTCTTCATTAAAACAAAATAATGAAATACTTTCGATTTCTAAACAGGTCGCCAAAAAAATGACGTGAATAACCGACGCACTTTCGCGCGAATCTACCAGGACACCATAACTTTGTAAGAGTCACTTACATGCAGTGCTTCAAGTTTTTCACCAGCTCTGTGCTTAAGTTCGTCCATGTCAGACCGTCACGAGCCGAGGGAGGGTCAGCTAAAGCCGCTCAAACTGTTAAATAACATCCAAAACCTTAACCTTTGGACACAATTCGGCCTAAATAATTGCAGTCCCAAAATAGATCGAATGTCACAATAAACGTCTGCGCGACCACATTTTGTGAATGAACTGTTTTATAACATTTTGTTCCCGCAAAGTTTTCTACATGGTTATGACGGAAAACTGCGGCCGAGTGACTTAGGATTTTAATTATTACCTTATCCAAACATAACCTTTACAATTTTGTTTGACAGTTGCATAATGACAGATTGACATATGACTGTGACATATCACGTTTCGTTCCACGGAATCTTGCTGCGACACGGCCTTGTTGGAAAAAAAATAAGTTAAGCTTTTTTCTTACATACTAAAATAAGAAGAATTGATACAGAAAATATTTTTATTTTGTATCTACATAGCATTTCTTAAGATAATTATGACTTAACTAGTATAGCGTAAATACGAGGTCCGTAGACTTAGCTCTTTATTTTCTCTTCGATTATTTTAATTATATGACTCGTAGGATGCTCTCACGGTCGTTGGATTATAAAAATAACGTCCATCAACATGTAACTTGATAAAAATATGCACTAAAAAATGACACTTTTTATGTAGGTAAATGCTTTTCAGAATCTGTCTGCTTAGCAAAATCAGATCATATCGAGTGGGATCACATTCTCAGTGCTGTCGGCGCTCTCGGCGTGCTGGTCAGGTATCTCACCCAACACCTTGTCAATCCATAGGCGACTGTAAGATACCTAGAAAAATAATTAAAAAGTCATTGCTTATATTTCTTTGATTATGTACAAAACGTAACGAAAACAACCGGGACTCGGTTAATTTCATTTGTGTACAATTTAAATAGAAGAATCCTTTAGAAAATACCTTAGCAAATACTCCTGGCTTCGATTTGTAGGCGCATTCCTCGGTGCCGGAAAACAATGCTATGCCGAAAAGCGTGCCTGCTCGATTTAGCCCGCTGAAATGCACCGCCGGGTCACCTGTGTCGCCCTGGTACCAAAAAATTTTGAAAGATTGTAATGATGTATGCGATTGAGTGAGTATTTTAGAAAAATGGAAATTAGTTTTATCTACACAATCGAAAACATAAAACAAAATAAATCAGGTTGAAGGTGTAGAGCTGGTTTTCTTATTCGTTTGGTTGGCTTTGAAGAAAGCATAAGTATTTCTAAAGTAAAGTAGTAAATAATATATAGATAGTTAAGTAGCAACTAACAGCACACAAAGCAACTCCTTTGATGATGCTCTGCAGGCACATGTTGTCGTGTTGCAAGTGATAGTCGTTTCCGTAAATGAGGCGGCACTCTGCTCTCGGCACTTCACGAACTATCATCCTCCTTAATTCTTGGTTCTCACCCTCGCGGATTTGCCCGGTTACCTACCAAGACAATAAAATAAATATTTTTAGCTTCGAAGAAATTTAACCTTCTATATACTCCTAAGTCCCTGGTAGGTATGATGACATTATTGCTCATTATTATACCTGACTGTGAAACGCGCTCCAGGAGCAATCGATGTCAAAAAAATTGGCAAAGGCTCTTTCCACCGGCGTTCCATACACCCTTTGCTTTATCCGTTGCGTGTTGTAATGTGTATATCTCTCCTGCTCTAACTTGGGCAACATGTAGAAAAAGAGAAGGATGGCCATATAGACACATGATAAGTTTCTAAAACAAATCTAAGTATTTATATTTCAATAGTTGACTGTCAGTTTTATTCATCTCTTTTGGCTTATACGAATTGCTCGGGAATAAATTAAAATGAAATTATTAAATGTTATGTAATAAGCTAAACCTTATTTTCCTTGACTTCATAACGGTTATCACCACTCAGAAGCAGCAATGACGAAAAAAATATATTATTGTGTCACGAGTTTTTGTAGATAAGGCGTGTTTAGCAACTAGATAGAGGCGTGGCATTGGAGAAGTGCCAAATTAAATACGCTAGAACAAATCGCGCATCACTTTTCAGTCATGAACACCTGGTACCCGCGGAAGTAAATACCAGATTGATGTTCGATGAAAGTGTATAAAAAAAGCTGTTTTGCAAATTAGTTACTAGGCTGTTAAAGGTTTTAAAATATTGCAAAATCAAAAATTATCATTTATTTATGGTAATTCACCATTCACCAAATTTCTAACGTTTCGGATCCATAATACTACAAAAAATCTTTTTTTTTTGCAAAATTAGCAACTCTATATTCTATCCTTGTAATAGTTGTAATAATGTCCACTAATTATGTAGCTTGGTTTACCACAGAACCGTATCCAGTAACGACAGTCTCCCCGAACAACGGAGGCAGGTCAGCATCAGCGACAGCCAGCGCCACCGGCTGCATTCTGCTGTTCGGAGTAATCGGGAGATTCACCTGTAATACCAGGACAACATAAATCTTAGATGGTAGCTGGAACTTAATTGCTAGTAACTAGGCGGCACGCGGATTTGATTAAAATTTTACTATTTTATAAATAATGATAATTAATTTTAATATTTTAGCAATTCTGATGTTACCTTGACCATGGCCAGGTTGTGTTCTGGATAATATTGGTCCATCCTGTAGTCGGGATGCCGTCTGACCTCCAACACAGACAGTATTCTCCCGCCAAAATCTCTGAATACTGATCCCATACGAATGGACACTTCTTCTTTTGTAACACTGTTGAAAACACCAAAAATCAAACTTTTATAATAGTTTAGTAATTAATATTTTTGATGAACAAAGCAATAACATAATAAGAAAAAGTAAACATCATTAGATTGTCAACTTACTAATCGAAACATTGGGCCGCCGTTAAAATCCATTGCTTTCCAACAATTGCTCCTCCGCACCAATGTTTTCCGTGTAATCTAATAATTATATAAAAAAATGTATATAAAAATTTAATAAACAAATTAAATCTTTAATGCGTATAACCAGTTCAATTAATTACCTTACAGATACAGTATAAGGATAGTCTTCTAAACAAACTAATCCAGTTTCTGTTGTTAGTCTTTTTCTCCTTACGTGTGTTAAATCTTCCTCCATTTTTGGTGGGAATTCACATTCTAATTCAGACTTTGAAGTAGTTGTGCCTGTAACAAATGAAACGACTCTTACACTCTTCTAGCGCCCTAGTACCAATGAACTTTAACAGAATTTACTGCAATGTAAAAAACAGCTACGTTAGAAGCGCTAAAAATTGGCGGGCAGAGATTCAAAATTAACAAGCACAGTAAATTTTAAGTTTTATTGAAATTAAATTATTGTAATAGACACTAGCATTATAATAGTAGGTTAGTATCATAAAATAATATGTACTTGTACGTGAAAAAAATATCGTTTCAATAAAAACATTCCCCTTACCACTTTCTACGAATAAATTATGATTAAAACTAAAAACTAAAATTAAAAAAAACGTTTTAAACTTATTGCACTCCATTTTCTTTGACTTCTTCATAAATTACATGTAAAAAGTTCACATTATCTGTTCATTTTTGATGTCGTGTGCGCGTTGAAAATCGTGTAAAGTTGAGCGGAAACTAAAGTTCTACGATTTGATATCACTAGTTTATGAAAAGTTTGACAAACAATAATTTGCTGTTAGGTAACAAAGCATTGTTCACTTTACAATAGCGGAACTTTGTAAAACAAACGCTAAACTCAACTTTGAACACGCCGGACACGTAATTATTAATAAGTAATTAGATGTATGAGTTCACTCCAACCAGCTGTTTATAAATATAGAATCTAACTGGCTGATATGAATGAACGACTCATGTGTTACAGTCGGAAAGAATGTATAACATTGATGTACTCTTTCACCTATTGTAGGGATCCGCGATGAAAATAAGATATTAAGACCTTCAGGAAATGAACGTATATCGTAATTTGTTTATGGTATCTGGTAGGAACAATCCTTTAATATAGAGCTAAAAACACCTTGGACGAAGGAACTTCAAATGTCTATCAAGACAGGACAATCCCCATTTTAGGTTGAATGAAAAATATCCCCACTGAATAATTGGAAATTCAGTGCGGGGCGGAACTCTCACTGTCAATACACTGAATTTCCAATTATAAATTATTTCCTTTTACAGTCACTTAGTCAACCTCCTTAAACAGATCGGCACTGGCTCAGCCTGAAGGTTCCAATACTTTGGCTAACAGTCACATTGAGTGCCGTACGTAGCAAACAGCGATTTCACAAAACCATCATTTTTGTTTGCCCTCGGCAAGTTTCCAAAGACTCGGAGCTCATAATAAAATAGTAGAAGAATCCTTTCTTGAACATTTTTTTTTGTATTTTTTTTTTACAGTTTACGGAACCCAGCTAATGCTCTGCCATCGGCCCGCACAGGCCGCACTTATATAACGAATGGAATTCTGTCCTATTGTCATCGGCTCACACGCACTGTACAGCACCTGTTTCATCTTTAATTATAATACATCATAATCTAATACAGTAAACCGTTTTATTGGTCCAGTGGTTACACTCGACTACTGAGTCTGAGGTCTCAGGTTCGAACCCCGAGTCGAGACAGAAATAGCCAAAGCAATCGCATTTTAGAGAACGCGGTAGCGTAAATACATGACTCTGAGAAACTGACGTTTGTTTGTCATTAATTGTTAAAATTCTAACAACAGTTTCACTATACTTTACAGTCAAGTCAAAGGTGAGCTAGTCATAGGTTCGAATCCCAGCATGCTTCAAACTGTTAAGTTTCTTCACGGTGCTAAATGACCACTTGCTTAAAACGGTGTAAGAGATCATGGAAATCGTAAATAAACTGGAACCTCTGAGACAGTTGCAAGGGTGTGTTCAAAAGTCTCAAAAAGGCTGTATATCAACCATACTAAAAAGAACAAGATGTATTGTGTCACTCGTTATAAAATCTCGGCTAAATTGGGTAAAACTAGAAGCCTACTTAACTAGCAGCAAAAATCTCTAAATCGATTTCATGTTACAAAATGCTTTGGCTTCATTGACTCCCATTGAAAAAGCGAGACTGCGTACTACAAGGTGTAGAGCAGTGTCCCATTTTTAGATTTGTAACATTCTTATTAAGACGTGGTCGCAGGTTCCCCGGTACGAGTCTGGATGAGGTTGGCACAGGACCGTAGAAATTGGCACGAGAAAGAGTAGGCCTATGCAGCAGTGGGAGAACAAAGACAAATAACCACAAAACATCTGAGTAGATATAGGACAGCAACTTGAATTGCTAAAAGGCACGAGGGTGTTTGCCTCGTGCCTGGCCTAAATGCTTGTAGGATTATTCTCGGCAGAATCGAGTTTGTGTCAATCGGGATCGAGATAGCACTCTGGAAGTCGACACTTGCAGCATGTCGATAGATATATCGTTCGATACTACCATCTTAGGATCGAATCGAGAATCGAATCAGAGTAGGCGGCATCATCATGTCGGGTTGTGCGAATCCCTTATCATGGTTCAGCTGCAGGGCGTGCAGCTTAATGGCAAAAGTTTGCCAGGATTGATCTGGCTCTTTCTTCCAAATGCTAGTCTTGGAAAGGCACTGTATTTATTTACTCATAACGGGAAACTATTTAAGATGACTTTAAAAGAGGCGATGACCCCTGAGTTTCTTCTCAGGGTAGCCGGCAAATGTCGACTCCAGTTTATTTAAAAAATGTAATGTAAGCGTGATGACGTCTATCCGATTTGCACAGTTCATTATTTAATTTAAGTTCATTAACCAAAATAACTAACTCTAAGATAAGGTATTACTCCTGTTTTTTTTTAATTCCCTGACAGTGGCATATGACTGAGCTCCTACGACTGTTTGTATAGCAATACTTATTAACTCATTCTGACACAAAGGCTTGATGCTTAAGGCGTCACTGAGAAAAGTCAATATAAAAACTATGTTACTACTGTCTATTGATCAAATTATTTTCACTTTTTATTTTGGGTCCCATCGGGCTTTTTACAGTGTTTTGTTTTGTATGTTTCTGCTATCAGGTAATTTCAAATTACCCTTCTGCTTTTTACAAAAGGGAAAATAATAAAACTTAGAATCCTTTTATAATTTAGCTCACATGACGAAACGGTGTATTAATTAATACTCTCACTTGACAATCAGAATTCTTTTACCATTTTTCCACCTACAATTTTTTTATGAAACGAAATTAAACTCACAAGACTTGCTCCATTTGATTTTTAACTTTCAACTTTCAATCAACTTTCCACCCAAATAATAAATATTGCCATAAAACTAAAATTGTTTCTTATATTAGAGGATTTGCTTATAAATTGCTTTTGGGGCAAAGATACCTTGATTGGCAAAGTTGGCTTGTTTGACCGGTACCTAGCTTAACAAATTAAGTACCTATAGAAACTGTTAATATTCATATTTAGATGTTTGTAACTCCTGCACATTAATACGTACTCATTACTCTTGGAAGAAGTTGCTCAGCCAGGGGTGGACTTCCCCAGAGGCCGAGTAGACCCTGGCCTATGGCTGCGAAACTTGGGCGTTTTTCTTGCAGCGCCGTCGTCGCGGCAGTGAGACGTCTTGTGTGAACACACGTTATCTGTAAAACGTCAATAATATTTCTATAATCCCGTAAAAGAATAAAATGTTTAACGATTAAGATTATTGGAAGTTTGGCTCATGAATTTCTTTAGATTGAGTTTTTTTTTATGCGTCACAGATAATAAATAATCAACGATATAGATGAATACTGACGTTTGAGATATGCTTTTTAAGAAATCTCGTACTGAAAAGCTCCTACTGAAGTTTGTGGTGAGTTTGATTAATTTTAAATGGTTATAAGTACCAATAATAATATAAAAACTTGTTGTGAGTTGTGATAACATTATGCTTCAAGTTCGTTGAACGAATGTTATGTTGCAACATCAAATAATCCTAATGTATATACATTTCACAAGTAATAATACATTTCTTGTTACGTCTGATTGTTACGACCGTTTGTATCCAGAAGTCGATGTCTAAATGTAAAATAATAAATATCACAACTTACCAATAAAATCAGAAAGGATAGGAATGTTATAATTTTCATGCTAACAGCCATTTCATATGATACGATTGAACTTCATTTAATACCTAAACTTTAAATTCACAACATTGTAAGAAATCACTGCTTTCTCATTAAATTTTAAAAAATCTTCTTTCGCGCCACGTATTGGAGTTTAAATACTACAAATACTACTATACTCTTGAAATGATGCGCACTGTTGGTGAAGTCAGAAATACGGTAAAACTAAACACAATCGGTACGAAGTTTAATTAGTATCTAAATTGTAATTATTATGTCTTATCATTACAAAATACCTTTAAATATCACCACAAATGAATGGCGCACAAGTGCGATTGTTTCCGCTAAAATCTTTTATTTTTGTACTTTGCTCAATGGACGATTAACAGCGTTATCTTACATCTGATGCTCTATTTGCCATCATTTCCACCATTGTATTAACACCTGCATCAATGAGGGACAATTTTAGTATTCCTTACTTAGTAGACCATTGACACTTCGATGATAATTACGTCTTTTACAAAATAATAGAGCTGAAACAAAAATATGAAACATTTACTCTGCGCGTTGCAATTTTGCTTGGTTGTTTTAGTTGTCGACATACAGTCGCGCATTTATCCGAAGTATCCGAGAGAGGAGAAGAAGGACTATGATTGTAGTAGCCAGCAGGAGCCGGCCAGCAGTGAGTGTGACTCTGATAATGAAGTGAATACTGACAGCAGACAGCATTATGATGACTCCAAAGAGCACAGCGATGTGGAGAGCACGAAGACGGCTACTAATCCTACTGCCTGGGAAGTCGTCCGATACGAATCAAACCGGGAAGCTTCTACACAAATAGGTAATTATTATTATACAGATAGATGATGAAGGCCAGCAATTGTTTATCATTAAAGCTTCTATGTTTATGTCAGCTGAAGCAAACAGATGACAGATGTTTTGGAACACTAATCTCTGTAATTTACGCCGTGAGCAATGATAAAGTTGAATGACCACACAATACCACTACAGTCACGTGTTTTTCTTTTCGCTTATTTTCTAAGTGAGGAACTTAGAACTCCGCCTGGCAGAGAGTTCCTATAAACACAACAAAGTCACGATGACGCAAAATCACGTTTCAGTTCGAGTTCACTACGCGTTTTGCTTGTTGTTATTTGTCAGGAACTGACAATAGATGTCACTGACGGTCTTGAAAAGTTCAATCACACATATTATTTTGTATTTTTTCGTAAAAATACAAAATATTGTATTGCCGCACATAATATCTCTATTAGTTTAACATGTTCTTTTTAGAAAGGCCTATTATTTTATTTATTGTTTCTTGCTATCCAGTCGATACGTCAACTACAGCAACAACTACGGAAGAAGAAGAACCCGTTACCTACCGCATCCCCAGGGCCAGAACAAACGTAACCTGCCCTAACCAGGCGAACAGAAGCGAGGAGGATAACGAAGATATGGAGAGCACTCTCGTCGACTACCCTTTCTCCGTGTCTATACAAAAGAAAGGGGCACATTACGTTTCTGGCGCCCTGATAGATAAAAGATGGATTCTCAGTGTGGCCGGGGAGTTTTATAAGTGAGATGAATTAAGTTTATATTTATTTGATCCTCAATGTCTCTTGACTAGGCCGCGGCTTAGACGAGGTATCGGATACAGCTGTAAAATTCCTCCAGGTGTTAATCCAAGGTGTCTTTTATGGGGGTATCCATACCAAATTTTATCGAAATCGGTCCAGTAGTTTCGGGGTGAAAAGGTAACAAATATACACACATAACAACAAACTCGCATTTTTTCATATTTATAACGTAAGTGTCACCACAGTAATGAACACTTATTTTTCAGTGTTGAGATTTCTGAAACACAACAAAAAAAAATGACCCACGTCATGTACGCTAAAATAGAGCAATAAAAATAATCTTACGCCAATAAAAACTTAAATAAACTGTTTGTTTCAAGTATTAATATTTAGTGGAGATATTACTCAACAATAATAAAAGGCTATGAAGAGACTATCTTAATCATAGAACAAATACCTTCTGTGTTATTTTTGTTTCAAAATAATCATTACTTTTAAAATGAAAGTCATTCGAAACATTCTAACTTCTAACCACCAAAAAGCCTGATTACGTCACTATTCTACTACTTGATAAAAAATAGCTACCTCATACAAATAATTTATATTACAACATGAGTTGACTCCATAATAAAAAGTCACATAATGAGATCACTGTTCATCGTATCTTTCTATCATCTGACATGGCGGAAGTTGTGGGATTTAAGAGTATACCAAAATACTCGCTACTTGATCAAAATGCACAGCAAGGAATACAGTGGCCGACGAATAAATGAAAATTGGCTGGGAAATTATTTGGTTCGATCAGAAAGTTCAGAAAGTCACTTAAGTAGAGACTGAATAAATTAATAACCGACTTAGTATTACATGGATCTCACAACATTTTACCGCAGAACAACTGAGTTGCGATGGGATGTTTTTGATGGGAATACACTTCGTATTCTTCAAAGCATTTTTCCTACACAATTATTGGAAATTTAGTACGGAGCGGAACACTCATGGTCAATAAAATGATTTTCCATTTATTGTGATTGCAAAATGCTTAAAATAATAGGGATATTTTCAAATTTAATCCAATTACCATTCATTCATGGGCAATAAAACTGGAAATAGCAGCAGAATCGGGGCTCAGGTCGGACTAAAGACTAAAAAGGTGCCACCGCTGTAATTGGCCCTTGTCCTAATTTAAATTTTATATTTTTCAGTGTTAGAGAATCATTGAAACTATTCAGAGCGAGACTAGGGTCGGTGGACTGCAAAAAAGGTGGCTCTCTAGTCCCTATAAAGAGAATAGAAATCCACCCCTACTTCGTACCAGGGAAGCCGAACTTTGATATCGCCTTGTTAAGAATGGCGCTACCTGTTGACTATTCTGATGTCCTGCGACCTATCGGGGTCTCGAATATCAGGGGGAAAGTACTAGGAGCCAAGTTTATGACTACGTATTGGCCTAGAATTGTGGTAAGTGTTTTTCTGAATTTGTAAAATGTGAATAAGTAAAATGATTTCATTGCGATCGTTTAGCATGGAACATGTTCACTTATGTTTTCAGTACCATGAAACACGTAAAAGAGTCTCTTTCTTCTTCTACACTTTTATAAAGTTGGAAAAATAAGTTTTACTTTTACGTTTTTCTTTGATTTTTAGGTAAAAGGGCAGGCGTTGCCAGAAACAGCGAAAGAAAGAATAAAGTACAACAGTATGCGCGTCTCCACACAAAGGCTGATCCCAACCGAGACTTGTACAAAAGTCATGTTGGCCATGAACGAGCATTTGAACGAGTCTAGTTTATGCCTGAATCCCGTCTTAACGCACCACAGTATTTGTATGGTAATAATTTTGAGCTACCATTGCGTTTCCTGAAACATATGCGCGCCTGGTACAATTGACAGCCGGGTACTAAGTTTCCGCATCTAGTTTCGTAATTTGTTATCTGGGTCACATGCACATTTCCATATATTTTTTATGAAAACTAAACATCAATGAGTTCCAATCTTTATTGCGTTTCAGCGAGTATTGATTATATTATTGTCTTACGATACCCTGTTGGTACTTAATTTTACGTGTAATTACGGCCTCTACGTAACATTGGTAATTTAACACAACCTTTAATGCTTCAAAACGTTGACAAGGTTCTTTTATCAAGAGAGAAATTTTGTAAAAAGTATACCTCAGTACTTTCATTTAACAAAGATCCAAAAAACAACTTTCAGTCAGGTGCAGAAAAAATATATTATTTTGTTGAACTGTATTATTTATTTTATTTCGTAGGCTGTTCGAAGAAATAATGATATTCTTGAGTGCCATCGTAATAAATAAAGACCACGATTGTTTCCTCAGCATCTCATTGTAAGTCAACTAATAAATAATTCATCTCGTTCACAGCCGGATGCCGGGGCGCCAGTAGTTGCAGAAGATGGCTTATGGGGCATCACCTCCGGCTGGATAGCACCGACATGCCCGACATACGCCGGTCCTACGATATTCACACGACTCTCTTCATCATCCGTGCGCTCCTGGTTGGACATACATCTACTTAATGTTTAGGTTAAGGTCAACTATTTATTACCTCACCGCATGTCCAACATTGGTCGGTTACGACATTTTGATACAAGGGCAGCATAGAGATGTAAGATAACAAAATATACCGAGCACCGCGCGCCGTTGTTTTTGTTACGTTTGTACATCTTCTTTTAAAATATGAATTCCTAGTAGAATTCACAGCTGATTTTTGTTTCATCATGTCGTTTGTTATTTAACAGAGTTTAAACTTTAATTTAAAGTACCTATGTAATGTTAGTCTTAGTTAATGTTAGTCGAATAACGTTTAATAATTAGTTTTTCGAAAAAAGTAATTTGTTATTTCTTGAATAAAATATTTGTTGTTTTTAATAATATAATTGTTTATAATGGATTTTACCTCCGTCTGTGATGTACTGTGCTTACTTAGCAAAAATATACATAAAATAGTTTAATAAATACAATAAATAATACACACTATAACTAGGTTCTCATAAAACTGAAGAGTAAATAAATAATTATATTGTAGAAAAGGAAATAATTAACTGATTTAACTTGATGATTTTTAATCAGAATAACTATGTCTACATTTGCACAACTTATTTATAGAGTTAACAATGAAATCCAACAAAGAAAAATCCTAGAATAACCCCTGACGGGCCCCTTATTTTTGTATTCCTTTTTGTAAATAATAGAAGCAAAATAAAAAAATAAGTACCCTCTATCTACATTCCCATTCAAAATCTATAATACATATCGCTATATCTGTTTTTTTTTTCATGGGACTATAAGATAGGTCTTTAACTCCTTATATTATGTAGATGGTAAATGGTAGCAGATTCCACACGATTGCCAGACACCCACAATCAGTCGTAATAATAAAATCAGTAACATCGAAGCTCTCGAGTTTTATGCCGCCTTAGTATAAATAGGCAACATTGACGTAACAGTTGCGTGGATTCAAGTACGAAGTGACTACTGGCGATAATGGTATATAATTTATTTCTCACATAATAAAACGTATGCTCAGTATGATAGATACACTTATAATAAAAACAATGTTTAACAAGGACTTCAATTAATTATCAAGGTAGCTTAATGTGCCGTTGTAAAACGATGACATGATGTATGTAAATGACGTCAATCACGTTGCCGCTGTCGATGTCCATCAGTTATAAAAGAACTCCTACATTGTTTGAGCGCCTGGTACGACTGCGCGAAACTAAAGGGAAAAGTCACTAAACATTTTGTTTTGAAACTTTAATAAAATAAAATAATTTAAAAAAAAACAAAACTAAAATGTCTCAGATTTCTTCAATTTCATTTGAAGTGTTCATTTAACTTTATTTTATTTGTCTTCTTAAATTAACTTTTTTTGATATTTAAGTTTAAAAAAATATTATTGTTTTATTTTTTTTCAGACTGATTGTGTTGAATTTCGCAATATGTATAATGCAGGAAACATGACCAATAAATTCAAGCAAACCAAAAGCGTAATTGCTGAGTTTTCAAATAGAGTTTCTTGTTTATCATTTTAAAATTAATTTTCAACCTTACTATAGGTGTAGGACTGAATCTTAGTTTTAAGAAAAAAACATTTTACAAAAAGAAAACAGAAAGCAATTAAACAAAATTTACCTTGTTATTTAGATTTCTATGAACAAAATACAAACGCGAGTCCGCTCCATCTGTTTGAGATGTGTCACTATTCACCAAAAGGCGCTTCGAAGTACCAGGCAAACATAAATCGAAGAGATATGAACGCAAACGGTTTACCTACTGTATCGACGGGTGGCTTATTCTGTAACGCGTCATACCCACGTCAGATTTTATAATATACTTACCTATACTCACATATCAAGTTCAAGATCGACATAATTTTATCAGTCAATGCTTCAATTAAATATTTACGTTTGGGTAATAAACAGTTAATAAAACACAACCTAAGTCAAGAATGATAACAGATGTTGGCATTTGAAACACGTGAATAGGTTAGTTTATTTTATTGCAGTGACATTAAATAATCAAAGTGACATTGCAAATTATGTACGAATCACAAAAGGTGTAAGGACTAGCTACCGCTAAGTCTTCAAGTAAAATGTAGTTGAGGAAAAGAGATACCTGTCTAAGCAATAATGCGCTGTCTTGTTCTCATAGGTGCAACATTCGACTAGCATTTTGTGGTCCTAAATTGTTTTCTTATCAAATTTCGTTAAATTATAAGATGTATTATCGCTATTATGAGTGATCATGTAAAATAAAATGTTACCCAATACAAAATTTACAGTTAATTTGTTAAAGATATTAAATTATTTTAGATTTCTAATTAATCGTTTTTATTTAATTAATAATTTAATATACACGTGTTAAATGTGACATCATATGAAACATTGGCACATATGGCGCAATCCTATTCTCTACATTTTTTCATGTTATCTTAATTAAATAATTGTGTTTTATATTAATAGATTATATGATTTATTTGCAAATGCTTCTTTAAATTGAATCAAAGATTTTTGTTTATTCCAAGCTATCGACGTGTAAATTGACATCATACTTTTGAAGTTTTTTGGCTTGAATGAGAAATTGCCATAAATTAAAAAAAAAACAATATTTTCTCCAATGGGTAGTACCCATACAACGCACAAATAATTTCTAATCAATCTTGTAAATTCCTGATTCGAATGTGATGAAACATGGCTAAGGCCATCACCTATGACGAAAGTTCAGGTTAAGTTTTAGTGAAGAAAACAGCGTGAGGAAACTACAACACCTGAGTATGCTTCAAGGGTTTGTCTACGTTACGTCGGGCTTATGAGGGATTTCAACTCTGACAACAGGTTCTACATAAACGACTGGAAAGAAAAAAGACGATTCCTGTCTGACCTTGTAAAGCTGAATATCAGTTTTTTCAGTAGATGTGCTTACGTACCTGAACACCTCAATCCGGTGGCCAACACTGTCTAATAAATCCGTAACGGTAGTGAAAGATGTACAAATGATAGCAGGACCCATAATTTAAAATGCATTGATCCGTTTTAAAATAGTGTGGACCTCCTTATGACTTATGTATGACGTGGACGTCACTCATCAATGGACTGACCGCGCCAAATACTGATTAAGCTGTAAATGATCAACTCGTTGCTCCTGAAGTAGTATCTAGATTAAGATTATTTACAGTATCAGCAGTTGATAGCTAATGAAAAAAACCCCCTTCAAACATATAAAGTCTAGACAATTTGTCTGAGCTTCGCCGTACATTTGTACAATGATTTAGTTTTATCTAAGCACACGAGATAATTTGAATATTTAACAAGATATATAAGCAAGACAGCTTCCATAAACGTTCGCTGTTACTGGTGGTGCAGTAAGTGAAGGGTGATCTAATTTGTGGAGAATTGTGTTTACTATAAGGATGAATGGCATTGTGGTACAGATTTTGACAGCATTTTTACGTAAGCCTATTTTTCATGTAATTATCATAAACTGTCATAATCCGCATTTAGAATAGCTTAGGTATCGTTTACTCACGGGATTTAATCAGGATCGCCGGGTTTGTTTCTGATCGGAGTCCTTAATCATAATGCACTGACGTGGCGTTGGGATCGGGAGTTGAACAATCTTGATCCCCACGAAAATTCTACGTCGGTGTTATGAAAATTACCAGACTTTCGCAATCAATCAGCTTGAGAATCATCATCAATCAATCTAGAGAAATCCTTTATTTATCATCTATCAAAGAAGTTTTGATCCTTCTTTAGTAAATAGCTTTTATTGTTTATTTGTACTTTTTAATAATTTAATGTTTGTATCTCAATGGTGATGGTCAGCTAACCCCATCCATACCAATTTTCATCAAAGGTGATCCAAACATCTGAACGTGAAATGGGTACAAACATAGATAAATACTTACGAGTATTTATCTATGTCTAGGTATGAACCAGCCACCTTTAAGCTTATGTAATCCTAATAAAATCAATAATTAGGGACCTACCCTGGAGAGTAAAAGGAATCTTGTTCTTATTTTTTTTTTGTGGAAAAAACCTAACCTCCTGTACAAATTGGTTATATTGATACCTTTTAGTAACAAGTTGGATAGTTGAGTGTATTTGTAATGTAACAAATTTGATTTTAACAAAGTTAATTAGGCCATATTATTATATGTATGGAATGAATCCTTACTTCTGGTCAAACGCTCATGATAGTCACAGCAAAACTTAGGTCGAAAATACAACATATACGATAAGTTGAGCCAGACAGTATCTTTGGAAAACAGGCAAGAATCGATCGAGGGAAAAAACTATTCCATGTGGACGCTAACGAAAGGTGATCTGCCGATCTCCCTGAACAGGAAACTTATCGATATCTGTGTCTCAGTTTGCTTATCGACACATAAAGTGTTTTGCAAACAGTTATGGAACGCAGCATTCGTATTAAGTTACAAGACCGAATCCCGAACACCACGGTCTATTCCAAATTAGCAAGGGGTAACATTTTACATTGAGATTTTTGATATGGTTCTCACTTCTCACACACTCTCTTAATATTTATTTACCTACTTCTTGTTTCCCTCGCTAGCATCACCCTTTGGTTGACTGATAGAAAAACCACCGACAAATAAGTCCACCTTTAAACATTGATTTTGTATTAAAATTGTCATAATTTCTTTCCAGTTGCTGTGCCTACTTTAATGGTAGGTGTTGGAAATACATGGCCCTCATATACTCTGAAAACCCTGGAAAGAGAGGACTCACCACTAGGGCACCAGATAACCAAGAGTGATGGAAACCTCATAGCATCTATATCCATGTTGGGATCACTATCAGTGATCTTGTTCGTCGGGTACATTCTCGATAAAATTGGGAGAAAAAAGACTGAAATACTCAGTGGCCTTGCTTTTGCTGTAAGTATTTTAACCAGTGCCGTATCCATTAGGTACTTTAGGCCAGTGCCTAGGGGCCCACTATGAGCAAGGGCCCCAGCACTTCCGATTAAAAAATGAAAAAAAAAAACGGGGATTGCAAAAATTCCAATGTTGCTGTGGTATGAAAAAGGGGGCCCGAAACAAACTGTGCCTAGGGACCCCGAGATGGTTAATCCGGCCCTGTATGAAACACATGTCAATGAATGTATGCGTAGTGCAGAAGCAAATGACTAGATAACATTCAGTACACAAAATGTTGACGGTGATATTGTCTTGTCTAATATGTATGCTTCATCTATGGAACGTGAACATTCACGTGTCTCAATCACGTTTATTACTTGAACGCATCACTAAATAATGTCTTCTGAATATTAATGGAGTGTAAACTGCAAGTTTCTATTCTCGCAACTCAATCTACCTTCAACAATTCACTTTTAAAAGGAATTTAAATAATAGTTTGGTAACAATAAAACATATACAACCACCTTAAAATAAAAACTGCCGAGCCAAACTTGATAAAATTTATATTAGAATGATAGCTATTTCACGTTAAATGAAAAAAGAATGGTCAAATTTTATATTACGTAATATAAAAAACAGACAAATTTAAAGCCTCCTCGTTATTGAAGTCGCCTAAAAAAATATACCAATATTATTTTTTTATATTTCCAGCTAGCATGGTCTGTAATCACAGTCGGAAAAAGTGTAACACAAATACTGATCGGACGGTTCGTACTTGGAATAGGCGCCGGCTTGCACTTTGCAGCCAGCGTCGTCTACATATCAGAAATGAGTCAACCTTCGATCAGGGGACCTCTAATAAGTATTAACTCCTTCGCTTACAATATAGGAACACTATTATCCTATACTGAAGGCTGGTTCTGCAGCTATGAAGTCATCAACTACTTGAATTTGACGGTCGCTGTCGGCTTTGTGCTCCTGGTACTATGTATCAAAGAAACACCTGTTTTCTTGTTAAGAAACGGAAAAGATAAAGTAAGTTACGGTAAATAACGAACTGCCTAAACGTAATTTACATTCATCCTTTTTTAATTAAAAAAATATAAAGTTAGTATAAAAATAATACAATATTGTTATATTGTGCATACACACCTTTCTACCCTTCAAATAAATTAGTTAGTTTGAATAAACATTAGTCAAACTGACGCAAAATTAAACAAAAAAAAATACCGCATCGAAAAAAAGCAGTGGATTTGATATCATACTCCTTATTATGTATTTAAAATTTACGTTATTTTACAGGAGGCATTGAGTTCACTCAAATTTTATCGAGGTAAAAATACTGCAACCCAAGATATATTAGATGAACTACATTATATCCGAAGTCAACTAAATAATGAAAACGCCATCGACAGTCCTGGTACGTAAATTCGCATTGTTTACAGAATAACGTCGTATAAATAGAGAGTCAATCCTCTCTATTTGTTTCTTTCTCTCACAAACTAAAGTCAATGTAATAAAAAGAGACGCACATAACCTTTGAAATAATTGATGGGCGTGTCCAAGATTCACGATCTCTTTGTAGATGTTTGATCAGGTGCATTTTTTATTACTATACCTAATATTTATTTATATAATAATACGTAATATTTGTATTTCAGAAACTCATGAATTAAGTGAAAAGGAAAAACTAAAAGAAAACGAGATTGCACAAGAAAACATTACGAAGCAGAAAGGTGTATGGGAGACTTTGCGTAAGTTTATTACCGCTACATTAGTGCACGCGAAGAATATCAAGATAATTTCGAGTACATTATAATATTGTAATGTAATGTATTACGTATGTTCAACTCAACCACAAGTACCTATTTTCCCTCTCTTCGAATGTCTGAAGATTCAAAAGAATACGCCCACTAATATAGCATCCATATGCTTTATGTTCTCCTGGTAACTTCACTCGTAAGATTCGCAGTTACGTCGTCGACGAAATGGATGGCGTGTCAGCATGGTAGACGCCGTTCATCAAATTCAAATTGGCGCCATATCAAGATTTTATTTGCCAACCAATTCTCTCTAAACTTTATGCGTTCCTAGTACATTGAAACGTATTTGCTTTCCACATGCAGCATCGACGATGTTGCTCAACAAACATCAAATAAAACCGCTCGCACCCTGAGCTGTCATAATAAAATGATAGCTATAATAGAAGAAGTTTACATAGTTTATAGTGTTTATATTTTCTATGAATTTATGCGAATGTTAGTTAAATATTAATTACCTTTTACTGAAACTGTTTTTTTTTAACTGTTATCAGGAGCAGAGTTCAAGTATGTAACAAACATCTACAACATAAGTTTGTTTATTTGATAACAATATAAAACCTTATTATAAGGATCTCCTTAGTCCTGTCTAGTCCACGACAAGTTCCTGGTATTTGTTTACAAATACTGAGTTGAATAATTAAACAATGATACTATAATTCTTTAAAATACAACATTCTCTTTCAGGAACATCGAGAGCGTCGCGCAGGGCATTAACATTACTGGTAGTTCAAGTACTATTATCGATTTGCATGGGCATGCTCGCTGTTCAGGCCTTCGCTGGCCAGTTCTTCTCGCAGGCAGCCCCAAGTCTCTCACCAGATCTATGCTCGGTTATTCTGGCTATAGTCATGGCTCTGAGCTGTGGAATGTGTGTTCTTATCACTAACTAGCTGTTGCCCGCGACTTCGTCCACGTGGTTAGAATTTTCCCCGTTTTTTCCACATTTTCCATTGTATCTTCGCTCCTATGAATCGCAACGTGATGTTATATAGCCTATAGCCTTCCTTGATATATGGTCTATTTAACACAAAAAGAATTTTTCAAATCGAACCAGTAGTTCCTGAGATTAGCGCGTTCAAACAAACAAACAAACAAACAAACAAACTCTTCAGCTTTATATATTAGTATAGATTTGATACCTAGAAGGGTAAGGATAATTATTGATTTGAATTAAGCTCTCTGGATTTCATCAAATTTACATTTGTGCTTTAAACTGTATCCGACTTCATATAAAGGAGATTCTCGCTTGTACGCATAAGTTTCTTATCCGTAATCAGTTTAAATCCTTTTGTTTTCAGGTCTTAATGATATCAACGTGTATATTATCAGCTTTGTGCATGACCTGCGCGGCCACCATGCTGCGCTGGGCTTGGGCACCCGAGTGGGGTATACCTCTGTCAATGTTATTCTTCTGTATGTTTTACCATTTTGGTTTAGTAAACTTACCATTCGTGCAAATCAGTGAATGCATTCTGCCTCAGGTAATAAAGTAACAATTAGATAGGGGAGAAAACTAAAGAACAAATATAAAAAACAATTTTTCTTTTGCAGATTAATAGTTTTGTTACATCAATGATCATGTCTTCCATGATGCTTGGAAACTTTGTACTGCTGTTTTTATTCAAACCAGCGGTGGATGTTCTGGGTTTAGATGGAGTATTCTTTTTATTTGCTGCGATCGGCTTTGTTGCTGCATTAGTATCAACTTTATTCATGCGAGAGACAAGAAATGTTCCATTTGAAGTCGTTCAAATTAGCTTCGAACGAAGCTGTTTTTATCGAGGATATAAGTATGTAAACCCCATTGAACACTAAACTTACAACAAAACACTCTATATTTATTTAGTGTTAAAATAAAATGTGATATTTTTTTAATGTGTACTTTTAATCAAATTCCTAACCTTTTATATTTACAAAGATTAAAAGACTGGCAGTGTAAAGGAGAAAAAAGTTTCAACAAAGATGGCGAAAATGACAGTTGGACTTGTTTGACATTATTTTGACGTTTAGAGATAAACAGGAGCGGCGCGGTGGAGATTTTCTAGTCTTATTGTATTTTGTTGAATAAAACTCTATTAATAAGAAAAGAACTGGAGTTATTCTACAAAACTATATTTGTTTAACAAAATGGGTCTGTTATCAGACCCTGAATATGGTTCTGTGAAGTGGGTGAGGGTGTTGAAGAGAGTGCACGGACCTCTTTGCTTCTTATGCTATCTTGGTGCCCTTGG
Source organism: Trichoplusia ni (assembly GCF_003590095.1). Taxonomy (NCBI): domain Eukaryota; kingdom Metazoa; phylum Arthropoda; class Insecta; order Lepidoptera; family Noctuidae; genus Trichoplusia; species Trichoplusia ni. The sequence continues at coordinate 16,103,161 of NC_039482.1, forward strand.
TTGGTTCTTCATGCTAGGAAACAAGGAGTTTAATAACGAGACATACTTCTCGGAAAATGCTCTGTTGCCTGGCTTAGTGACAAATGAATTCAATAGTGAACATACTGCAAAACAGTTCTTTAACGAACTTATGCAGGAGCTTGGGGTAATGTACACTTAATTCTATATTACCATACTTTTCCACAATTATAAACAACGGATGAAACCCTTACTAATAGAAAATAAAGTTTTTGTCTGCTAATAGTTAAAGAAATAATACAGAACATGCATGGTCCACAAATTGTAGATAAGATTACTCACAATGATTATATTACTCACTGTTTTAAAACTATTTCAGTTTGAATAAATATTTTTTATGAATTAAATAAACATTCTTGCACAAACTAAAGTATTTATAAAATTTTCTGACAGCTTCTACAGTATGTCCATTCAAAACTTTTTAATAAAAATATTGACATAATGCTTGATAATAATCATTTATGGTGCAAAAAAAAAAGTGTTTCCAAGGTCTCCAGCCACTTAACATATTTAAATCTGTAAAACAAAGCTGATATACACAATTTATGCTTTATTTAATATACACAAACCACAAATCAAAGTAATTATGCTGCAAATAAATTTTAGGATAAATATGAAGATGCTGAAGAGATTCCAGTGCCTTGGCTGGTCGGTAAGATGTCACAGCTGCATCTCGAAGTGTACACACATAACTTTACTCTTAACTATCCCTTGGGACAGGGCCAAGTAAGTTAATATTAATTGATATAATATAATTGGACATAGTTATGCAAACTAGAACCAATACACCATAAACAGCCTATCCACATATGTAACTCAATTTCACTCAAAGTGTGGGTTGGTTCTAGTTTGCATAACTATGTCCAATTAAAAAAAAATACTACTCTGCCTAGTCTATAGAATTTGCCTTTCCATGTCTTCTGTTTATGCCTCCAATGGAAGGCGCAAGTGTCAAATGGGACCGTATTGCTGAGACTTTGCTGTCTTTATGTCTTTTATCAGGCTGTATATCATGGTTTATTTACATATCTTTGCTCTATCAATGAATATGTACTAAAATAGCTAATGTTTAGCTACAACTCCAATAAAAAGTACTTTTCAAACTGCAACACTGCATGGTTCAATGTATGGGACACTTCGTGCGTGAGTCCGACTCGCACTTGGCACATTTTCTAGTTATAGAACCTATACCTATATCTATACCTGAAGTATTGCTTACATACTAATTGATCTATTGACACATAAAACAATAGTATACTGATAAACAACTGTATGGTTAAATATACATTCATATTTTCAAATACTTCTTGACATCATCAGCATTGTTTCCAATAAATCTCATTTAAATGCTTCTTGAAAGGCAAGGAAGAAAAAGTGTTATTTGGAATGTTTAATAGCTGCAATAAAATCACTTTTACCGAGTTTCTTATTGTTCGCGAGAAATTATGTACAACCTCCATAATATTTAGCTATTATGATTACTATTATACTTTTTTAAACGTGGCCCTAACATGTTCAAGGTTTACAAAGGCACCAACGTGTACGGTATACTGCGGGCCCCCCGCACGTCATCCCTGGAGGCTCTCGTTGTAACTGCACCGTTCCGGTCCATGGACTCCCACCAGAAGGGGACCGCGGCTGGCATAGCTCTCATGTTAGCCTTCGCTAAGTTTGCAAGACGTGAGTATTGGATATACATTGATAGCTGAACCAACGGTTTTATATAATTAACTAACTGTCCCAGAAAACGATGATTTGCTAAAGCGCAAAAAAATAAATTTATTAGGGGGAACAAAAATAGATGTTGTTCGATTCTCAGAACTACCTAATATCCACATAAAATGTTATGAGAATCGGTCGAGCAGTTACGAAGGAGTCAATCAATTTCGTATACCGTGACAGGGTTCTAAGTGGAGTGAGATATGAAATCGAGAGACTTGACGTGGTGGAATTAAAAATTAAAAAAACCTCCGATTAAAAACCGCATCGAAATCGGTTCAAGTGCCGTAGCATAACTGTCTGACTGATATGGACACATTTATAGCGGTCAATCTTAAAACACTCCTCTCTTTACGACAGGGTTAACAAAATAAAAATAAAATGTTTATAAAATGTATTATGGCAATTTTGTTGCTCCTGATATTTTTTTTTCAATAAACGTAGGAGTTACTCTTGCTCTCCGTTTTTAAATTATATAAGTGAAGGAATACCGATGCAGTCAATTTCTTTTATCTGCTTACATTTTCGATTTCTTTATTTCAGCACAAAAATATTGGGCGAAAGACATAATATTTCTAATCACTGAACACGAGCAACTAGGAATGCAGGCGTGGTTGGAGGCTTACCACGGCTTGCATAACGACGCAGAAACATTTCACACTAGTCTTGGCAGTTTCTGGAAGCCTGGTACTCCCAGTTTGGATCTAAGGAAGTTTATGCCTGGCTTTGAATGGGTTGGCGGGGACTATAAGAAGTGTTTGGATCCTGGGACATTGAAAGGACGCTCGGGGTCGATTCAGGCAGCTATTAATTTGGAGTTCCATACGCCTAAAATAAGTAAGTTTTAACTAGCTGTAGCCCGCTAGCCCGCCCACTATAAATCGATAAACTATCCTGTGTTAATCTCGGTTTTAAATTGTATTTTTACCAAGTTTTATCTAAATCCGTTTAGTAGTTTTTGCTTGAAAGAGAAACAAACATCTATACACTTAAACTTTCGCGTTTTTAAAGTAGGTTTTACTTAAAATGTTGGATGTCTATTGAGCTTACTTTATTTAGCTAATCATTTTAATCTGATGACTGAATTAATTTACGTTGTTTTATTTACAGAATACATAGAAGTGAAAATAGAAGGTCTAAACGGGCAGCTGCCGAACTTAGATCTCGTTAATCTAGTCCACAAGTTATGTGTCAAGTCAGGGATACACCATTCTTTTAGAAACAGGTAAGAGGAAATAAGATAAAGAACCGAGAAGTAAAGTATGAATATTAATTCAATGGTTCTGAACTATTTTAAAGACGGTTCATAAATGACCTTATTCGTTTAACGAAACGAATTTTACGGATTTTATCGCGGTTTAATTTTTGGTTTTAGTTCCCGACGTTTCGACACCTTTGCAGGACCATAAATAATTAATTAAAAATATGAAGGTAGAACGAGCAACATCTTCTGTCAAGACGAACACCATCTCAGTCTGCCCGTGACCATGATACCTGCAAAGGTGTCGAAACGTCGGGAACTAAAACCAAAAATTAAACCGCGATAAAATCCGTAAAATTCGTTTCATTTCAATGTCTAACATTCGCGTAAACCTAAGAAACCACTACTGTACCGGTTGCTTTTGTATGGACTTCGAGAAATTCTATAGCTGTCCGTTATACGTTTCATTTTATATTTCTTGTCCAGTTATTCGTGGATCCGTGGCCGCAACAAAATGGATGAGTGGATGAACGGTTTCTGGACCATGTTTGAGATGGTCATAGCTCAGATTGACGGCGTAAGTACAATTATAATAAGTTTACTAACTTATACCTAGATATTTTTTCTGAATAATTTCTAAGATCCCCTTATGAAGAATCATAATTTTAGACGTTCTTAAATGTGTAACCGTCGTAAACAAGGACGTTAAGCGTCTTCTTGTCTTTGTTAAGTTAAAAAGAGAGGCAACTACATCTTTTACAGTCGGTACGGGTCTGACAACCAGTCTTATCAAGGGGTATCGTGTTGACCAGGTAACTGGGTTGAGGAGGTCAGACAGGAAGTCGCTCTTTATAAAATACTGGTACTTACTTAGCTGCATCTGATTTGACTGGAAGCCGACCCCAACATATACCAAAAACTTTTTTTTGTCTTAAAGTTTTGGAGTTTCTTACCGGTTTTCTTCCAGAGGAAATCACTGTGGAACCGCGTTCCTAGAGTCAATCATTCAACATTTCAAACCTATCTCAGAAAGCCTACTTTAAATAAACCCATTTAATCTTCCACATCAGGTCCCAGACGGCAACCACGGTCTGTTCCACCGCTTCGGTATAGAAGCCGTGACCCTGGAGGGTCGCGGGCCGGCGGACTCCGCGGGCGCGGCCCCTCGCGCCCACTCGCTCTCCACCGCCAACTTCTACAGGCTCGGGGTCGCGCTGGAAGCTATACTCCGCTCACTCAACAATCTGCTGGAGAGGTTCCATCAGAGCTACTTCTTTTATTTGCTGGCGGCTACGAATAGGTTTATTTCTATTGGTGAGTTTTTTTTATTGGTCACTACAAAGATGATTGGATGCCTCCGTATTTTTTCTTTTACTTTGTGTTCAATATTTGTTTGTGTATTTCGAAGCCAGAAAGCTCAAATAGAGATCTGGAAGGGAAAAGGGAAGACCTTTATCCAGTTCTGGGCTATAAAACAGGCTATATAAAAATACCTCAAAAAGTATTGCTGACTTTGATACGAAACAACCTTATGTCCTCAAAACTTTCTCTGTTAGTATTTTAAAAGATCAGAGCGTATTGATGGTAAAAATATTTTTCTTAACACGCGCAAAAGACGACGTTCCGTTTTCTTTATATTGTCCTCTTTAGATGATTATTCATTCAGAAAAGTTTATATCCTACTTTTAATTTTCCAGGCCAGTACATGCCATCGCTATGCCTCCTATGCGTGGCCATGCTTATCCGTGCGCTATCACTATGGGTCTCCATACAACAAGATGGCGACGAAGAAACAGACAAGCAGACAAACAAACAAGACACGAAAACAAAATCACCGAAAAAAGACAAAGATTCTGATTCGGAAATACCAGGCGACGAGAAAGTTGAGAAAGTTAAACCTAAACAGAAGAAAGTAAAGGATGATTCTAGTATGAGTGTTGTGAATATTGGCACCAATTACTTGTCGGTACATTTGATTGGATACGCCGTTATGAATTCACCGATCATTTTGAGTCAGATTGGTAAGTCTCAATTTTATTATTTCCAAACATTTCTTTATGACTGTTTATCGATCGAAAGATAAGCCAAAAACAGAACGACGCGCGAAACAAAACAAAAAAAAAGCTTCATGGTTGACAATTTTAAATAATTATTCTTTATTTTTTCAGGTGCCAAATTCAACAAACCATCTGAAGTGTCAGTATACTACGGTTTAATCGGAGTATCAATAATACTGACAATCATAACTCCATTCCTACCCCGCGTACTACGCAAGGGTCGCATAACTTACGAGGAGTTATCTCTAGTCAACATACTACTGTTAATAGAGCTCTCAACAGTGTGTCTGAGTGTGGGCATGCAGAACTTCCCCTTAGGCCTGACTATAGCGGTCGTGTACACGCCTTTAGCGCTCATGTGCAGCGTGGTCGTGTATGGAGGCGGAAAGGGACGGTGAGTAAAACTTTCGTTTTTATGCTCTCCTGGTACAACAATATACAGGCATGACCTTGAAAAATAACTGGTTTAGTAAAACGTATCTAAAGAAGACCTAAAATTGTGTTGTTGATTGAAAAGTTGCGTGGCACTTTCGATATATGGATAGAAATTGTAATTTTATTATATCACGTGTGGATGATGCTTTGTCTGAAAACAGTCGTCGAAAGTGTTTTACAGAACAAGTGGTAGCTCCGTCAACTTGTACCCACCCCCTTGTGACTTTAAATATCGGATATCAAACCTTGTGTCGTCGTTGTTTGATACCAAAGTTTGGCCTTTGTTGAGTTTTATTGTAAAATCAAACGACGACCAGATTCAGCACAAAAGCGTGCATGGATCACACAAATGCTTGTCGAAATCACGACACGTCGCGCACATCTTAGCTTTCCACTGTCTCAATAAATAATAAGAAATATAAATTTACACAGTGCATAACAATTACAATATTACTAGTATATTTACTGTATCCACCCAACACTCTCAGAGCCACGTACCTGTTCCTGCGGCGGCTGGTGTGCCTGCTGGTGCAGCCGCTGCTGGCGGTGTCGCTCGCCATGATCGCCTTCAGCCGCGTGCTGTTCCCCGAGGAGGGCTTCCTGGACATGATCAGTCGAGGGTCTGATGCCGCCATGCAGGCCACCATGTTCTCTATAGTGGATTCTATGGTAAGCTTCTATAAAACAGCTAAGTGTACTTAGGAAGCGGTGAAATTGGGTGCTGTCCAATGTAATTTGATCTTTAAAAAGAGTTACTTAATAGCTTAATTCGATTAAATGACTTTTCTTTGTTAAAATAACAGTAAACGTCTGTGGTAAAGTGAATCAAAGTTAGGTAATTACTAAATCAAAATCGTAGAAGTGTCAATGTATAAATATAAACGTTAAATGAAATGTTATTGCTTAACATTTTAATTTAATTCACTTCTTGGTCGCTCTTAGCGATAAGACCGCCTATTTTGGCACCATGTAACTATTATGTTTGTTAAATCCCATATCATGTATATGGGATTTGACAAACATAATAGTTACATGGTGTGCAATAACGAATATTCTACTCATCTATCTTGCCGAAACACAAAAGAGATAGTAAGCCTCTTTTGTAAACTATACTGTGTTCTCGTCTCACGATAACTCCCTATTTTCGCAACTATATTCTCCATAGTAAATTGTTGAAATAAATTCCTTATTCTTAATGTTCACAGATATACGGCAACTGGTTATTCAACCTCACAACAGCTGTGATACTGCCAATATGGATACTATTTTGGCAGATTCTCAATATAAAAGTAGAAATGCCTTAGAACAAACCAAATATACTCTCGTATGTATCAACGATGCATAGCTAAATGTCGCACTTAACTGTCACGTTGTTTTTGTAACTCAATGGTAATTGAGAAATAGTAATTATTAGATTAAACAAAAATACCCCCGTTTTTAAATGTCATTCCATTCAAATTTTATCAAAATCGGTCTAGCCGTTTTTATAGTTGGAAATTGCATTATTATCGGGTTTGGAGCTACCCTGAAACCTTCAGCCTGCTAGCTTTTCGGGAAGTGCCTCAAAATTGAGTTGCAGAATCGAATCGAAACGACAAACAAACAAGCAAGAAAAGTGAGTGAAACGTGGGAAAATAGATATTTTAAAACGTGACTTGGCTAAGTATCGTTCGTACATACGGCCGATAGACTGTGTAAATCGAGTCGGAGTACAAACAAATTTAGTATTAATAAATAATGTTAAACTTAATATAGTTTAAGAGTTTTATTTTCTACTTACCTCTCAGTCTGACCTCAAAATAAGTATCAAGAGTCGCGCGAATTAAGTTTCTTGAAGCTTATTTTCTTTTATTCGTTCAAAAAGGATTATAAACTTAGTAGCTAGTGTTTAGTTTTTTGCTAAATTCACAGTAACTATTGATTTTGATATTATCAGAGTTGCGAATCCGGTATGAATCTCATAAAAACGGAAACATGTTAATGAGGCACTGCAGTCTGTCCCAAGGTATCTGGCACAAGGCTGTATCTCATGAACCGTGATAGCAAGTCCGTTGAAATTTCTCACAGATGAGACATTTCTGTTACCGCCATAATGACAAATGCTAAAAATGAATATCGAAGTTAAGCAACGATCATAAATACGTTCCCCAAAATTTATTTCTCACCCAACCACTATACTTTTCTTTAGCCAATTTGCGCCGTTGCACGGAACCCACAGTGTCGCGAGTCCGGCTAGCACTTGACCGGTTATTCCACTCAATAACGCATCGGTCAGTGATCCTGCAAGAAACCAGGCCAAGGACTTCGAGATCAATTTCAGATCAATTCAAGATAGACAGAACAAATTATACGTTGAATAAATTAAATTATTTGCATGAAACAATTGACTAACACCCAACTACAGTGATTCAGGGCAGAAATTACGAACTGAGGTGCCGAAGAAATGCAACTCAAATACTGCGATACCGCTTTTGAGTTTAAGAAATTCATGTGTCTCTACTTTCTAGTTTTATAGCACTGATAGCCTAGTGGTAACTTAAGACTGCCAAATCAAAGGTCGTATGATCGAATCCTGCATCCGGCATGCACTTTACGAAGTTCTTGTGCGTATTACAAAGTAATTATCACTTTGGTAATGACGTTATGGTGAAGGAAAACGAAAAATGTAACAAATAAGCAGAATGTCAATTGTATGATTAACTTTGATTCCGAGTGTCTTTGTGCATGTAGCTCTAACGTGTGTGAAAAACTAACGCGACAAAAGGCTTTAGTGCGGAGGTCGTTCATTAAAAAGCACTAGCAGAACATTAATTGTGAATTTTACTTTAACATTTTATTTACACCATTACTCCACTGTAACTAGATTAGTTAAGTAAAGTAGTTAAGCGGAACTTTTGTAATAATTATAAATCACAATTTATTATATTGATTTATCGACTCGCGGAGCGGGAGTCGCGCCTAGGTATGGTTGGGTTCGAAACTAGTCGGGCTATCCCAATAAATACGTGCGAGTTAACCTTTATTCAATAAAATAATAATGATTCCGTCTCATGACTACAATTCCGTTCTTAGGTCTTAAAATACTAAGTCATTGAAATATTTAATATCTAACATCCATCCAGTCAGTCAACATTCATTGGTATTCTATAGTCGTAATTAATTTCAAAGAGACGTTATCGGTACTATAATGACTTCCTGACCTAATTTCGGCGGTACAGTCGCGACAGACGTATCTATACACAAGTATATGAAGCATGTGGTGCCTCTATGATCACTTTTGTAAGTACATATTATCTTTGTAAAAAAAAAACCGGTTGTGACCTATCGCAACCGGATTTTTAGGTAATCATGTGTACTGAATACCAAACAACGTATTTTTTATTTATTTATTTTTTAACTCAAATATGTCCTTACAACTAGCTTTTAATCTCATGCGACAGATAAAATAAACATTGCTGTAATTAACTTTGCATTTACAAATAAAATCTATAACTATAGGTAATTGTTAGCTAGATTTGTAGATCGATTATTATTTTCCTCTGTAAATATAATGGTTATATTAATAACTAACAATAGTAAGATTGACTGTAAAAGGTTGATTGTTCAAAGAGTTTTATTTTTTAATATTATAAATATAAAACAAATTGTAATACAAATCAGAACTCATACTTATAAACACGTTTAACATTTGTTAAAATACCTTCTTGCTTTTATCTCTAAGCAAGACCTAATAATACATTTCCTCTCGGCTCCACCGTGCACCGTCACAGGCGACATCAAGTGCGATAAAAATATGTCACATAGTACAATCCCAGCTGTTTCTAAAGCGAACCTCGTCGCTACTCATGGTTGTTTTTAGTTTTTGGGTTGAAAGTGACACATATAAACACAGCGGGAGACATTATAAATGACCTTGGTAAATAACGCGTATCATGCCTCTTACCCAAGTTCCGAGGCCAAGATTACAAAACCAATATTGAGAATGATGTGCAAAAATCATTGAGACTGCGCTGGGGCCTAAACTTAAACTGTTGCAATTTTAGGACAGAGGTCGCTCGCTTTGAAAACTGCTATAATACTGCTTGAAGAGGCAATGGATGATTGATAGCAATAACTTTATTGCCCGGATACCCGAGTGGCAGTGGTAGGTAATAGGTCACCAAGGCAATCCCAGTGTGCGTATGTCGCGGTTTTGACCGCCGCGTTTGACAAGTACTTTCGCGATCCACGCATGCTTGTTCTGAGTTTTGGTCCTTTTGTGTCTTTGCTAATCCCTTGCGACACAAGGATTAAATTCCTTAGTGAAGGAGGCGATATTAAAAAAAAAACCAGATTGGTGAGTTCTTGACTCCATTCATCCATCGCCAATGCATTAAGTCTAAGCACAGCAGCCAAAGCTCCGCTCATGGTAACTGAAGGGACCTCTTCGAAAACAAAAGTTCAACGGTCAAATACATTGTACTCGTTGTACTTTAGGATCACTGAAGATTGATTAGTTAAAATTATCTATATCAATACAAGATAGGCTTAATTCAGAATATATCGCCTTATCATAGATAAGGTATGCCTATACATAGGTGTGACGTGAGCCCAATACTTTGGTATTGTTCTCCATTTAGAGAGCCTACCACCGCCTCTTATAGTACCAATCTATATCCCACTGCTGGACACAGGCCTCTTAGAGTAACATTATTACAGTTATGAAAGCGTGACAACGCTAAGTAGTCATATGTGGCGATTGGAATATAAATGTACTAAAAGAAACCACACAGAAGAAGGATTTAATGTCAGTGCTCAAGAACTTTAATTTATCGGCTCACATAAACTTGCCGACTAGAAAAAAAACTAGTATTGATCAAATAGCCAGCAATATTTCATCTAAGGACGTAAATGCTAATATACACAACCTCGCTCTCTCAGATCACGATACTGGTCAATCACTTACATTCTACCTTCCAAGTAATAAAAAAAAGGTTGAAACGGTAAAGTTTTGGTATGAAACTGTCAGAGATTTTAACAAAAGTAACATCAATAAATTCTTAGAATGTATATCAGCTTTAAACTTTGATGAAGTGTACAATGAAATTTGCTGCAATAAGTCATTTAACGTTTTTCACGACCTTTTCACTCTTTTTTTCAAATTATGTTTTCCCGAAATACGCGTTAAAAAAGGCAATAAGCCAGTAAAGAATAAATGGATAAGTAAAGGATTGAAATTATCATGCATTAAAAAACGAATATTATATTATAATTATCAACATGATGCTATAAGTAAAAATTATTATAAAAAACGCTACCAAACATACTCTAAAATACTAAAAAAATGTATATTAAAATCTCAACAAATAAATAATGATAAATTCATTTCTAACTCGAACAATAAATGTAGAGCAACATGGTCCATTATAAAAAACAAATTTGATAATTCTGCTGATAAAAGTAATATTGAAAAATTAGTACACAAAGATAAAACTATTAATAATCCTGATGATATATGTAATCATATTAACAACTATTTTATAGAACTTACACATAAAAATAATTTTGATGAATCAATTAATGACTTGAGTAATATAAACATTACCGCACAAAGAGATAGTCTGTTTTTAACCCCAGTAACTATGAACGACATAATAAAAATCATTAACTCTTTGAATAATACACCCGCTACCGGCTATGATGAACTCACAACAAAAATAATAAAACTAAGTGCTAAGTATATAGCGAGTCCACTTAGTTACATAATTAATTTGTCGTTAGAACAAGGAGTATTCCCTGATAGATTAAAAGTATCCGTAATTAAACCTCTTTTTAAGAAAGGTGATCGTTCTAACGTTGATAATTACAGGCCAATTACATTAATACCAATCATAGCAAAGATTTTTGAGAAAGTAATGCATGATAAGGTTAGTAGCTATATCAATAAACGCAACATTCTAGATGAAAATCAATTTGGATTTAGAAAGAAAAGCTCGACTACACTCGCCTGCTTTACTTTAGTTAAACAAGTTACAGAAGCTCTTAATGATAAAATTTCGACGTTATCAGTATTTCTAGATATGAGCAAAGCTTTTGACTTTGTTTCTCATAAACGGTTACTATTTAAACTAGAGAAGTATGGAATTAGAGGAAAAACACATGACTGGTTTAAAAGCTATCTATCGAAACGGCACCAAACAACAGTTCTCTCAAAATTAGAAAATAACTTGAATATTACATACAAATCGAAACTGAAGCCTAATAATTGTGGAGTACCTCAAGGCAGCATTCTAGGACCACTCTTATTCATAATTTATATTAACGATCTTTGCAATAACCTAAAACATAAATGTACATTGTTCGCTGACGACACAACCCTAACCATAAGATGCATAAATAAAAATAAACTAGAATTTGAAACTAATAAGGAATTACAAAAAGCAGTGCAATGGCTGGAACAGAATAATCTACATGTAAACTTAAATAAAACTAAATTAATAGAGTACCAAACTAAAAATTCAACTACCAATCATATTTCAATTCAATATAATGATACTATTTTGCAGCCAGTAGAATCGACATTATTTTTAGGTATATTAATTGATAGCAAATTGAATTGGAAGGCACATGTAGATAAAGTATGTAATAAATTAGACAAATTTGTATTTGCACTTCGTAAACTAAGACTCACAGCTAGTAAAGCAGCAGTCCTAAACGCATATCATGGATACATCTCGTCAGTGCTGCGCTACGGCCTAGTTATATGGGGCAATTCAGTAGATATGGACAGGGCATTTAAAGCACAAAAAAAATGTATCCGAGCCATATGTGGTGCTGATTATTTAGATCATTGTAAGCCATTATTTCAAAGGTTAAAGATACTTCCACTTCCATGTCTTTATGTTTTTGAAATATAAATTAGACAAATTTGTATTTGCACTTCGTAAACTAAGACTCACAGCTAGTAAAGCAGCAGTCCTAAACGCATATCATGGATACATCTCGTCAGTGCTGCGCTACGGCCTAGTTATATGGGGCAATTCAGTAGATATGGACAGGGCATTTAAAGCACAAAAAAAATGTATCCGAGCCATATGTGGTGCTGATTATTTAGATCATTGTAAGCCATTATTTCAAAGGTTAAAGATACTTCCACTTCCATGTCTTTATGTTTTTGAAATTTGTTTATTTGTTAAGAAGCATTCACACCTCTTTCCTATAAATGAGCGTATTTCCAGAAGAGTCCGAGAAAGACGCCCAAACGAATTAGAGGTGCCAACTTAGAGACTTCAATTATACATATAGCCGTAACGCCCCTTGTATGGCAATAACAATTTTTAATAAGCTGCCAACCCAGATCAGACAGCTGCCTATAAATAAATTTAGACGTGCAATATTTACTTGGCTTTTAAATATGTGCTTCTATTCTGTTAAAGAATTCATAGATTATAAGTTTGATAAAAAATAGTTATTGTTAATTATTTCTAAATATAACTTTCGGAATAAGTATGTTAATATAGAAATTCTAAAGTAGTGTTTATTGTAAAATTATAATATTTCTACACCTGATACGGTAGTATATGTGAAACTATAATATAAAATTGAAACATCTGTAATACCATGTACTAAGAAATAAATGATTATTATTATTATTATAACGCTACACGACATAGCGGCATCTCTCTTTCACAAATGCAACAGACCTTGGTAGTGTGACTGATCGTGACTGGAACCCTGCAGGGGTTGTAGAAGGCTCTTAGCAATCTTAAGGGATAGCAGAGATTTAGTGAATATATAGCCAAGTGGTTGAAGTCATCACGCCAAACCCGTTGTGAACACGTGTTGCGGGTTCAAATCTCCGTGTGAGACAAGCGTTTGTATGATCTAGGAATGCTTGTCCTGAGGCTGATTGTCTTGATTGATCTCCCGCGATACAAGGAATAAATTGCGGGAAGGTTATAAAATATTTTTTGTGTATCAGAAAAAAAATCTAGACGTCACTTTCCTCAAGGGCCATAAAAACTTTTTGCTTCGTAACCCTTTTCTTTGGAAGGATGGGGCATCCTTATAACACCCGCAAGTTTGGGGGAGGCAGCCGCAAACTCTAACTGATAAATCCTGAACGGCCGTGCTCCGTTTCTTCAAGCAAACGTATCAGTAGACGCAACATCAGCTCCACTTAGGGGTTAAGGGACCCTGATTGAGTGTAGTGTTAAATGTTAACCTTTAATCATAAATAAACAAACATGAGACACAATGATACGCTTATCTTTATCGTTAACCGCTAGTGTGGTGCACGATAAAACGTTGATAACGTTATAACGTGGACCAGTTCTTATCACTGTTGAGCGATGACTTTATTTGTAATTGGTTGCATTGTACTAAGTGTACTTGAAGAACTCGAAAAAAATACATGTTATGACTTCTAGGGCTATTAGCTTTTATCGAGAGCACAGATCATAATTTATCTTAAAGTAATTGAAAGTCGTCTAAAACTCAATCAATTACTATCATATCATCCTTACTTTTACATTGCATACCTACAAAAACCAAGAAAAACTTCACCTTTAACACAAATAACACAACAACAAAACCAGTTAAATCAACTAGTTCCACTCGACTAGCTACATTTGATCTGCTATTATCTGGGAGCGCTTGCGCACATAACGCCACGACACTATTTACTCGCGGTTCATGGCCAGGCCAGTGCAGGAACGAACGCAGGCCGAGTCACACGTCCCTTCACATCGAATCAGTGTTTACAAGTGCAAGTTTTTATTTAATCGTTCGGGTAAGTTGATTGAACTTTTCATTGATGTTTTTGATACTTCTGTAATGTCTATCGTTGTGTTTTTGTTTTTTATTTTTAGAGAGATTATTGTGAAGGAATCTATTGCTTTTGTTTTATTACAGTAATGTTTTAAGTTAGGAGAGTAGTTGCTCCCGTAAAGTGCATGAGGATGTTAATAAATTGGTGAGATTATATTTGGCAGATTATTGTATGAGTACTTGGCCTATTCCTAATGATTGACATATAAGTTCTTTTATTCATCTCTACTAAATACTCACCTAGTGATTAAATCTGAAATTTATCTTATAAGTAATAGGAGAGATTTTTGCTTATCTCTGTTAGATAACAGCTCTTTGGTCCATCTTATGTTTGGGATTTGTGCAATAATATATTATTCTATTCATTTTTGCTACATATTCAGACACAAATCTGGTATCTGATTCCTAAACAGTAATGTTCCTAAAATTTCGAGATTTGTGCAATAAAATGTTTTTATATTTTTTCTGTTAAATATTCAGACACAAATCTGGAATCTATCTAATAAGTAATAAGAGAGATTTTCCCTTACATACATCTGGAATCATTTCTATGGTTCCCGACACTGTCCCTAATAATTTGGGATCGGCCCATTATGTGTTCTTCCGTTCAATACTACTAAGTACTCAATGATAGACGACCGGAATCCAATCTGGGATAATATACTCTTTACTCGATAGTCAATAGTTTCTCAGTCCTCTCCTCACTGACTTTTTCGCAACCATTTGCTGTTGGCGCAATATCTGTTAAATCCGAAATCTATGAAGTAACGAGAAAGAGTAGTTTCTCACTAAGTTTTTTGCAATTACCGGTTAGTTCTTAAAGACAACTACAGGTTTTCTTCCCCCGGCTAAGTTCTCAATCACTAACATCCTCTTCCAAATATTCCTCTAATCCATCATTTTTTTGTTCTTCTACCTTCTACCGTTATCTTCACGTCTCATCTCTCTCAACCGTCACGGTGTTGAAGCAGAGGAGATTGCTATTTTTTGTCTTTTACATGGAAAATTCTCTTTTCTCGTCATTAGTTCTGTTTATGAGGCGTTACATAAGCCAACTAAAATTAGGTCAAAACTTAATTAGGTTAAGCTAAAGCTTATGAATTGAAAGCACGCAAGGGCACAGCTAGTAAGCAATAGAGCGATGAAGATCCAAAGTCTAGTGTTTATTCTGCTATCGTAGTACCTACATACTTTTAATGCAGAATTGTTGAGACTTTAAAGGAGACTTCGACTCCTGTTTTTCTAATTGGAAATAATCGAATGACTCCTACCGCTTTGGGTTGAGAGGAAGTTAAAGTCAGTCTTCTATTCACCAAATCTATGTTCCATTTTGTGTATCGGCGCCGCGGTAAGCCTATCGGACAATATCTCTGTGTCTGAGACTCGTAAGTAGTTTCGAAACTTCTTCTCGACGTAGTGACTACCTTAATATACTTGATGTACCTACCTATTATATACAGAAAAGACTCAAGTATTCTATTTAAGCACTAACTAGATAAATACCTGTTATAAACCTTGTAGATAAAATACAATATACTATGTAGGAATATAGTATCGAAATATTAGCCTACGTTCACCTAAATATTCACACACATTATTATCCTCGTAATTAAATAAAATACAACTTCACACAGTTAACATTCCATAAAAACTTTTATTAGATTTGATAACACTATTATAATACGTAAATATTGTATTATGATAAAACGAGAAAAGTGTAACAAGATCCAACAGACAAACAATTAGATAGCATTGTACCAGATTACATATTTTCACATGTACCTTTGTAACCAATAAATAAATACAGGATTTGACGACTCTACCGAGTTTAGAAACGTATATAAAGTTTGATGATTTATTCTATTTACAGGATAAATTATTTCATTTTATTACAATAGTCTAAACGTATATTTTTACTCATAATAGGTAATCCTACTATCCTACTTAATATTATAAACGCGTAAGATTGTATTTATGGATCACGCAAAAACCACTGAGCGGAATTAGCCGAAACTTGATATACAGATAGTTTATAACCAGGTTTAATACATGGAATAGTTTTATCCCGATTTTATGTTCCCGTGGGATCCTTTTTTTTCGCTCATCGATTTGAAGCGGGCGAGCCCGCGGGCAACACCTAGTATTGTTAATAACGCCTGTTCCGTAACAGTTAATAAAATATCTGCTATCATGAATTTTATCTTATATTAGTTGTGTTATGAAGTTCGGGATTACTCGCGGAAAGATAATTGTAATAGATTCGACCCGTACCCGATAACATATGTAGGCGTTGTGATCAATATCCCGTACTTTTTATGTAAAGAGATTTTATATTTTATTGTTTTGGGTGGTATTTGCCATCACCAATACTGTATTGCTGAAATTTATTATTTTTAACTAGATATTTCTTAAAAAATACCTAATTTATTACAATATATTGACTTAATTTTACTTACAAAACAATTTATTGTTAACAAATTAATTCTTAATATGCTCAATTTAATCATATGTATAGTATTTGTCGAAATATTATTGCATCATTAACTACCTTTCTCGGCTCAGCGACCCGAAGTGAGTCTTGGCCTCCGACACGAGAACTCTCCATTCTGTGCGGTCCTGCGCTGTATCCTTCCAGATGTTGGCATGGATTTCACGTAGGTCCGCTTCCACCATATCCCGCCAGCAGTACCTGTTGCATCATTGCTATGGTAAAATGTGCTAGTAAAGCAATGCATGAATTTGAGTTTTGGAGCTGATGTAGGAAACGGGCTCCCTGGGATCATGATAGTTTGCATCGTTTTCCCTTGGTCTCAGGTACAAAAGAAAAGAGAAGCATTTCGGTGGTTCTAGCCAGTAAGAGATCGACATACCTCTTCGGGTTCCCTAGACCCTAGGGCGGAGAAACTCCAAGAGGATTTCCATGGATAAAGCGGAATTTTTAATATTTATGCGGTAATGCATATTCATAATATTTATGCTGTAGCTAATTTGGACAATACGAATACAATCCTTGAAATACGTGACTTGCATTAAGTGATAACATCACATACTGATACATCCATTTATCTTCGCTATCTGAACATGAGGATATCGGTCTTTATTAATATCAACTGAAGCGGTAACCAACACAGATTTGTTCTGAAAATCTAAATCAAATCTACCCTATGTGTAGATTGTACCAAATTTCAACCAAATCAGTTCAGTGGTTTACGAGTTAGAGTGTAACAAACATGTATGGATGGCCATACTCACAAACTTTTGTGTTTATAATGTTAGTATGATTCTCGGTTTCCACTACAAGTTGACCGTCCTTGTGCAAGGTTAAAGTGGCAACAAACACATGACCTCATGCCACCAGAGGGGGACGCTAGCTTCATGAGGTTATATCAATTGACAGATGTAGTAAAATAAAAATGCTTCTTCTAAAAAACATAAATTTGATATTTTAAATACATAATAAGGTTTAATATAGGTCATATAGGTCTCGTGGCTAAGCTATAACCGCATAAGTGATTCGATCACAGGTTAAGCTATGCTTGACGCGGTTGGTCCGTAGATGGGTGACCATCTTTGTCATAACGAGTTCCTCCGTGTTTCGGAAGGCACGTTAAATTGTGGGCCCCGGCTGTTATTCCTACATCTTTGACAGTCGTTACAGGTAGTCAGAAGCTTGAAAAAGTCTGACAGCCAGTCTAACCAAGGGGTGTCGTGTTGCCCAGGTAACTGGGTTGAGGAGGTCAGATAGGCAGTCGCTCCTTGTAAAACACTGGTACTTAGCTGAAACCGGTTGGACTGGTAGCCGACCCCAACATAGTTGGGAAAAGGCTAGGCCAATGATGAGGTCCTATTGAAAGTTAAAACAAGAGGACTCGGGTTCGAAACCGGGTCAAAAATGACCTCAGAAAGAATACTGGTTTATACCTTCAGAACATACTCTGGAGTTTGTTAGGCCGTTTCTCCTTCAAAGCCACAACACTTAGGGAGCGGTGAAGAGTGGGCGATACGGGGAGCTATCTGTATAAAAGAATAATTAATTAAAAAGTGCTTTTTAAAAAGTTTTTTATCTTGTTGTCATCGTACCTAATTTATATTATTTAACAGTATTTAATTAATGTCACTATTTACTATGTTTGCATTAGATAATTGAAATGTAAGTGGTTGAGCCGCAACGATAGTAAAGGTGCACCGTTCCGTTATGACAATCTATACTTACTTAATATATAAAGCTGAAGAGTTTGTTTGTTTGAACGCGCTAATCTCAGGAACTACTGGTAAAAATTGAAAAATTATTTTTGTGTTGAATAGACCATTCATCGAGGAAGGCTGTAGGCTATAAGCTATCACGCTGCGACTAATAGGAGCGAAGATACAATGGAAAATGTGAAAAAAAACAGGGCCGGTATAAATCATAACTTATATCTTCTACCCACGGGGACGAAGTCGCGGGCAACAGCTAGTCAGGCATAAGAAGCGTCAAAAATGTATTAAATAGAAGCGTTTTACCTACCAATAAAACGCATATTAATTTACTTACCTTATTCGAAGCTTATTTAATTGGAGATAGGCACTACGTTTCCCGCCTTCACATTTCTATATATATCTATCTCTTTCTACTACGTCACTTCCACTTGGCAGTGGTAGGGAGGTTCGCAAAGCGAGCCGCGCTATTTTGAATTCATTGAGTCCAATTACCAGGCAGAACTTGTTCATAAGCTTCGAATAAGGTAAGTAAATTAATATGCGTTTTATTGGTAGGTAAAACGCTTCTATTAATTTGACTTGACCGTTATTCGAAGCTTATTTAATTGAGACGTGTTTGTTATCGCCTGGTGGAAGTGATGAGGACGCCAATGTGATATGCAGGGTTAGGTACTAAGATGTGGTTGTTTTGCAATCTAATATGATGATGTAGGCTTTAAAATAAAGAAGGCATAAGTACATAATCAAGATATATATATTTCACGATCAAACAAAAGGCTATTTCAAGTGTATGAAATCAGGAATGTAATTACATAATTTCTAATCAACTGGATTAAACAATGCTGTCACAGATACACGGTTACCAGAGGGCTTAACCTCGCGTTTATAATATTTGCTAAAGGTATTTTGCGATCGCCAGTTACCCCTAGCAAGAATTTCCTCGAGGGGGTAATTATCGACCCAATTTTTTGAGGCAACAGCTGACCTAACACTCCCAGGCGTTGCCTTAATGCCGGCTTCTACTAATTGGGACTTGATCCAGCCCGCAATTAGAGTTTTCGATGCAGGTTTAGGTTTACCTCTAATGTTAACAAACAAATTATTACAATTTGCAGCATTTCTACGATTTTCAAGGAGCGAGATCGTACACTTAGCCCAGTGGACAGGGTCTAAGTTTTTATTAGCCTTATTAGAAAATAATCTCCAACCAGATTGTCTGTTATCTACTAAATCAGTCTTCGATCCAAACACCGGCCAAAAAACTAAAACATTATCTTGGCTACAATAATTATTAGAATCAACTCTAAGCAAAGTTAAATCGTGTATTCTTCTCCCGGAACATAGAAGCAGGAGAGCAGCTGTATGTCTCTGCACTTGAAAACTATTATTTTCATCTACGCGCTTACTCTCTAGGAAACTAGCTAGGTCGTCTATGTTCCACACCGGGGGCTTGACGCGGGGGATCAATTTTTGTAATGCTATGGACTTCAGGACATGTTTTACAAGGGTATTTGAACTTAATTGACCGGATGAATCTGGGTTGCAAAGGTTTGACACCACAGATTTGTGTAACAGGATGGAACTGTACGACAATTTATTAACTAAATGGAGGTCAGATAAATATCTAGCCGAATCGCTTGCTATTGGAGATGAGGGGTTGACCTGGTGCGTTTCACACCAAGCTAGCCATCTTTTCCAAGCAACGCCATAAACTTTACGTGTTGAGGGACGCCATGACTTCTCAAGGAGTTCTAATTGACTACTATTCCAGGACTTTAGCATCCCAGACCACCCCCACATTTCCACACTTCGAGAGTCATTTCGTGTACATTCGGTGGTGGTAGCCCTGTTGTCTTGTCGATCAGCACTTCGTCTAGGTGATGTATTGTGAATGGGGCTGCTAGGGCACGCGATTTGATGTCGGGTCGCCAAAAAACCCTCTCCCACCGTGGAACTACGACTAAGTACGTTCCCTGTGCTTGATTGAGATAACCTAAAACCTTGGGAATCAGAAAGGGTGGAGGAAACACCCACGCAAGATTGTAATTCCACATTTGGGAAAACGCATCGCAAAACAGGGCTTGGTCGTCGTTCTGGTCTAAAGACACGTAATTCGACACTACATGAGCCCGGTTGGATGCAAATAGGTCGATTAGTGGCACTCCCCATTTCGAGAATATTTTGTTCGTGCATTTTGCAGACAGATGCCACTCGGGAGTCATCCGCAATCTCGATAGATGATCTGCGTGGCCGTTGTATATACCCGGTATGTAAAAAACGTTCATGTGAATTTGATGTTGCTCTGTGATCTGGAAAACCTTGTAGGTTAAGTCCAGGAGAGGAGCTGATCTGGTACCGCCCTCGTGACGTAGGTATGCAACTACCGACCTGTTGTCGCTTTGAATTAAAACCGTCTTGTGTCTCAGGAGCTGACAATGATCTTCCAAAACTCTTAGGATTGCTATCATTTCCTTTTGGTTGCAATGAAGATCTTTCTCGGCTTCTGACCAGAGACCCGAGAGTGAGAGATTGTCCAGGCGAGCTCCCCAAGCGATATCCGATGCATCTGTTGTGAGAAAATGCAGAGGAGGTGGCATGTGTAGGGCCGACGGGTGTTGACAATTTCGGCGCCACCATATCAGGTTTTCTATGGCTGGGCGAGGTAAGGAATGTAATCTCCTGTGATCCGACTTCAATATTTTGTTCAAAAGGCTCTGAAGCTCTCGAAAATTGAGTCTTCCTTTCGGAACTGTGAAGCAGGCAAAATTGAGGAGACCGACGAGGCTTTGGAGCTCCTTGAGAGTTGTGCGCTCCTTCCACAGCAAATGATCGATTCTCGCCACAAGGCCAGGAATTTTGTCGTCGGGAAGGCGCTTGCGATTCGCCCATGGATCCCAATGGATTCCTAGAAAGACTAGGCTTTTCGACGGTGTGATGACCGACTTTTTGTAATTGATCAGCCAACCTAATGTCTCCAGTTTCGAGCAAGGTTTTGACATGATTCCGAAGCTGGTTCTCGTCTTGGTGAGCGATCAAGAAATCGTCGAGAAACACAATTATCCTCACACCTCGTTGCCTGAGTGTTTGGGCTATCCAATTTGTTAGCGCAGCAAAGGTCTTGGGCGCTGTGCTCAGACCAAAAGGTAAACAGGTCATTTCCAGTAATTCGTTGCGATAAATTAGACGCAGAAATCTTCTGTGGCTGCGAGCCACAGGAACATGAAAATATGCCTGAGAAAGGTCGATTTTGCATAGCCAGTCCTGCGGTTGTAGAAAATCCGGGATACGATACGCATTTATCAGTTTGAACCGATCTGTTTTGATGTATGCATTGAGCGCTTTCAAATTGAATATTGGTCGACTCGAGCCGTCGCCTTTGGGGACAAGAAACATCGGTGAAAGAAAGCTTGGGGAAACAGCCACTCGCTCCAGAATTCCCTGGTCTATCATTTTGTCCATGATAGATGTCATTTCGGCAGATTCTGGAATATTCAGGTTTTTTCCGACCACGCTCGGGTGAACAAGTGGTGGCTTCTGGCAAAAGGGTATGCGGTACGCAGTTATTATTTTTAGAATATAATTTGGTGCATTCATTTGTTCCCATTGGTCTCGAAACTGTAGGAGTCGGCCCGCTCTGAACGAGTCAATATTTACGTCGTTTGTTGTCGTTACTTCGCTGTGGAGGCGATGATGCGCGTCTTCGTCCGTACCTGGTCTGGTTATTTTGCCGAGCATTTGGTCGGCCTCGAAAGCTATTGCGATTATTCGGTGCGACCGAATTAAATTGACCAGCATGACTATGAGCATTCCAATCACCTTGCGGAGGTGGATTACCGCGACTGCAAACACCTTGCGAAGGTGGGTTATTGCCGTCACATTGCGAATGTGCGGTACTGTTTTGACAAGCCTGAGGCATGTGGGCAAATCCTTGCGAGGATTTATTATAAAGCTTTTGCCCCTGCGAGGGGCCACAACGCTTATTTGCATCCACCTGCGAGGTGGAAGACGTATTACCTTTTTGCAACGGCCAAAAGCATTTTCTTACTCCGCCAGATTTTTCTACAGCAGCAGTAAACTTTTCTGCGTTAAACAGGTTGGTGCACGTTGGAGGAATTTTCTTTAAGCTGGCCTTCGTCAAGGGGTCTTTTGCTTGTTTGGTGACACAGTCTCGTCGCATTTGGATGATCTCAGCACGATGTCCACAATAATCTGTAATAAGTCTGAGGAACACCTAATAAAATCCCCTGAGGAAAAAAGCTCATTAACTTTTTGAAAAAGAGTGTCATAATTTAGCGAGTCACTATTTCTCGCCCACTGTAACAGTTCTTGAAGGGTGCCTTGTAGACATTCCCTTTGTTTGAGCACACACATTGTCAAAGCTCCAAACGTCTTATCAGCATACACGAGGTGGCGAGGAGACTCGAATGCTTTAACTTCCTCGTTCATTTCAATGTCTGTGTAACCCGGCGAGTGATTGTATAATTTTTGTGTGTCAGAGTACCGAATTTCATGCCAGTCACTTTTATCTAAATGTTGCAAATCACATAACAACTTTAAATAATTATCTGGAGTCTTTGGCATTGAAGGCTCCTTCAACTTAGTTTCAAGAGATAAAGTAAATTCTTGATCACCACATGCACTGAAAATACTAGGTTGAACATCAAGCATTTGTTCGTAACGATTTTCGCTAATACCGTATAAGTGAGATGGCATCATAATCCAAATTAGTACTCACGCGTTGACCACTATCCTGGTTAGCCATCTGACGTCGAAGGTCACGTACTTCTTTAGCCAATTTCCGAACCTTACGTTCGGAACGTCGCTTGCGTTTGCCAGCCTTTTTCTTGTTGCGGCGACTTCGCTTTGGGTTGTCTCCGCTAGATGAGGAGCTGCTACCGGAACTCGAACTATTAGAACTTGAGCTACTAGAACTATTCGACCGAGGTCGCCGCTTCTGCGGCGATGAAGGCCCTGGAACAGCAGCACTAGCCACTCCATCGGTTTTATTATCCATTTTTTCCATAATTCAAATCGAAAGAATAAACTTTGTTCACTTTTAAACGTTACGACGTCAAACCGTTACGAATATTTTCACTCGAACTTTTTTAATTTTAAAATGTAGGTAGTAAAATATTATGTTAAGTGTCATACGACACGACCGATCGCGGCGGGAAAAGAGACGCCAATGAATTCAAAATAGCGCGGCTCGCTTTGCGAACCTCCCTACCACTGCCAAGTGGAAGTGACGTAGTAGAAAGAGATAGATATATATAGAAATGTGAAGGCGGGAAACGTAGTGCCTATCTCCAATTAAATAAGCTTCGAATAACGGTCAAGTCAAATTAATATGTAATAGGATGCGCAAAGGATATATAGCCATAGGTGCGCATGGCTTATGTAGGCATAGATTGATAGGGAACGACTGCGAAAATTTAATTTACTGAAGTCCTATTAACGTCTAAACAATCAAGACTTTATATATTAAGCCATAACTGTATATAAAATTAAAATGATAGATAAATAACGTTAATGATTACAAGTTTAGAGGTTAACCTAACGATTAAAATAAACGCGAATTCTAAACTTGTTTGTCAATGATAAAACTGTTTTGACTTAATAATATTCAAGAATATTTTTTATTTCGCTACATTTTTTTAATAGTTACGTTTATAATTAGGATTATGTTGTTTATGTTTTGTTTTATTAGATTTAGTATGGATATGTATACTTTACTTCTCTGTCGCATTAGGCTAAGATCCTGTAAAGATAGACGAGAGTGTGAAATCTATATATACTAATCTATACTCTATACTAATATATAAAGCATGAAGAGTTTGTTTGTTTGTTTGTTTGTTTGTTTGAACGCGCTAATCTCAGGAACTACTGGTTCGATTTGAAAAATTCTTTTTGTGTTATATAGACCATATATCAAGGAAGGCTATAGGCTATATAACATCACGTTGCGACTAATAGGAGCGAAGATACAATGGAAAATGTGGAAAAAACGGGGAAAATTCTAACCACGTGGACGAAGTCGCGGGCAACAGCTAGTATACTAATATATAAAGCTGAAGAGTTTGTTTGAACGCGCTAATCTCAGGAACTACTGGTCCAAATTGAAAAATTCTTTTTGTGTTGAATAGACCATTCATCGAGGAAGGCTTTAGGCTATAAACCATCACGCTGCGACTAATAGGAGCGAAGATACAAAGGAAAATGTGAAAAAAACAGGGCGGGTATAAATCATAACTTATATCTTCTACCCACGGGGACGAAGTCGCGGGCAACAGCTAGTAAATAAATAATTCAAATTATTGTGAAATTAAAATTAATGTTCTTATTTATAATATAAAACAATGTGTAATAAAACTATAAACGTATTTTTTCTGTTGGATCACAATTGCTAAACATGATATATTTAATTAATTCTTATTCCATTGGTATAAACTACAATATTTTGTTATATCGTTGACCTGTATTTTTCGAGTTAGTTTAACCTACGAAACTCACAAACAAAGAGACTATCAATTAGTAAAGTCATTTTCAAAATCGGTTCAGTAAATTCAGCTAACAGATAACTCTTGAACGTCACAAACTACGTCTTTATAATCTGTATTGTATATATTATGTATAAATAAGTCTAGTGTAAATGTCTGTCTTTGAATGATTTTTTATGCGTTTGCACGTCTCGGTCGCCCTGTATCGATAGAAGGTGAAACGAAATGCCAGTTTAGTTAGTATAAGTATAAAAATGAATATACTTAAATGTGTACGAATTTAAACAACATAATTAAAAGTAGCTCGTAAAAGTAATTATTTTTAAATTTGAATTTTATAAATTACTGTATTATAAGTGACTTTAATCGTCAATCTTTGTTTTTCACTCCGTTTTTTTTAAATGCAATTGTTTATTATTAAATGATTTAACGGTTGAGTTCGACTCGCGATCCCGCCGCGTCTGCTCATGATTAAGGACTCCGGTTGGGTCCGAAACTAGTCGGGCTACCCCGATAAATACGCGTGAGTAAACCGTTAAATCATTTAATAATGAATCAGTCTCACGATAGTTATTATGCAATTGTTTAAACAATGCTTAGGTGATATTAAGATATACAATTACTATATGTTTACCTATTTACATGCATGAGATAAGATTTAATTGTTTTGTCTTATTTAACATAATTCTAACGATTTTATTATGGAGATAATTTTCATAACTACAATTAAATCACATTATTCCCAAGATAAATTTGTTTTATGAATTACCCTATTGTATGTTGTTTTTTTATATAATTATTTGAAAAAATCGCTATAATAAACAAGAAAAAAATCTGCGATTTTCATAATTGTTTTAGGTATTTCTAATTTTGCAATGTTAGGTTTCTATGGCTACTCAAATTATTTGTTAAATTGCATAACTCTATTTTTAAAAGAGTTTTTTTTTGCCGATTTTGGAACCGCTCAACTAATATCAGTAAAGTATTGTTTCAAATTTGCTTGAGAAAATTATATTAATTTGTAATCAAAATTTTAATTTAATTTCGACTTTGAGTATAAATGAAATATCTATTGCAGAAACAAATAAAAAAAAAATCAGTAAATAAAAACTTTTTAGTAATTAAAATCGAAACATCTGTATCTGATTGAGTATAATATATACAATATATGCAACGGTGACGAGGCCGTACGAATTCTATGATTAAATTATAATTATATTATTAATAAAACAGCTAAACATGTGAATCAAGGTAACCTTAAAAGTGAAGAAATGTCTGTGATTACTTCTAACTACAAACTTATTGTTTAGCCAGTGCTGATGAGGCATTTTGTGCTAAGATGAATCATAGGGTTAAGGACTCCAGTTGATTCCGACAATAGTCAAGATATTCCCATAAATAATACAACAAACATCAATGCATCTCTTTTATCGGAGTTGTAAATAAGCCTATTGGCCTGCCTATCTGTAAAAATATTTAGGAGAAAAACAATAATGTCCTGACCCCTTTTCGCATAAGCGTGTGCGCCAACGCAGGTACACTCTCCGTTTCCTTACTCTCATAGCCTGATGCGAAGGTAATACGTCCGGAGAGAGATCAAACGCATTACCCATTTTACGTACCGTCTGAAACACGGGCACTGATAAGTCGGTGTGTGTCTAGTATTGGGATCGCAGCCGTGACCTTTGTCCTGGCAGTTATGCGGTCTTACGACTAGGGTATCACAGCTTAGTAGTGTCAAATTATAGAATTTGGCCCCTGGTCAAGGTCTTTATATAACCCCCATGATAGGCACACAAGATAATAAAAAGAATTTTAATCTTATAAGTACGAAAGGAGTGTAACAACAACAATAATCGGTTATTATTACATTCTATATCTAATCGGATACCATCCTTAAGTTATCAAATATGATGTATATGTTTTAAATTATTTGTCCTGATAATCTATATCTATACTTCTATACTTCTATATCTATACTAATCTATACTAATATATAAAGCTGAAGAGTTTGTTTGTTTGAACGCGCTAATCTCAGGAACTACTGGTCCAAATTGAAAAAATATTTTTGTGTTGAATAGACCATTCATCGAGGAAGGCTTTAGGCTATAAACCATCACGCTGCGACTAATAGGAGCGAAGGTACAATGGAAAATGTGAAAAAAGCAGGGCAGGCCTTAAAACTTATATCTTCTACCCACGGGGACGAAGTCGCGGGCAACAGCTAGTAGTAGTAATCAATATTTTCAGACCTCCGGATTCATTGCAAACTTTTTTTACCCCAATTGTTGTAGTAACTTGTTTGGTTTTGTGCATCTTAGCTATCATTTATGTGTAATGTTAATAGATGATGATGACAATGTGCAAAGAAAACTCGTCAACTAAAATTATCTTTTCTGCTTCATTCTAGACAAATAACTATGATCCACATCAAATAGAAGTACCAGGATGACAGGCAAGACAGGAGTTCGTTTTGAAGAGGCGGAGAAGAGGAAGGGCGTTCTCCTGACATCGATAGCCGTGTCCGGAGCTGCGCTGGGATGGCTGACCCGTGGCTCTCCTACTCTCATGGGTGCTGTCGCCCTGCTCACCACGTACTTCATGACGGGGGATAGATACCAATGGATTTATATCTGGAAGAAGACACATTACAGGGATTTTCTGTATGTATTTTCTTGCTATAACTATTTATCTAGGTTGGCTTTTTTTAGTGGTTTCTAAGTTCTATTATATTTTTTGTCAAAGAATACAGGGTGTAAGAAACACCGTACCACCAAAGTCGCATAATGACTTTAAAATAACGTGGTAATTAATATTAAAGAAGTCGCTACCGTCGGAGATTAATATTTATAGATTTAGTCATTTTTGAGCACGCAATGAATTGGTTACCGCGCGATCCTTACGCTCAGCGTACGTACTTACACGAACTGTAATGTGGTAGGAGGGCGACACTCGGCGACACGATCGAAACATTCGAAACGCGCGCGCATTTTATAAAAATGTTGTGATGTAACGAAAAACAATCACAAAAAAATACCAATCAATTTACACTATTCTGACTTCAATCTGTGTCTTGTGTATTATTAAATCAAACCTACTCTTACCTTAATCTCGCTCACTTCTAACCAGATAAGGTTCGAAAATTTCGAAATGTCCGCCATCTACGTGCACACAAATTTTGGCGCGGCGAAAAATCTGCTGCTGAACCCGGGGCAAAAAGTACCGCGTCCAGTAAATGTTCATCGCGAGACTTGCATTGCCACGTGCTTCGCCATAACACATTAGCATGTTGCCATTCTCCCGGGCGGTAAAATAACCTATCGAGCTACTAGGATCGTAATTTAAATAATACACACACAACACACGCACTTATATCACTTAACACAATAAAATTGTCTGCCTACACGATAATTAGTCCGCGAATTACCCGATTGCACATGCACATTCGATTAGCGTAAGGAACAAACTGAGTAAAAATAGGTACTATTTTGAAAAAAGCCGAACTTTCGGTTTTACCTTTGAGTAGTGTTGGACCTAGGTACCTATGATTCTTTATCGATAAATTACATGTGGTCGAAGTGAATATCGTAAAATTATTCTTGACAATAAAGTACTTAACTTACACCTTTAAAATTGATTAATCACAAAATGTACTTTTGTGTAAGAACATAATTGTTTTATGTGACTGGAATAATTATTCAGCAGTTTGTAGGAAAAAAAATGATAAAAATTTTTAGGCAGAAGTTTTTCATTAGAAGATGATGGATATTAGTAACAAAACAAACTTTAATTTTAGAAAAAATAAATTATTGTTTATAACAACATGTTTTAGAACTACAGAATTCTAAACAATAACAAACTGTTAATAATAAAAGGTTTTAATAAATTTCGTAGTACAATAAGTTGATAAACGCTGAGAAAGTGATTTTTTATTTTATAACATGGAACCCGTGTAACAAAAATCGATGTACTATTTTATCCAGTGTCACAGGTACGTCACTCGCCGATACCGCTGTAGGTGTTTGTCGGCGCGCTAGCGGTGCCTACAAAGCGCGCGGCTTTTTTTAAAGGAATAGTAGGCAGGATTACGAATAATGCGTGCGAGTGCGCGCGCAATAGTTGCGCTATCTCTTACGCTTGTCGCTCATGAGTATTGGTTCGGTTTTGACGTCACTTTCGGTTAGATTTGCAAGAGAGCGATGACCGACGAGTACCTTTACGAATCAGCTGATCGGGAGCAGTTTTTAGTGTTTCATTTACATTGCCTTTTTTTGTGAAAACGGCTTAATAATGATTTTGTTTATGAAAATATTATTGAAATACGTAGGAAAAATGATTTTATGACACATAAAATTAAAAAAACGCGAAAAAAAACTGCAATTTTCATGAAAAGACCGATGAAAAATTCCAACGCAGTGGGGTCTGGAATCATGTCTAGAACTCAGGTCCCACGGAAAAGTCACGGTGTTCCTTACACCCTGTATATTTAAAGAAATCCCCGAATTGGACCCCGTATAATTGGATTCGTGTTTTTTAATCCTACAGTTCAATCATTTGCATGAAAGAAAATAATTACCTAAATGAGGGAAAATTTGAAATTAGGGATGATATTCAAAAATACAAGTAAATTTTGAGTACTACCCCAAAGTTGTTGTTGCGTCATATTGCTAAGGATCAAGAATATGACTAGTTATTTAGTTTACAGACTAATGTTCTAAGCACATTGGTTTTATCAGGACGAATTATTTAACCACGCAGTTAACATAAATCATTTCGACCTAGCTAGAATAAGTTCATCCTGGAATCGCTGTTAATGTTTATCCAGACAGAAAAGTGACTAGTATTGCTACTAGGGTAACATCAGACACAACAGCTTATCAAATCGATGTATGTATGAGGTTTCTTATATTGGTTACCTGGATTACCTGCATGCCTACCGCCACGGTACCAGGGAGTATAGAAATGACTACTTGCTATCTTTCGTTACTTGTACAGTCTGCGAGACTGGTACCATGTCTGAATGTAAGACTAATTAAGTTGTGGAAGAGATATGCTCTGTTTTGATTCCACAACTACTACTTGCTTATATTCTCAGCTAGCGGAAGGCCCCTTAGAGAAAGTCAAATGCGGCAAATATTTGTGCTCTATCTTTTAGTAAGGAAGTCTGTGATACATTGTCCTCATTGGCTAATCCGTATGAAATTATATCCCTCGGTGTGCTTGTGGTTGGCAACTTCTTGACCGCAGAAAAGTTGACGATTATAGTAGATTAAATATCTTTCACATTTTTAAGTTCCGCAAGGTAGGTTAACAAAATCTTTACTTAATTAACGACTAAATAACGAATGCCTGTTTCGAGATCCTATTCCATTTTTACAAATAATGCCTTTTTAAACCCAGGTTAAGCAATGGAGCACGCAGTCATAATTTTGATAGGTACAAATGCAAAATTGTTTACTTTACAAACCCCACAGTCTCGAACGTCCAACTTACAAATAACCAGCTTTATTAAACTAAATCAAAAGAGACCCCTTAACAAAGTCACATTATTTATCCCTCACAGATCCCCTAGTCACTTAACGTTCACATTCACGACATGCCGGCCCAATTTCTCTCGCTGCACGCGCCAGCCCGCACGTTATCACCAGTACAAAGGTCAGGCCGGTGTCGCGTGTCTCCAATACTCTGACCATTCATTGTCCCCTGGTACTTGTGTACAGTATAAAGTCCACCATTCTTTGACATTCATATAGCAACAATACGGTTTTGTCTTTCATACTAGAACGTAAATATAAACACTGGTTATCCATCGATTATGGTATTTTCTTATGGCTATTACAATTCTTCAAAACATTACACTTAAGGCATGTATTCATTCACTCCGTGCGTTGTATTGTTAGGAAGGAATTTATATTTATAAATATAGGGGTGTTTTTTGCCTTGTTCATTTGCTAGCTATAAAAAAAAGTATATTTAGAGCTGAATGTAGTTCAATTTAACGTAATGCATACATATTTTCGAAAAAATTACAAGAAAGAAGGTTTAACTTCGTTCAGGGGTTGCTCGAACTCAAAATACTTTTCTAAACCAAAGTCAATGAATACACTAATGCAAAGTGAATACTAAGTAGTCCCTTCTTCTAGTTGTTCATAAAGTAGATAATGCAGAAAATCGGTACAGACTTGATTATAATCCGAATTTTAAACTAGGATATCCGTCATCTTTGTTGTGCGGGTTAACAGGCGGGAATATGTCGGATTTTTAGGGACTAAAAATACACGCCCCCTGCTACTGTCTAAACCAGAGTCAAGAGATAGATCTTGCATGCCCCGCACGACTCTTTCAAAAACCTAGGATACTTGTACAGGAACAAGAGACAGTAAGTAGAAAGTAATATTAATACCCACCTGGAAAGGAAAAACTCAACCAAAACTTCCAAACCCATAGTATTATCTACTTAACTACTTGGAGTAGATCCCCAGATATACCTTCATTTATTACTTGCTGTTGAACGCGACTTCGTCCCCGTGGATAGAAGATATAAGTTATGATTTATACCTGCCCTGTTTTTTTCACATTTTCCATTGTATCTTCGCTCCTATTAGTCGGAGCGTAATGGTATATAGCCTAAAGCCTTCCTCGATGAATGGTCTATTCAACACAAAAATAATTTTTCAATTTGGACCAGTAGATCCTGAGATTAGCGCGTTCAAACAAACAAACAAACAAAATCTTCAGCTTTACTTATTAGTATAGAATATAGATTTCTCCCAAAAGTTTAATAACGAGAGGCGCAAATGTAATTCTAACTGGTTAACGTGCTCGCTAGTACGTGGAACAAATACTTTACATGTGATGTTGACAAACAAACACTTTAAGATTACAACAGCATTCATGTTGCTCATCTTACATTCTAAATTCCTTTAGACGAGAATTTGTTCTTGTGTATTTTTTTTTTTGGATAATTAATTGTATCTTTTTTATTAAATAGAAGCTTACTCAAAGCTTAATATTTTTATTTTAAACTTGATTTTTTTTCATTTAATATTAAGAACTCAGTAATTACCATAGTTATTTAGTTCCAGTTGTCATAAATAAACAAAATTTAAATAAGTTGCGGTTGTCAAACTGAGAGAATTATTTGATCCCTATTACTTCCAAATTACTAGGCACACAAGTCGTAGCCAGTAATCTGAAACACCGGACGCAGTTGATAGCTCTCCATTGTGCGGTTACAAGGTGTCTGTAGCAATTGCCTGTTGGACCTTGGCCTCTCCTGATGTCCTAGTACGTACATAAACTGTTTACCGAGGGGCCGCCGACGGATGAACATTCCCGGGTGGTTGGTTCTGGTTTGTTACTTCTGAGGAAGGGGACATTGTGAAATAATATAATAATAATCCTTACAATGAATACTTCTGGAAACGTGCCCTTAGTACTGTTTACCGAATTACCGATAAACCAGTGCTTAATCCTGACAGAATAGTGTTATACTTTAATCAAATCGAAAGAGTTTGGTTCTCCGGAACCCAACACTACCGCCAGTTCGTACAGTGGTACGAGTTAGAACTGCGCTCGATCGACAGCTTAAGATGCTGCTAGCATTGGATCGCTACTCGATTTTGGTTTGGTATGATAGTACCATTTCAAAATCCAATTCGAGACTGAATCAATTTCAAACCAAAATGAAAAACAGTACAAAACTAGTAGGTAGTAGTTTCGAGAAACTGCTGCTCCCCAGCTTTTGACTAGGCCAGGAGGAAGAAAGCTCCCAATACACAATTTGCGTCATTAATCAATGCCCGTTTCCATGCATATAAAATAAATTACTCAAATGATGATGTTGTCAGAATACATCTTTGTTAAATCATAACCTGTTTTTACTTTTCAACTTATTTTCAAACAAGAAAAGAAACGTGCAAATAAATTAGTTCGGCCTAAATAACTAACATATATAAAGTACGCCGGATGTCCACTATTAGACCAGGAGCTCAGTAAGAAGTAGTGGCGAGAGGTGTCGCTTCACTCTTGCGACCAATGATTGAATGATTGGCCGCTCGAACATACGAGTGCGTTCGTCATCGAAGTGTTATGCAACTGGTTTATGATTGCCTAGTAGTTCGCATGTGGGAATATAGGATCACGTTCCTTTGTGGGGTGAGCAGGAATAGTGATAACATGTTGAATGGAATCAATTACGAGCATTGGTTGTTCAGTATGTTCACTAGACCGCTAAAAGTCAGATAAATGCATAGTATGTATCATACACAACACGCATGATGCATTAATTGTTCACGTTGCAATGTTATATAAAGAGCTGTAATGAACAGTTTGCACTTTACTCATTCGTTTAGCCTATAAGTACCATTTATTAGAAGGCACTGACATAATATTTGTATCCATATAGTTTTTAGAACTTTATCTAGACCACGGCTATACCATCCACAAATGCTTCTTTGGAGTCTTAGGTTTTGAATAATTTTAAAATTCCAGCGACTCAAGGATTTAACTACTTGGAGTACGATTCGTTTTTCTCTAAGAAATAAAAGTATTCTAGAATATTCTTAATGTGAGAAGATTCAGTGGGCCTTCTACCATGAACAACCTCTTAAAGCATGATGTAAATGTTGCATTGTGAAAGAGGGACACCGCTCTGCGCCATATAGTGCTACGTCTTACCTACAGCAAACGTCTTCGTTAAACAGAGGTAGCTTCAAGTAATGAATTTCCAACTGTCCGTTATTTCAGAGGTCTCCGCGTGCTCCTGTACACCATCTTCAGGATATGGCTGTGGGAGAGGCAGGGCAAGACAGTGGTGGCGCGCTGGAGCGACGTCGCCAAGATGAACCCCGACAAGAAAGCCTTCATCATGGACGACAGGGCACTTACTTTCCGAGAGGTAGGATCACATTTACATATGCATTCAGCAAATTGTCTCAGTTTTGTTGAAGTTTACGCCAAGTTAAAAGTTGTTGTTAATAAATGTTGAGTGAGTACTCTTGAGAGAAATATAGAGTCTGTATCTCTGTGCATGTGACTTGAATGTTTGTGAAACCCCCGCAACACAAGGATTGAATAACTTAATTCAGTTCTTAAAAGAAGGACAAGCAATCATTTAAGAACGTCATTTTGTAAACGTTACAATAATGACTCTATAACAGTTGCACGGTTCCAAAGTGTCATTCTTATGGACACGTATCACTGTTAAAGAGACTTAACTTACTTCACGTAATATTTGATGTAAAAGGCATTGATGATGCTTAACTGTTAAGTGTTTGAAAGCATAATTATAATTAACGTTTGTTAATTAATTTATTAATTAATTAGGTTATGAAAATAAAAACATAGCCACGTGCTGGAAAAAAACGTATATTGATAAATATAATATCTACTAAATTAACTACCGAAAAAAAACATAAAAGGCGTGATATTTTAAACAGTAACTATAAATTATAGTTATAGTATAATATATAAAAAAAAAACAAAAACAAGTGCAATGATGGCTCTTCCAGTGGGCAGTGCTATCATCCGTACTGTGAGTTGCACACAATGATAATTAATTAATTAAATCTGTAGATAACAAACAAATCAAACATAAACACGATAACGATAATATTGTTTTCGAACAATGAAATAAAATGGATTTCAAATAAAATACTTCTGGCCAATAAGTGTTGAAAAATTTTATAGGACCAGTTCTGAGGTAACAACCAATATAGACGAATTGGGAACCTCATCCCTATTAAAATGGGTTGAAAATAATAATATAGCTTAAGTACTTATAATACTTGACTATAGGTGTTTTAATTTTTTCCTATGAGTTGTTATGTTTTCTATGGGTATTAAAATCAAAGTAGCCAAATAGTTGACACTCACGCGTATTTACCAAGAGTATCCGACTAGTTACGGACCCAACCGGAGTCCCTAATCATCAGCTGACGCGGCTGGATCGCTAGTCGAACTGACATCATTTAATAATGAATCAGTCTCACGATAGTGAAAAAGGAAGCATCATTTTTGTCAAAGTTTTTTTATTCGAAAACCTATTCTTCTTCATTGCAGGGTGATGAATTTAGCAACCGCATTTCGTGGTACTTCAAACGTCAGGGCTACAAACCAGGCGAGGTGATAGCGCTGTTCATGGAGACTCAGCCAGAGTATGTGTTCCTGTGGCTCGGTCTGGCTAAGATCAGGGTCACCACTGCTCTGATCAATACCAACTTGAGGGGGGCCCAGCTGATCCATTGTCTGAGGATAGCTGGGTGCAAGGCTGTTGTGTTTGGAGATGAAATGACTGCTGGTTAGTTTACTATTCATTTTTAAACTATTTTGAAATAATATCAGTACATACCTTTATTTGAATGACAATCCATATCTGTCTGTCCTCTTCTAGAATATTGGTTTAAGCGAGATTGATATATTTCATCAACTGGAAAGGCAAAATGTGCCTGAAATTCAAATTTCGCCAAACCCACGGTGCTAGACGTGTCGCGGGTTCGATCCCCTCGTAGGACAATAGTTTGTGTGATCCACAAATGCTTGTTCTGAGTCTGGGCGTCTTTGCGCATGTGAATTTTATGTTTGTGGAATCCCCCGCGACACAAGGATTGAACTCTTTAGTGCAGGAGTCATTTTTTAAGAACGAGAAAGCAATTTATTCCCTTCAAAACTATGTATTAAACCCCTCTATGCTTCTTTACCAGCCATAAAAGAGATACAACACGAGATCCCGGACATCCCCCTCTTCCAATACAACTCCCCGGACAGACCTTCCTCTCCCGTACTACAAGACACGGCACCTTTGGCCGCTGAGCTGCGGGAGATGTCGCACGAACCGGTGGTCGACTGCGGACAGGCAAAGCCGAGGGACACGCTACTGTATATCTATACTAGCGGTACCACAGGCTTCCCGAAGGCTGCTATTATTACTAATATAAGGTAAATGCAAACAAACAACATCATGAAAGTAGAGTTGTATAGGTAAAATTGAATAATAGGTCCAAAAACACTGCCCTGAAGTATTCTTATCTAAATTATGTCAATGAGAATAAATTCTTACTCGTGAGTCCGTGAGATTTTTTTTCATCTAGTATTGTTTTTTTATGCTTAATTACAAATTGGGAAGGACCTGTACCCAGCTTTGAAAATTCGCGTAATTAAATTACCAGCTGATAATTTAACTATGGGATTTTTATAGCTATGTTTATCATAGAATAATAATTTAATTAATCGAGTAGAAGAAAGTAGATTAGGCAATGATGATGTGTGCTTTGGTTATAATATGTATACTTTTCTCAGGTACCTACTGATTCCACTAGGAGTGCAGAGAGCAGCGCAGCTTTCAACTGCAGATATTGTGTACGACCCCCTACCACTGCACCACACGGCCGGAGGGGTACTAGGAGCAGGGTTAGCTGTCGTGTCAGGATGTACCGTGGTACTGAGGAAGAAGTTCTCTGCTTCTAACTACTGGAGCGATGCCGCGAAGTATGGTTGTACTGTAAGTAATTCTTCCCAAGAAGTTACTATTTATGTTTGTATATTTGCTCACTGATTATGTCAAGTACGAGGCCGCTAAAAATTCGTATGCTGCGCCATTAAACAATAAAACTTATCCGATAAGACGAACCAGTAAACAAATGTCAAAAATAATATTTCTACCAATAAACCGGCCTGTTGATCTGACAGCTATACCGGAGATCATGGTTTCGTTTTCCAACCAGAACTAATGTTTTTCTGATGCACAATCACTTGTTCTGTTTCTGGGTGTAATTTATCTATAATATGGATGTACATAATGTTTAGAAATATTTAAGTATGCTTATCAGTTGTCCAGTACTTAAAATAGAAGCTTTGCATAGTTTGAGACTAGTTGGCGTTGTTTGAAAGTGGTGGAAAAAAGAACTCATCGACAAAAATACATTAACCCTAAAAATATTTGAACAGGCAACTCAGTACATCGGTGAGATCTGCCGCTACCTCCTCGCTGTGCCCCCCGGACCCAACGACCGCGCCCACAAGGTCAACGTCATCATCGGCAACGGACTAAGGCCGCAGATCTGGCCGGAGTTCGTGCAGAGGTTCGGCATCAAACGGGTCTTGGAGTTCTATGGAGCCACTGAAGGGAATAGCAATTTGGGTATGTGTGAATTAATATGGTTGAAATATTACGGAAGATGTGATGAAGTCCCCTTAAAAGTGAGGAATTATATCTACGATCGACGTAATGTTGGTATGAAAATGCACCTTAAGTACTCAGCTTTAAGGTGTTTTATTTTTTTAGCCTTTTTTGCTTCTGCGAACTTTATGTTCAACATGTTAGTAAATACTATAAAGATACTTTAAATTGCCTATGGGTATTAAAATCAACCTAGCCAGCAGCAGCAGCAAGCTAGCCATTTCTTATGATTTGCTTCTCTTTTCCAGTGAATTTGGACTCGAAAGTGGGCGCCATCGGTTTCCTGAGCAGAATATTTTCTACGATATACCCACTCACTTTAGTCAAGTGAGTACAATCTTGTATACAGGATTTTAAGATATATCTTGTTGTAGTAAGTATAGTGTTTATTATAAACTAATCTTGTGTTTCAGGTGTGACGAAATAACTGGAGAAATTCTAAGAGACGGCAATGGAAGATGCATTACTTGTGGCCCTCATGAACCTGGTAGGTTTTGAAAAATATCACTTATTAATGATATCATATTTTGCATGCAATATTAATCTTACTGGCCTGATTCGTTAGATCAGCTGTCAGAATTATAATTAGTAATGAAAGTAGAGGTAACGATCAATATAATATCAATGGGACCAACGGCTTATAATGTTTTCGGCCTTAAGAAGTGGTTTATATGTTCACTTACATATAGGCACCAGTTGATGTACTTCCCCTGGCTAGCACAACTTACCTAATTACTTAAATAAATCACTTTACTATAACCATCCTCTATTTCAGGTCTATTACTGGGTAAAATCGACGCCAAGAAAGCGATCCTAACATTCGCGGGGTACGCCGACAAGACTGCGTCCGAGAAGAAGATGGTGCGCAACGTGAGGGCGGAGGGAGACTGCTATTTCAACACCGGGGATGTGTTGGTCATGGACCATTACGGGTACTTCTACTTCAAAGATCGTACTGGGGATACGTTTAGGTAAGATACTTCTTCTAAATGTATCTATACAAGCTTATATGTCGAGACAGAAGTAGTATAAAAGAGGTGTAGGGAAAATATATTATTTCTTTCCCTCCATTACAAGTGAGAGAAGAGGAATGCTGTGAAGGAGAAAAGAAGTGAGCGACTGAGTAGACGTAAATTAGAGCTAAAGTATGATGCAGCATTCGTGTAGCCTAGAAAACATTTTTAAATGGTATTTACAATAGTATTCTATAAAGAACTTCCACACAACGTGTTTTGGAATGTTCAAAATAGTACCTTAATCATAACTCGGACAAGTCACATAGATACTTTTTTGTTTTGCTTAAAAAAAAACGACTCCCGCAGTAAGGAACTTACTGTTGTAGACCTGCTTGTCCTACGCGGGGTTCGAACCCACGACACGACGCGCCCAGTGGGTTTGGCTTGGTGACCTCAACCGTGCAGTAGATATATAAATGCGTTTCTAATGATCATGTAATTCTGTATGTAGATGGCGTGGAGAGAATGTCTCCACAGCAGAGGTGGAAGGTGTGATCAGCACTCTGATAGGACTCAAGGACGCTGTGGTGTATGGAGTCAAGGTAAGAGTCTTACCTTTAACATATTTCGCTTGAACGTAGATCGTGCACGAGTTTGGAGTAAATAGTTGTATGCGGTTGTAGTTGCAGTAATAAAACATTTTTAATTGTTCAGCCTAAGGTCCAACAGAAGATCTAAAACAGGTTATTAAGAAAAAGGTTACATATTAAAAAAAAAAAAACTTTTTTTCTAGCTTCTGTGGTCCAGTATTCTCTCGTCTATTTTTTATGATGAAATCAGCATTCCCTGTAGTCATCTCATAATTAACTAACTTCCACAGATCCCACACGTAGAAGGAAAAGCCGGTATGGCGGCAATCGCAGACCCGGAGAAGACTCTAGACCTCACTTCGTTAGCAAAAGGACTTCGATCCTCTTTGCCAGCATACGCCCGTCCTCTGTTCATCAGAATCCTTCCAGAATCTCCTCTGACCGCAACTTTCAAACTCAAAAAGAAGGAACTCATGGAAGAAGGTTTTAATCTAGAAAATATAAAGGAACCCATGTATTTCCTGGATCAGAAGACCGGGGAATATGTTCCGCTGACTCAAAAGCTATATGATGATATAATGCAGGACGTCGTGAGGCTGTGATAGCTTGCCAAAGATTGGAATTTGTAAGAAATGTATATTTAGAGCCAAAAGATTTATTAAAACCCTAAGACGTACACAACCATTATGCAAAAACGATACGTAGGTGATATGCAAAAATGCCCAATTATCTCTACATGACAAAAACAGTTAAGGGCGATATTTGCAAGGCATCTGTTATACTTAGTTCTCGCTCGTTGCAGGCGCAATGCCTGCAACGAGCGAGAACACACAACTCACAAAAGTAGTCTACAGTACGTCACCACATTTTTTTTTGCAAAATCAGCCTTACGTGCATTTATTAAAGTTGTTTTTACCACGTTATTGTGTGGACATTTGTGTAGTAGTTTTTGATATATCGAGTTTGCATCTAGGACTTTTATATAGCATTGGCTCAGGCCGTAGACAAGAACGATCATTTGCTAAGTATTTTCTGAACTGTTTGTTTGTCTCTATATTTTACTAGAGAATGATAGAGACAGCATGACGAAGATATCTTGCTGAGTTTTGCTCTTGAACAGCTGTTAGTGTTTTAAGGATTTATTTAACAGGTTGTCTGTGTATATTTTGGTCCTAATTCTAGAATAAGCTATTTTTATTGTTTCATAAATTCCTTTTTTTATGTTAATTTAAAATGACGTTTGAAAACGGATGGAGATTGTTATGGCTGTGTGGATGTGAATTGGTTGGTACTAGGAGCTCATAAGTATAGGGCGTATAGTCGTACGTCAATTTCCTTTTAGGTAGTATTTTGTAATGTTATCAAATTTTAATGGCCTACTTTCAGGAGTGGGCCTTTATAAGCTGCTTTTGTCAAAGTCTTTTCCTAAAATAAATTATTTAGATGATGTAGTTAGTTTAAAATATTTGTATCTATATTATTTTCTGTTTTTCAGGATGAACATAAACATATCAACTTTCTTTAGTATTATGATGTTTCTTTTGTAATGTAAGATGGTTTTGTAACAGGAATCTCACGTTAAGAATTATTTATATGCATTTATGTAAGTTATGGGAAAAAATTAAAGAATTATATCGTTTTTATTTGTACTTAATTCTAACAGAAGTTTAACCCTCTCGCAAACATTTACGAAATAAATTAGTAGGGGGAGATTTGGAAGGATTTCATTTCATTTCATTTATTTATGAGATGTCTTTGTCTATGTTTAGAATAAGCTGATATTGCTTTTAAGAGGAAACATAATATTGTGTAGAAAAAAGACAGTTCCATTTTTATCGACCTTTGAGTGAAGGTACCATTAGCATGGTATCAGACGCTGATGATTAATTTCTGGTGACGTGATTCGAAGGCCTACCACTGCTTGTGAAAGAGAGACGACACACATATGCAATATATTGCGTTGTCACGCTTCCACAACTACAGTACTTACTTTAAGAGACGGCGGTAGTTCCCTGGTGGGCCATATACCATATGCAACTTCTACAACATAGATTAGAGAGATGACATCGGGAGATGAATCCTACTTCTTTTTTATGTATGGATTTAAGCTCCACTCTCACGCGAAAACTACTGAATCGATTTAGATGAGTCTCGATGATGGTTTCCAACATGAGGACGAGGATGTAACTTGTCGAAGTTTTATACCGCTTTTATGTTACCGTGGGATCATTTTGGATTTGCATTGGCAACAGCTAGTCTTAAATAAAATGAAAAAAACTTATCCACATTTAAAGCCATTTATTTATTGAATCATTCATACAAAACGTAACACATAGTGACAACACTCACTGTCCACAAATACTTTTTCATGTTTCATTTAAAATTTGGCTAAAAATCACTTCCTATGTATGTATGTATCTACTCTACCTATTTGTATGTTTGTACATCCAATTTGTGCGAATGAACATTTAATTAAATTTAAAAAACGTTTGATTGAGTTGCGCTAAGGGTCTTTGTACATGAGGCAACTGAACGTCACGCACACTAAACGACTTTAGTTTGCTTCGCATTTTTATGTATTGCTCTCTGAGCTTGTGTATGGGGTCACTATTTTCGGGCATTAAATGCGTTAAGTCTGATATAACGACTAGGGGTCTACCACCACGTACCAAAGTATTGCTGGCGTGGAAAAGAGATGTCGCTCTACGCCATGTATTGCGCTGTCACGCTTCCACAACCATAAAATATTAATAGACTAAAAAAGTCACCGACGTTTTTAAAAGTCATTCCATTAAAATTTTATCGATACCGGTCCTGCCGTTTTTATGATTGCAAATTGCATTGTCATCGGGTATGAAGCAACCCTAAAAATTTCAGCCTGCTAGCTTATCGGGAAGTGCCTCAAAATTGGGTTGCAAAAATACAATTTCAACGACAAACAAACAAACAAGAAAGTGAGTGTATAAAAGCGTGGTAAAATATTACTAACTACATGGTGGTAGACACGCTGAGGGTTTGTAAAAAAATATAACATTGATCATTTACAAAACTGATGATGATAACATAAGTACAGTCAGCGCCAAAAGTCGATGAACAGAATCAACTTTACAAAACAGCTGTTCACAATAAAATGCCATAAGTTATAGTCGCAACTGGGAAACAAAACAGAATGTACACCAGAAAATTTACAAAAGTCGCTAAACACGAGTATTTCAAAAGTATCTGTGCACTAGTATTCCTAATGTCGCTGAACATCATTCTATCAAAAGTCACTAAACAGCAGAAAAAACAAAATTAGGCTAACAAAGTATATTTCTAATGTTGCCGTGACTGTGTTAATGTACCTACTTTTGACGCTAGTGTTATTTTAGTCAATAATGAAGAAAAATGACGTCCCTCGCATACTAGATGGCGCTAGTTTCTTAGACTACTTTTCGAGTTTCGATTTTGTAGGAGAGTTTCATCCCCCTGGGGCGTTGCTAAGGGCGCTCCGTCTTTTATAGCGGACTGCTTGTCAAATCCCAGGTTCGAAAGAGGTTTCACTAAGGATCTTGAAGGAGGTTTCACTTTGAGAAGAAGGTTTCGTTAACAATATCTAAAATATTTTCATTGGAATTATTAAAAGTAATAAATTAAATATGTGAAATAATAAATTTAATTAAAAATATATTTTTTATATTTTTTTAATATTTTACAAAAAAATAATGGATTAAAAATTCTAAATATCCATGTTTTTAAATGTCACTCCATTCAAATTGTATCAAAATCGGTCCAGCATTTTTAAAGTTATAAATTGTATTGATATAGATACAGCAAGCACTGTCCCAAAAGTAGCTCAACAACATAAGCGTCAAAAGTAGGTACATTAACACAGTCACGGCAACATTAGAAATATACTTTGTTAGCCTAATTTTGTTTTTTCTGCTGTTTAGTGACTTTTGATAGAATGATGTTCAGCGACATTAGGAATACTAGTGCACAGATACTTTTGAAATACTCGTGTTTAACGACTTTTGTAAATTTCTGGTGTACATTCTATTTTGTTTCCCAGTTGCGACTATAACTTATGGCATTTTAGTGTGAACAGCTGTTTTGTAAAGTTGATTCTGTTCATCGACTTTTGGCGCTGACTGTACCTACAGTATAAATATGCCAAACTCATAAAGAGATTTAATTATTTATTCCTGATTTTTAATCACCAAGCATAATGACAGTTATTAACGAAACTGTGTCAATTCTTCAATTGATTTC
Organism: Trichoplusia ni; assembly: GCF_003590095.1. NCBI lineage: Eukaryota > Metazoa > Arthropoda > Insecta > Lepidoptera > Noctuidae > Trichoplusia > Trichoplusia ni. The sequence goes on from NC_039482.1 coordinate 16,146,071, forward strand.
TCTCAATTTCTTTTTTTATTTTTTTAAGCGTTACTTACGGAGTTTCTTGCCAGTGCTTCTCGATAGGAATGACTTTTTGGAACCGTTCAATTAGAGTTATTACAATAACTATAACGTTTTAAAAGTGCCTGGAAAACGGCCTTTTTGAAATAAAAACTTTTTGTTTTTAAACTTTATCGTTGCTGAATTACATCTGGCGATTAAAAATCAGTACCCAGTTTGAGAATATTTATGTTTGATTAAAACTAATTTTTGTTTGAACCAAACTTTGCTAATATCGTGAGCACTTTCTACACGAAAGTACTCCCGATATTAGCAACTTACTTCAACTTTTTTCCTTTAAGCTGACTTAAATCTTCAATAACCTTTTGCGCTTATGACATAATGTTTCCACGATTGCCCTACATCTTATTTTCTTACTAAATATACTATCACACGGTTTACAAATAGTTCATTGACTGTGTGAGCAATATCTATTCACGCAACAAACGCTTTTATGTTCAATTATACTTTACTAATTAATTTTGACACCTGTCTTATAAGGTTTTGATCTTAGAATAATTTTCTATGACCTCTATTATACGCTGAAATCCTACGAATATTATAAACGCGGTGTTTGTAAATATGGATGTACAGGAGTATGTTTGTTTCTCTTTCACACAAAAACCAGTGTACGGATTTAGACGAAACTTGGTACACAGATAGTTTATAACCTGGATTAACGCAGAGGATAGTTTTCAACCCGATTTTATGTTCCCGTTGGATCATTTTTTATTTGTAGCGGGCGGGTCCACGGACAGCTATTCTTTGTTACTTTAAGTGGAGTGATATTGAAAACCATTGATTTATTTATTTCTAGTCAAAAAACTGAAAATAGGCTCTGCATCCGCTGCCAAATATTAGTGAGCGACTAAATGCCTTTTGGCTGACATTTTAACCATTTCTGCAAATTTCTATAGTCTGTTTTTTTTTGGTTTTGTACAATAGAGGTCAAATACTTCATCTTAATACTAAAATTGCATCAGAACACATATTCTGTTTGGCAGTACGACAAAGTACTTCAACACGCAACATCGAATACATAAATAAACATCTCGTTACATACTTCATAAAATATCTGTTGAGTAACTAATTCAATATGGAACTCCTAATTCAACATCTTGGGGCAGAATATTTCTTTAAAAATATTTTTGAAATTTCATATCAAATCGGATTTTCTTCTTCAAACCAAAGATATGTCTACTCTCTTTCTAACAGTATTTTTAATCTTGAGCGATCTTCCGTTCACAATGTTTCCTCCCCAAGTACCAGGGCATCATAAACTAACACTGATTATAACAATAAGAACACCGCAAACACTTTGGATAACCTCTGTCATCGTTGATCGCGGTTCTTCCTTTTCTTCCTAAACACCAATAGCGGTCCATTTAAAGCTTCGTCAATTTGTTGTTGGGATTTCCCTTTAGTTTCTGGTATTATGAAGAATATGTACAAGGAGCCCAGGAGTGTGATGGAGGCACTGATGTAGTATGTCCCGTGGAGGCCGATGGCGACGGCCAGGGTGCCGTAGTAGCGGAGCAGGAAGAAACTACTCAGCCACATCCAGGATATCAGGAGACTGGATGCGAGGCTTCTAACCTGTGGATCATACGGAATGGTATCAAGGAAAAGTATATATTTTATAACTTTGCATAGTCGGATTCATTATTATCAATTTGAGTAGTTCTACTCGCGATCTTGGGTCCGAAACTAGTCACGTACTCTTGATGAGTGCATGTGAGTAAATTGTTATTAAATAAATTATTGCAAAATAAAAGCCACATCGATATGGTTTACTAAAAAGGATTTCCACGTCGAGAAACGGTCTCAAGTAATAGCTGGATCATAAAATGATCTGTTGATCTAATTGTACTTACATTGATCGCAAATAACTCTGATATAAGTACATAAGGCACAGATCCCAATCCTATATTGTACAAAAATAGCACGACCGACAACAGAGCCACTGGAGCCCACATGTTTTCCTCTCGATCATCAGTCTCACTCTTCTGTGTCTCATTCTGGATTTTCCATTCTCCAGAAACATTCTCCAAATTATCTCTATATCTATACAAATCATGGGTATAATTTTTCCATTCTGGATTCATAGTGATTTCTGTTAAATTGTCTGTCAATTGCAAACTGTTTGCTGCTGCTTTGCTATGGTTTTGCGGTCGTCTGTAAGGCCACAGTCGGTGAGAGTACCAGGAGTTCAGACGTATGTTGGGGTCGCAGTACGCGCCGAGGATGGCCAGGCAGCATGTTATGCCCGAGCACGACCAGAGAAGCAACATCTGCGGGAACGCAGAAATGATATTTTATCAAACGCCAAAGGCTACGAGTTTATTGTTTGCATTTTATATGATCTTTGAGCTTTTTACGTTATTTTGACATCTTAATTCATTTCCTGTCGTACAAACCTTTCGGCCTAGCTTATCAACGGAGACAGTTGCTACGGCAGCGCCCAGCACGAGCGCCGTGCCGCACAGGATGGAGCCCGCCTCTGAAGACTCAAATAGTGGACGTGGAGCAGTTCTGGTGAAAATATTATTCACGTTCAATCGTGAAATAAAAATGTCTTTATTGTTTATGAGTATAGTCTATTTGGTTACTTGAATATTCATTTTAGTGGACTCCCTTATCATAAAATTTAAGCAGGTACAGGCCTGTAATGTTTCAGTCTTCCGCTGACACGAAGGCGATGGGAGGGTTCACAGGACACACCGCTGAATATTCCGATTATATGTCTACCTTCCTCAGAGTAGAAATAAGTCTATGAGGACTTTTTTACTTACCAAACTTTCTGCTTTTTTATATTTCAAAACTATGGTTAGTTCTAGTCAACCAGGCTACTTCCTTACAGCAAAGGTTGCTAGGATACCCACTCCGATAACTCACCCATTATAGATAGTATAGTTATAAGCGGTCATGTTCAGGCTGGGCACAGCATGCGTGGAGTGCCGCAGCACGGCCGCGGCGAAGCTGTTGACGGCGGCCGCGCCGCTGCCCGCCGCCACGCACAGCACGCCCGCGCACGAGAACAGTGCGCGCCGGGGACCACGAGAGCGGACTGGGGGAGATGGGAAAATATATTATTAGACCAATTATATTTTAGTTTAGTTTTTGAGGTATAGTAAATGTGACAGAAACATCTATAGGCGGAAAAACATTTTTGTTGATACAGGCTGTGATGACGCATCGCTATACTGGAGGTAAGTATATTCTGCACCAAGCTTTCAATTCTGGGTAGTCACCAGGGACCCGAAAAGTGTTTAATAATCAATATAATCGACTTGTCTTTAGATAAGTAAAATTAAACATTGGTCAAACTACAACTGCTGGAAACATGATCCTAATAGGTTCAAGATTGAGGCTATTGGAATGCAAAATAAGGCGAGCATGAAATTATGATCAATAGGAACAGTAAGGAAGAAAATCGAAAAGAAGAAGAATATGTCCCGATAAAATGAGACAAAACGTGTCGTAAAATTATATTTTGGTATATAATTATACCAAAAGTACATCAAACTGAAAAAAATAGAAACCAAACCCAAAACTTCTTATACTCACAAAGTTCTCTACAAGCTGACTGCTCATGCTTCTTATCGGAGTTGGAATCCAGTCCACTGCTCCTCTTCAGCATCGGCTGGAAGGTGTCGGAGTCCTGTCTCCGGATGGGCTCCCTCCTCCCGTAACAGTCTGAGGTCCTGATCTTGACTTCTTGCTGCTCGATCACATCGGTCAGGTCCTCGCGAAAGTCGGAGCCGTCGAACCAGCAGATTATTTTGGCTGCATCCTGAAATGATGGGCAAAAGAATAATGTTTGTTACAATACGTTGTCCAGTTATTTGGTTGGAGTTGTATGGATTGACATAAGAAGGGGATGTGATTGTAAAAATGTGATATGCAAAATGGAAGTTGTTAAGTTGCAAGCTAAGTTGAATTGATTATTCAGAAACGAAAAGCGCATTGAGGGTTAAAATAAATAAAAAATTTTACTCATCTGCGTGAAGACAACCATCAAACTTTATATTCAACGTCCTTCAACAATTCTCTTGCAAGAGGTGGACGCCCTATTCCATATTCTTGAAATTATTTAAGAAACGCTAGTTTCTGAGTTGTAGGTGTTTTAGGCCAGAATCAGTATATAGCGGTAAGAAAACAGCCAACTTTTTGACGCAAAACCCCTTTATCATAAGTACCTGTATCCTCCCTACGCTGATGAGAAACGAGGGTGTCTCGGGCAGCCAGATGAGCGCCAGCAGCAGCAGGCACGGCGGCGCCGCCATCCACAGCGAGAGCGCGTGCGCCGACAACACGCCGCCCGCCGCGTACGCGAATACTATGCCGCAACTGGAAACATTTGGAAAATAAAATGTATCAAGCGGTAAGTCAAACTCTTGAATCTGAGGGTTACGTGCAAACAGATCAAAGAAAATTAAATTTCGAGAGATAAAGTAACCTGGGTCTCATTTCATTCATTGGAAATAAAATTGTTCTATCAAAATGATTCATGCTTGAGACCGTTAAGACAAACAGACTTCCATAGATACACACAAACATTTGCGTTTGTAATATTAAATACGGATAAAAACTAGCGTGACAAGTAATGAGCATCAAAAACAACATTAATCACTGTGGAGCAGCATTCAAAAACCAAAAAAATATTATTTTGAGCTCAAATTGAAAAACCTTCATAGTTCTCTAGGCACAATGGGCATTTGTATCAAAACCTTCCATATGCTTTAAGTATCAACAGCCACCTCTTCCTCATCATACCTGCATGCGAGTGCGGGCACGGCAGCCAGGCCGCGGGTCCGGGGCGCGATCTCGGCGCAGTAGAGTGGCGCCAGTGCCAGCGCGCCCGCCCCGCCCGCGCCCGCCGCCACGCGCGCCGCCCACACGCCGCGCGGGCCTGACCACGCTGCTAGCGACCAGCTTATCTATAATATACATTTCTTTCAGATTATTGGTAAAGTTTGTTCAGGTTTTTTTTGGGAAACTTTCTAATACGTCTTCACCATAATGTCTTAATTTTAGGTATACGTCTCCCTTTCATCTGCCACTTTACTTGGAAAGCATTATAAGATGACTATTTATTCCTAATTGAAAAAAAATTACTCGAATCAAAATATCAGACTTTCAGTCTATTGTTTTAAAAATACTACTTTTTCTTTAATCATCGTCTCCCACTTGACTCCAAATTTCTCTTCTGAATCAACTCATTACTTTCCCTGTTTCTTAAAAAAAACTACCTCCGAATTAAGTAATTTTATAATTGCATCAACATTCACAGAATGGAACAGATGCAGGCTTACAAGTGCTTGAAAACCATCATCATGTCAGTCAACCACTTCTGGTTCTTTCTGCAACTAAAGTTTTACAAAACATCATTCAAAAACGTACTCACAATAAAACTAAGGCAAATACAAAACGCGCCAGCCTTCCTCCCCCTCGCATCCGCCAGCACCGCGAAGAATGGCGCGGCGGGCAGCGCGACCAGGCACGGCAGCGCGGCCAGCCACGCGCCGCCGGTCAGCGCCTCCGTGCCCAGCACGCCGGACACCCAGCCCGTGCTGCAGCCGTGCGTGAAGCACGATAGGTTATCTGGAAATATATGTACATACGCCACTATCAGTAAGGGAAAACTTTAAGGGCCAGTTAGACGATGCGAGAAATATCGTGCTAAAATCACTTTAGATACCCGACCTGCAGGTGTACAATGAACGCCTGGGCTGTGGATGCAATGTATTGCAAGTTGTCTGGTATTTGTCGCGTCATCTAAATGGGCCCTAAATGATCTTCAAATAAAATACTAGTTTAATTATGATTTTGTATTTATGCGTTTTGCCGTCTTCAAAAGGTACTGCAAGGAGTCTGAATACGCCTATCAGGTGGTAATTTTTTAAGTCCAAAAATTTTGGAGAATTGCAAAAACTGCTCTCGTTCATCCGTACTGAATAGTATCCCGTATATCCTGTCATAGAATCGAAATCTTTTTCTATAAAAAGCATTATTGTAAAGTGTAACAGAATACCGTTAGATTTATTTATAATTTAAGCTAGTTTTGTTATAAAATGTATCCTTAGCGAACAATTTCAACTGTTTTGAAATGGGTCAGCTTGTAAACAGGAACCACTTACTAGAGAACACAATATCCAAGAGTACTTAAGTTCTCTCGAGTGAAACTTAATACTTGCGTTGTGGAAGCCTTGTAGAACTTTAATAGTTACACCTACATCGATCCATTGGTTTAAAAAGATTGGCTTGAACCGAAAGACGATTAAACAGAAGGCTTGCTACCTCAAAGAAAAGTGTTTTTGCGATGAAATGCATCAAGAGATCTTATGTAAAGGTCTCGGGTCGAGTCTGGATGAGGCTAGCACAGGACCGTAGAAATTGGCACGAGAAAGGGGAGGCCTATGTCATGCAGTCGGAGGACAAGGGCTGTGGATGACGATGATGTAAAGATTGGTAATTATCAGCGTCGATACTCCTGAAAATCAGTTCGATATCCGGAACTGAAATGATATTATCAGACCAAACCAAGATCGAGTAGCCTTCGAGTGGTTTTTGTCTCTTTAGCTGTCGATCAAATGTTGTTCCAACTTGTGCCATTGCACGAATTGGCACGAGTATGCTGAGATGAGAAGTACTAACTCGACCATTTGACAGCACGGGTAGGCGAATGGTAGAGATCACCATTCGCCTACCCGAACTCACACAACACTCCGAACCCACTGTAAGCGACGTGTCGCAGTTTCGATGCCCGCATAGGGCAAGCATTTGTAAGATCCCCGAATGCTGGACTTGAATTTGGTTGTCTGATGCAAGAGACGTGTATATTTGTGAAAGTCCGAAACAAGAATTAAATTTTGCGCGGGAGTCGTTTATAAAAATAATACCTCAATTTTGTCAAGAGTAAGTCTACTGTACCGACTTTTCCAACCTGCTTCTTTAAGTGCTGTCCTTAAGACCTCGTTCCTTTAAAGCTCTATTTAAATATTCTCATGTTTAAATCTATTCTGTATTACGATATCAATCTTGGCAATTCCTTCTATTCCGACAGTCTTTCCATCCAAGGTAATCTATTCTTAAACAAAATAATTCAGGCTACTTTGAATTGTAAAATCGAATTAAAATTCAGTCTCCGAAACGTTGCTGCAACAAACGGAATATTTGTGTTATCATGAAATTTGGACTAGGGGAACAGATGGCGGTGACAGTTGACAGTTTCGAAACAATTGATTGTGAAACTGTTCGTGTTCTGACAGTAGTCTGAATGTAGTGATTTATACACAACATGCTTCGGAGACGGTCGATCGTATTACAGATATTGCTTCTGTACATAATAAATAACTTTCATAATTTCTGTAAAGATACTTTAGGATTATTCCGGAATAATTATTTGTCCTACCATACAATGTTAGATTACCAGTCAATTTTGCATGGAAGCCCATTTTAACGGACCGTCTTTCCGTCCACCTGTCACCAGGCTCTGATAGACCGCTACAGATAGGTAGTTGAAAGCGGTTTTTGTGGCTGCTATGATAACTGCTCAAGAAAGATCGAATTATCGCAGTAAAAACGTTTTTTTCATGCAAATTGGCTTTTTATTGGTTTTTTGCAACTCTCGCAACATGCTAAACTTATATAAAACTGGCCAATTTCAAGTCGGTCTCGCGACGCTGACAGTTCCGCCCAAATAGGCTCAAAAAAGCCATCAAATTTATGTTTATACCAAACGTTACTTTACTTTAATTTTGGTTGTTTGTGCTAATAGCGGCTATAAAAATGTATCATTAATTTCAAATGTCTAACTATAACGGTTCGTGACAAACGGGCGGATAGACAAATAGTCAGCTGAGCCTTACAAACAAGGTTCTATTTCTCTTCAAGAAAAAAATATACATATGTCTAACAAGACAACAGAAAGAGAAGAAAAATCATCCAATTTTACAGAAGAAGAAAATTATTCTCGGAAAATAGAATAATAATTAAAAATGCTGCTAAACTGCTTATCTAACTTTAATTGCATAAATTTGTTTTTAGTTTGTGTCATTGAAAGTAACAGTTGCTACTATCAGTGTATTTGGCAGCTCAACGACGCTTCGAGCAGATTCGTATGCTAAGTATATGATAATAGTGTTTTCCTGTTGCTTATCTGTTTCAAATATTTGCCAAATTACTGACCTTTCAATTCTGGGATGAAACTAAACAGCTTTAATATAAAATGTAAGTGAAATTCGATATGCGAATCGTATTTTGTGTATTTTGCACGTTAGCCTAATAAATAGGTTCCTTTCCTGTTTGATTTTGTACAAAAAGTGTAAAAACGGAACTGTATTAACTAAGCCTCCGCTTCATGTCTGTGTGTCTTTCTGTTTATCAGTCCGTCGCAAGGCCGTATGTGGAACCAGCGAATCGTAATAGCTAGACAGTTAACATTTTCCCAGATAATATTTCCGTTGCCACTATAGTAGAAAATACTTAATTAAATAAATAATAATAAATGCGGACAACATCACATACATTGTCCCGAACCCAAAGTAAGTTACCAAAGCACTTGTGTTATGGAATTCAGATACAACGAAGGTACCACAAACACCCAGACCCGAGACAATGTAGAAATTTGAATATTTACATTGACCCGACCGGGGATCGAACCCGAGACCTCAGAGCTAGCGACTCCTAGAAACCGGTGCGTACGCCACTCGTCCACGGAGGTCGTCGAGTCGTAATAGCTAGACAGTTAAAATTTTCTCAGATGATATTTCCGGTGCCACTGAAGCAGAAAATACTTGAAAAGGATTGAAGTTATTGGTGACAAATATATTTATAGGTATACAAGTAAACAGACCACCGGCCGATGTTATCATGTTGAAACGTCAATCTATCAGGTATACATGACAAGTCATATGTTCATCGTTATCACTGTTACATAATCCGATTGAATGTTCTGATCTATAATATAATAGATAGGTACTAATAAAGTAATAAGTAATATTATAATACAAGTTCTGATAAAACCAAATTGGTTCTACAAAAATAGGCAAAAGACAAACAAACGTTTTGGGTGACAAATAAGTTTGTAGGCTCAACTAATTTGTCATTCTCCAACAAATTCATGACGGTAAAAATTTCAATAGTCTCTAGCTATCTCGGTTCATGAGATACACCCTTCCAACCACCCTATTCCCGCCTGTCCGCCCGACGGATTGGATAGACGGACAAACAGGAGTAGGATTCGGTTTTACCCTAAAAAAATCCATTTAGATAGCTTGGCTAATAAACTAGTTCACTACTTAGAAAACCACTAAAGTTATAGTTTCAATGTTTAACTACACATAACTTATTTAAGAAGAATAAGCTTGTTTGAGATTTTCTCTCACATACAAACTTTGGATTTCAGAATTCTAAGATATTCAATTAAAATTAATGCTTTAAATAAACATGAAACTTGTAACAAACAACTACAGTACAAATAAGATCCAGTGTTTACTAAAGTATTCTGAACTGCATTTGTATATTCTATTCAATGTTTAGTCACAGACCTCGCAAACACTACACCAGACGAGTGCCAAGAACACTTTCTTACATCTACGACTGGCCTCTATTAAACTACGCTGAGATCGGTCGTTCCATTCCTTATGAAATTATAGGTGTCGTTAGAAGATTAGAATAGGACTGACGACTGGGTATGAAAATATTTTGTTCCTCTGTTTAATTTGTATTTCAGCTATTTCCTGAACAAATAAAAATTGGGGGCTCGCTTGTTGCGTAAGGATTTCATAAAATTAACACATAATTTTGACGTAACGTGTAAGTTCCCTTTACTGTAATTTGATTATTTTATGTTTGCGGGATAAGAGAAAAATACTTAATATGCATTTAATTACGAAACAAACACTGGAAAATTGCCATGTTCAATAGCCGCGTAGCACAGTAGCTGCGTAGGCATCTGCTGGAGTAGTAAGCATTCGACAATAATAAGAGCGAGCGCTAATTTGACAGACAGTTTTGTCTGTTTGACGCAAAACTATTTTGGTCCGCCTTATTTGATTTTCGCAGTAAAACTTTTGTAGGTTTAAGGCAGTATTATTGATGAGTCGATTTGTTTATTTTGAGACCTAAGACAAAACGGTGTTTCAAATTAGCGTTCGTCATTAGTTTCAAGATCATTCATTCCATGACAGCAGCTGACTGTAATTTTCAAAATGTTGTACTGAATCTTTTGTTTTCGGCTTTTGCTGGTAAAGCGTATTTTAATACAGGCCAATGGTGTTTTTCCATTCAAGCGTATATTAATAGAGGTCATTTGTATATAACTTACAAATAGCTGCTGATACAATTCTCCGTACGGAACCCCGCCATCGTTTGGAAGCCGTCCTTTCTATGCGGTTCCTGCAACAATACACAAATATTAGCCTATTTAGATGTTAACATATCTTCGCTATTATGCTGTCCTGGTACTCAACTTTCCGTACAAGATATTTATGTTGCGGATATATTTATTATAAAATGATAGTTTTATTTATTACAAAACTTTTTGCTGATATTATAGAAAAAGGATAAAATTAATATAAGATTCATAATTTTCAGCCCTAAATCATACTTCCTTACAAATACCATAAATCTTTCGAGTATTTCCTAATGTTATTTACAACACGACAGCTTATTTAAAGAAATTCAAACCCGATAAATACGGGTGAGTAACATTTAATTATGAATGATCCTCACGTAAGTAACTAAAAAACATTTAAACCCAAAGAAAGCATAAACCACGTTTATAAATGTCACTCCATTCAAATTTTATCAAAATCGGCCCAGCCGTTTTTATAGTTGTATATTGCATTGTTAGCTCGTGGCTAATCTATAACCGCATAAGTGAAACGATGACAGGTTAAGCTATGCTTGACGCGGTTGGTCCGTAGATGGGCGACCATCGTTGTCATAACGAGTTCCACCGTGTTTCGGAAGGCACGTTAAATTGTGGGTCCCGGCACATCTTTGCCAGTCGTTACAGGTAGTCAGAAGCTTGAAAAGTCTGACAATCAGTCTAACCAAGGGGTATCGTGTTGCCCAGGTAACTGGGTTGAGGAGGTCAGATAGGCAGTCGCTCCTTGTAAAACACTTGTACTTAGCTGAAACCGGCTAGACTGGTAGCCGACCCCAACATAGTTGGGAAAAGGCTAGGCCAATGATGATATTGCATTGTCATCGGGTTTGAGACTTCCCTGTAAATTTCAGACTCCTAGCTTATCGGGAACTGCCTCAAAATTGAGTTTCAAAAACCCAACCGGAACGACAAACAAGAAAGTGAGTTTATAAAAACAACGTGGAAAAAATCGTGGAAAAATCCAATTGGACCGACAAACAAACAAGAAAAGTAAGTAAATAAAAACGTGGATATAAAGGTATTTCATCGCACCAGTTAGTAGTAACATCGATCGGCCTAGTAGGCGGCACTTGGATGTAATTTATGGATAGGCTGACCGATCTCCGCACATCTTTACAAGCTTTCCGCCCCTTAAGAGCACTTCAACATGGTCTGGTTCGTATAAATTATTGCCTTAAGCCGGTAACATTACGTAAAACGGTGTAAGTTAGGATGTTTCAATGTGCTTTGAGTACGGAGCTATTATTATTGTATACATCTGCGGGTTACTTAACGATAGAAATTAATATTAGGATGGTCAGGTAAGTACATTATTTACGGTAGTAAAAGTGTACGAAATTGGCTAATGTTTTATTTCAGAGTTCTGTGGGAAAAGTCTTGTTATTCCACCCTTAACATCGATACACGATTATTGTGTGGTCCTATCTTTAGACGTATCTTTGGATTCGTCATGTCTGTTCTCCTATAGAGCGGGCGTGAGTGATCCGTGGTAGATCATTTAAGATAAAAGTTCTCAACAAGGCCTCTGCATATTGGACCTGTTTCCCCGTGTACACCTTAAAAAGGACCCTTCAGATAAATTTATCTCGTAAGAGAAACTAATGCAATAACTTTACTCTCAATACATATTATATACCCTTACTTAGATAATTATTACACAAATCCCATACAAATAACGTCAAACCGGCACCAACTGTCGCCATTTATTAGAATGTGCTCGTAAAGTATAGGTACACAGCTCAGCTCGTGTGATGTTGCAACAATGTGTTACAAAGCGGATGAAAATCAATAATCACAGGACACGCTATCTAGACCGTGTCTACTTATATTGATATCACACGACCGTCGTCCGGTATTTGTGTTCGCTCTTGCGTCTTTAGGGGATATATTCGTGATACAATTTCATGATATTTTCTGAATTGCGGGTAATGAAATTCTGTATTTTGATTATTGACAGTATTGGTATCACTCTACTGCTACTGAGTTATGTCTATAGCCGGTTAAAGGTAATTAACGTACCTTTTGAAACAGCGACAAAAATGTTCGTGGTTTTTCATAATTTCACTTCATAACTCATGAAGCACTAAAAAAGATCTTAAAAGAAGCTGGCTTCCGCTTAAGAAAAAAGTGATGGGAATCAGTCTATACTTTTGAAAGCTACCTACCAAATGTGAAGTTTTCACAGATAGGCTTTGGCCACAGACTTTCAATTTCCACAAACTTACAAAATTATTATTTTTGCTGCAGAGCTTAAAAAGCAAAAGATTTTATATGGACAGGAGGAATATTTGTGGAAAAAATGCAATTGAGTTGTCAAAATAATTGAATTAAATTTTCTTCTAGTCGTAGCAAGGAACAAGATTTAATCAAGGAATGGGGAGCTCCAGATATAGTACATTGGTACCAGGATGACAGTAGACATAATACCTTGCCACAACGCGTACGTCGCCTACAAAATGCGTCTTTAAAGTAAATTAAACGTTCGAGCATGTCACCCCCATATTGTTGAAGGTGTAGTTCTTCTTTATGATGCCCTGGTACTAATTGTAGCTACTACAGCCTTATTAACGTTGTCAAAATTACGCATTTGTTAGTCAGCCTATGGCTGTAGGTTTATTTAAAAAATGGGGTAAATATAAATCATCATCCTTTTGATTTTAAATACATTTGACGCTCGCTGAAGTTGAAATTTCTTAACTGGCTCCCCTAGAAAGTAAAGTCAAAATAAACCCATCGGTTAATCGCGTCTCTGACAACTACAGGCAATGTCATTTTTCATTAGAATTAAACTAAAGTGTGTTTCCTGGATTGGCCACTGGCTAAGGCTATGTAATAAGTCTCATCAAAATCAGTTCAGTGATTTAGCAGTATACACGTAACACAACAAGATTTTTTGTATTATTTATTTATTTATTTATTTATTTAATAATCACACTAATCTACCATTACAGGTTACTTAACCTAATGCGGTAGCTAGGACTTAACAAAGGTTTTTATTAAAGGGTATTTATATGAACTAGGGTTTCAAAGATTAAATTATTATGCACATAGTTGCAGGTCTAGATTCCAGCGACTGTTTTAATATGTAATCTTCTGATAATTCTGATATGCATAGGCAATAAGTTAGCCTGATACACATGCCCATCATTGCTCCTCCTGGAATTGCTTGTTGCTTCATCCACTTTTCTCCTAGATATGAAATCCTTACTATTTACGATTCCCATGTTTAAAATTTCTGTCATTCCGCGAGTTCTTGGAGTTCTCTGAATAAATTGGTTTCCAAGAATTTCAAAATCTTTGATTGATTTGTATCTTCTATAACTTAAATTATAACTAATATTAAAATATTAGTACAGTTTAAATTAAACATTAGCAAAAAAAAATTATTTAAATCTCATTTACATGTTCAACATAAAACCACTGAGTAATAATAGAACTTAGAACTAAGTTCAAAGAAAAGGCACTGTAAAACGTTTTACGAAAATTCCTCGTTACATTTTCCAGTCACGTCTGAACAGCTTTCCTCTTAAAGGCCTTAGTCCTAAACATTCATAAGACTTATGCCTTTAGGCCCAGACTAGACTAAAACAAAGTCTAAAGAGGCCAGCTTGGGCTAAATTTAAGTTTATTACGAGCTGCGGTGGACTAGTGATGTGCATTAAAATGATTAATGTCGATAGCGGTGGGTATTTTTAGAAATGGACTCTGATTGACATTAATGCTGGTGTTTGCTTTTCCTTATCTATAGTGCATAATAATCAGTTCAAGCATCCATATTGTAAAGTGAAAGGTGAATAAATAACCATTAATAATAGCTTGGATTGTTTCACGTAAAATACGCGTTATTTATAGTATACATAAAAGGTCGTACATAAGTACAAATTCAATAAAAACCGTCATAAGTTTCCAATCTCCATAAAATCGAAGGTCCCGCAAAACTACTTTTATTACGAAAACTTTTTTATAAACTGTGCCTATGTTTGCGAACTAAACCAATAAACTATCTAAGGTGTATTTCCTCCGGGACATCGATATCGACAGTCGATAAAGTTTCGTATCTGATGCAAGCACTTCGCGCCGTATCCAAGTTTTCGTTGTTATACAAGCCATTCGTGGCACTTTCAAGACGTCAGTTGTTTGATAGATAAGCTCTTGCGTTTTATCGTGCCCTGGTATCTAGCATTTCCGTATCAGTCCAGGTTAGTTTCATGAGGCGGCAGTATATGCTATAAATACATTGAAATTGATTTTATCACTAATGTAACAAACATGTAAATAATTTTCATGTTTAATTGTTTGGATGTGAGTGTCACTCAGAGCGATATGAGGGATCTCATTAAAAACTCTTGTAACATAATAAAATCGGTCCAGACATTCAGAAAAAATGAAGTAGAGAATCGTCGAATAAAGAAGTTTCCAGGTATTTACATAAAATCTGGAATGGCGCTACAATAACGAACACGTCCATAGGCCGCGGCTTATCCGATCGCGGCATGTGAATGAAGGAGCACGAAGGATTCCTCTAGTTTCACCTTATTGCTGCCTAGATTCTGTTTGGACGACCAAAAGCTCAAAGACTTCACAAGGTTACGACCAAAGCTTACGTTCGGCTGTATACCTACTTACAGTAACACTCTTCTGGAAATCTTAATAAAGGTTAAAAGAACGGAGTTTTTATGCTCGAAGACCTACAAAATCCTAGATATGGTAAAGAATTCTGATGTTATCAATCGAATGCATTTATGCATGAACGTATGGTACTTTTATGCAAAGTATACCTATTTTAAATTTGGTATTTACGTGAACATAAAATAGTGTGGTTCATACCATTAGCCGCACGTACAAGCCTTGACGATAGATAAAGCTCTCTGGGTTTATCGTGCCCTGGTACACAATTACTCTGTCATGCAAAAATTGTACCGGTTTATTTTAAATCTTCTATGAAATGTTTTTGGTGCAACCGCAAATTGCTTTAATATTTAAACTAGAAAATAATAATGAAATTCCGGTTAGTAACACAATTGCCTGGAAAAGGGTATGTTTTCATTTTGCTATGTAGAGTACGTTACTTACCACTTTCATGATGAAAAAATAAACTACACAGTTATTTAAATGAAACGATTTCAATACCTATATTTCTCTTTTATAATTTACTCGATTTTGAACCTCTTTTTGATTTCCTTTCGTAACTAATCTATCAGTATTACAGTACTACGCCGAAAGCCTATCTAACTTCCACAACCAATGTTACTGAGGTAAAAAATGCAATATTACAATATCACGTCAATTCATCGCCTTACATGACCCACAAGATATATAAGCCTCCTTTTGTTAGCTTTAACTAATTGCAATGAAGTCTAATATAGGTACTTATCAATTCTATGACATTATTTTCTGCTCCCAAACTTACATACATTTTTAATCTAAATGTCATTTGTGTAAGTCTTCTAATGCACGGCTAAGTTAATGATCCGAGTTAAGTGCTCCCGACTCTACTACAAAACGCTATTAAGCTGTTGGAACATCAAGTTCTGGGTTTACGGAGAGAAGGAGATAGCATGATATAGAATGTGCATTTGTTACTCATGTTACTGGCTGATAAAGTATGTACCCTTTAAATAAAAGTAAATTAGAAAAAAAAATCTTCAAAAGAATGATTAAAATCAGTTTTGGTTCAAAAACATAAAACAAATCTAAACACAGGTTAAAAAGAAAGCAGAAAATTGACATACACACATAAAAAAAATACTTGGAAGAAGAGCATATGAAAACATGCTTATAACTATGCTAAAATATTTTTCTGAATCAAGGTATCTTTGTGCATGTAACTTCAACGTTTCTGAAACACCCCGTGACACAATGATTAAATTAATTAATGCGGGAAACGTTTAAAAAACAACAAAATACAATGCCATTGTTATAATAAAAAAACATTGCAGGATCAGATTATTTCTCACCTGATAAAATAAAAGAACAAAAACGGATCGTTCTCCGCTTAACTAGCTGTCACAGACTGACCTATTTCCAGTGGACAGCAAGTAATTAGCGGTGAATTGACGATATCAGGAACATTGGAGAAAACCTTGGAGGACTTAAATACTTTCATCATCATTAATTTGTCTGTCTTTCTTCGTTGCATGTCTCTGAACAAAATTAATGACTCAATCTATTTGGTAGTTGGTACTTTCCACTTTTTCTGGTCGCTTAGTCGCGTTTGTTCTTAAGTGCAGATATTTTATGTCCACTGATTGCCTGTAGGTAAATCTATTCCGCGGTGAAATAAAGAGAAAAGCGTTAAGTGCGATTCGGACGCGCCACAATGAGGTTTTGCTACAAATATTCTGATGAAAAAAAAGGTTGGGTGATAGAACCAAAAAATTTATGATCGTAATAACTGTTGCATTACCAAAATCTTTATTGTTAGATAAAACTGTCTAGCCTAGCTATCACGGTTCATAAGTCAGAGACAGACGGACAAACCGCGTTGAGTCAGTAATATGGTTCTGATTTTACCGTTTGGATACAAAACCCTAATAATCTTTGTTCACCTGACTGATATTACTTACCCAGATTTTTTTATGGCAGTTACATACTATTCAATTAATATGATTTTTAAATAAACCCTGCTACTGTTGAGGAAGCGAGAGGACGTATTACAAAGTGTATTCCGCTTCTCTTTCATGGCAACAACAATCTAACTTCCAGATATAGTAATAGGCCCTTATGACTATTCCCAGTAGAAAATTTTAAAGGGATGAAGACAAGATTTAATCATGACAAAACAAACTGATTAATACTTTATTCCTCTTTATTTAAATAACAAATTACTTTAGCAAAACCCTTAAGGAGGTTTCAGAAAACTTTTTACGATCAATTTGAAGCTTGAATCTCCTTCGAGATTAAGCATTCACTTCGTAGTCATTAGGCCAAGTGTTCGCTACCGCACTCGTTAATCTAAGGCATCTATTAACGATCTTCAAGGTGTAGATAGCACTCAGTAGGGAGTGTTGAGAGGAAATCAATCGTTCATAGCAAGGTAGAGACATTTAATAATGTAGAACATGCAAAAAATATTAATTAGATTACGAAAGAGATTGGTAAGGTAATAGAAATACTGATCTGTATGAGAAATGTAGATTTAAGTGGAGTTCTTTTTAAAAAAAGTTGCATTTTTACTGTTTTTATTTGGAAAATAAGCAAGTTGTCATCTAAATACAACTTAATAAAAAAACAGAAGTTAAACTAACAATTTTACGGGTGAATTTCAACAGGTCCAATAAAATCTTCATTTCCGTGGATTTTTTATTCTTTAACTTTAGAACAAGAAAAAATAGTGTTTACTCAAGTTTTAAATCAGATATGTAGTTTTGTTTAATATCTAGCAGATAGCTTAAAAAACTAACGAGATATACAAGATTGAAAATTCCGTACCACGGCGATGAAACATGAATGCACGGCAATGAAACATGCGTCCATGGCAATGAAATGTTATTATAGTGTACAAGAATATTTAAATGATAAAGTTAATAATTGAAACAAAAATAAATACTATTAATTTATACGCAATAATAATAGAATATAATATGTAAAAATCCAGTAACACATGATATTATTTTTATAATATAACTATAAATAGATACATCCCTGTCCAGTGGCGATGAAAAGATAAGTCACGGAAATGAAACACGTGGCCACGGCAATGAAAGGAAACTGTTTTACAACGCACGGCGATGAGGTTTTTTTCATTCCCGTGTATTTTTTTTCATTACCATAGCAAATTTTGTCCACGGAAACCACGGCAATGAGAGCACGGCGATGAAAATCAAGGGATATAATTCAATTTACTAAAAAACTGGTAATAATTCACAGTAATGAACACTTTACAAATAAACTAAATATAAATGGCATTGTATTGAATGCTCAATCGAGATTAAAAACTTATTGAAATAGAAGTTAGACCTATCTACGGCGATGAAAGAAAAAATGTCCAGTACCAAAAAAATCGAATACTTTTAATTATAGATCGAAAACGCAGGCACGTACACACGTCGTTCCTGGTCGAGCCTTTCGACGTTACTTATATGCAACGTTTAACGCACAACGGGAGCGACGCAAAACGTTAGAATACGAAATATTTTCAAATATGTTTAGGACATGGCGATGAAAGGAAGTTCTGGGACAAACGGTTTTTTATTAACCATACGTTGTATGTTTAAATATTTGAATTAATGCATTCCGAGACAATACTTTAACTATTCACGAATCAAATAAAACTAAGTTTTAATATAAAAAATGATACACTTTTGATCAATGATGAATTTAATACATCAAGGTGACGTGTGGACAAACACGGCGATGAAAGATTATGTGGTTTAACTTTTTTTTTTGGAAAACCTTTTAATTATATTAATAAAATATTTATTGCTACAGATAGATTTTTATGTCATCTACCTAAAAAAAATTGTTAGAACATTATAACAATGCTTTTTAGTACCGATTTCATCGATGCCACGCAATTTTTGGGTCCGGGAAATTCACCCTTACAAGAGTTCACCGACTTATTTTTTAATTTGATGTTTTATTTTATTTTGTTGACATGTTGCGCCGACCCCAAATAACAATTGGGATAAGGGCAGGGGAATAATGATGATGATGTATTCTAATATAAAATCACTCTTCAATAAGTCCTAATGTTCTTCTATAAATTTATAAAATCAGCTGACAATCGATTCGAAATATTGTGTGAAAAGGTTGAAACTCAATAAATACAGCGATTGTCATCCGAGTGCATTGTCAATAACATTAAGATGAAATAGAGACCATTTCAAATGTTTTCAGTGAGACAACCTTAAGTATACGGTCGAAATTTGCCAAGAAAACGGTATTGTTTGTCACGTTCCACTTTTGGTGTTGTGGAGAAAAATTTTATAAGTTTCGGGAAAAGGTAAAACAGGTTGTTTGAAAATAAAACGTTTTGGATCTTAAGTTTAAGTTGATAAAATGAAATGAAATCATTTATTCTGAAAGTAGGATATATCATCACTTTTACATGTCTTTTTTTAGAACGCTGGAGTCGAGTCCATCTGACTACCGTGAGAAGTAATGTCGAAACAAACTCAGGGGTCTCAATCTCTTTTAAAGACGAGACAATTTTAAAATGCGAGTATATTTATGAGTGTATGTAAAAATTTGGGCAATTTATTTAAACAAACATTACCCAAAACATAAAAAAGTGTGAAAATATGCCAAACGATTCTTAATTTGATCCAATTATAACCATTGCCGCCATTACATAATGTGCTCCATCAAAATTGATGTCTCTACCCGCGGGGCCGGCCATTGCGGTTAGATCGCAATTAACTTTAATTAAATAAACATATGACTATATTCAGGTAATCTCGTAATGGAGGAAATTGTCGAAAGCTTTTTGGTTGCGTTTGTAATTGGGCTTCATTAAGTGACGGACTGTTATGGGATTGCGTTGATGAGAGTTTTATTTTCACTGAATTATTTGTTGTCTGAAGTAGAGCTGTGTTTTCGTGTGAAATGTTGATGAGGCAAGCTAATGTATGGGACTTTTGTAGGCGTTTGGCTTCAATTTTAATAAATTCGATATCCAAATCTTGACATCTTGGCTGTCATATTGGTCTAGTGGTGATTCGAACCCAGGACTATTCATAAAATATAAACATTCCAATTACATTTTTTAGAAATACTTAAAGAAAATACAATTTATGTTCAATATGACTATTGCAGACCTTTTTCTTACACATAAACAAATAATTTGGAGATATTTTTGCCAAAGAGGTTTACGTAAACGACCACCGAAAGAATTGTAGGTCATAACAAACGCTCTTCTTGCAATCCGTTTTCTAATTAGTACAAAGGACTGTAATTCCATCCCTAATTGCCTCCGTCGACGAGTGATCAAGTTTCAATCAACTCTTTCAATTAGTTGGACTTTCTTTTACTTCCTTTTTAAGCTCTTAATTTTGCCGTTTGTTTGTGTGTTTTAAGACAATAGGAATTTTAACGATTTTGAAATGACGTCATAAATAAAATTACTGAAAACTTCTTCTGTTACTATTAAATGTGCTAGCGCATATGATGGTGTAACATTTTGTATCTTTCTCTATCCTGTGCTATCTCTTTTTCTTCCTTATATGTTGTTTGAGTAAGTCTATGTACTTCTTTCAAGGACTGCCTTTTAATCTTCTTATCTCTATCTGCATCATCATCTATCTTAGATTAAAGTCAACATGATTAATATTGATATGTTTTAAAAGCATGTTCCGAGAAATTGGTTGAACTTAAGTCTTGCTTTTCTTTAGCTAATTTTTAAACTGAATCCTAAAATAACTGTTGTTTAGCTTCAAAATTACAATGCAACTTAAAAATCTAAACTCGGGACTAAAATCCTTTAATATACATGTCACTTTACACTTTATTCCTAACTACATAAGAGCGTATTTAGCTTGATTGTACGTACTCGTTTGCATTCCATGAAAGCAAATGCAAATTTCTAGTATGTCATAGTCATTAACCTATCAGCCTATACATATAGAACAGCAATTCACTTTTCCTATTGTTGAGTATGTATGCGTTTGCCGACGCACATTATCGTTTGGTTGAAATAAACGTCAGTGCGTTCCTAGCAAGTCGTTTCACTCGTGTACCTCCTTGTACCTAACACCTATATATAATATCTATTATACTTTCTTGCCAAATCTCTTTACATTATTTGTTCTAACTTCTCAATTCACAATTAGTATTATGACGTAACATACCCAAGTACGTACTACTGTTTACTTTGAGGTATCGTGTCAATTGTTAACTTGAATATGAAGTACTTGACGCGGCTAGTGGCACTAAACTCTTTAAATATTGCAAGGCACGCAACTACTGTTTGCTTCTACTTTAAAACGGCTCGGAGGGCCTACCACGTCTCTGAAAAGTAAAATTATTGTTGATGAGGAAGAGGGATGGCGCTCTACGCTGTGTATCGCTCTGTCACGCTCCCACAAGTGCAATTATATTGTTGTAAGACGTTGTGGTAGGCCTTCAGGGTATTAACGCTTTGGTCGTAAAGTTTACTGGCATGCTGTTGTTATGAGCCCATTTTCAGCGAGACGTGAAGGTTTGATTACAATTCATTAACCAGTAAAGTTTAGTTTCGTATTTGAGGTCAGTGCAGTGTGGCTTAATTTTCTATCTGTACACCATGGAATACCTGTATAAATATTGCTCCTTCAGAATCTAGTTCATCCAAAGGTTGTCTGTAAAAGATCGCTTTTAGCGATGAAACCGCCCATTGTGGAACCACGTTCACTATTTATATGTAACCAATCCTGTTGTTACGTGGTGTGCAATAAATAATATTCTATCTATCTTTCTAGGACTATTTGCTTTGTAGCACAGCAAATATCCCGTGATACTACTGCAAGTGTTGATGCTTGACCGAATTGCTTTATTGTAACCTAAGTTTTACATAAGGTGTCAAAATCGAATATAAATAATATTAATTTCACTTCTGAGTGATTGAGCAATTCGATTCACATAGATGGTTGTAGATCGGATAGGTATTTCACTGATCTAGGAAAAAAGCCTAGACGAATGAAGTTCACAACAAGAAAGATTTTTTGTATTCCTTTAAGAAACTACATTTATTTTTAAACGTCTGGCCTTGGGTTTACTCGCGTCCTTTCACTTCCTTTTCGTAACTTGATTTAATGTAGACTTCCTCAGTAAATGCCCTATTCAACATAAAATAGATTTCTATACAAACGTTTTGTTCCAGAGATAAGTACCTCGTTCAACGAAACAATTTAATCCTTTGGTTTTGGGGTTATTAGTATCAATCACATCAGGGTACACTGCTGGACATAGGCTAATCCCAAGTTTCGCCACATCATCCGATCTTCCGCTTTCCGCATTCATTCCGAGCCAACTATCATTTAAGATCGTCGGTTCTTCACTCCAAAATTCATCCTACAATGCGAATTCCAATTTGTAGTCTTCACTTAAGGACTTGTCTGCTCCATAAGCCATCGGTCTTCAAAAGTCATAGCTATTCATTTGTATAAAATCCTGTACTTATGTGGTGTGCATTAAAGAATATTCTATCTATATATCTATTCTACTGCCACTTCAGCTTACTACATCTACAAACTTTGTCTGTCCCTCCAGTCCTCCTTTTAACGTTATTCCTGTATCCTTCAAAGATTCCTAGCTCACTCCATAGCCCACTGTATTATTAGTAAAGCCTTCTCCAAATAGTACTATACCTAAATTTCCATCCTAACTGTCAACGGAGACTACCTCGAGAATCCAAACCCGCAGCGGACGAAATATTTCATCCCAATGCAGCTTACTCTGACAACTACACAAAAGTTCGGCGGTAGTTTTAAATTTATTTACCGAAAGCATTGTAGTCCACATTACTTTGTCTGCCATTTTTTTTCGCCCTTTAAACTGCTAAAAGCGAAGTGAATCAGAAAAACTGTTTTTGAAGTTCTTTCTGCAAAAATGTAGATTTATTGGTTTAGTTTTTGACAAGTTGTCGTGATTTAAATAACTTTTCTGTGTATAAGTTAAAATGTGGTTTTAAGCTTGGCATGGGCACTAGGGATGCATGATCTCATTTCAGTTAGAGGATCAAAATATATAATAGTCTTATGCATCGGTTAACTGGGATTTCAATTATTTTTCCTTTGCCGCTATTCGATACTAAGTGTAGGATTATGATCCAGGTGTGACAGATACATAATTCAAAATTCTTTGCTTTTTATTTCCGAAAAATCTCCAAGAAACATAAACCAAAACAAGATCAAAATTGGCACAGCCTGTATCTACTTGAAGCCTGAAAAATAAAATAAAGAATATTCATTTTTATCCACTTAAGAAATCAACAAAAAAAATTCAGGCTGTTACAAATAAGAAATACGATATTTTTATCATATTTCCCAAATCCCAGTTCTTTTCTGCCTAAAATAAAATTCTGTCGCCATTTACGACTACCTTATGAGAAGCTATCGCCATCCACAACGGTTAAGCGGGACTCCATGAATAACTTCGTAATAAGACTCAATCTCGAAGCAAAGGGTCCAAACAGCCAAATCTCAAACTAGGGACCGTTGATTACCATCGTAAGAGCATTCGGTATACGACCTTCTTGCAAATGTTTACCCCTTTACTTTACTCATGAAACTTTACTACGGGCTCTTGCCAGTACAGAAGAGAGACAACGCTATGTATAGAACAGTGTGCCGTCTAGTTCTTACAGTGATCGTCGACTTGCTTTAAGAGTTCGTGGTACAGGCATTGACTTCCATTATAATACGCTCGGGTGACTGTTTAATACAAAATAACAAGTATCTTTTGTAAAGATTTGAGTAATTGTGTATAGCTTACATTTCAGTAAAATATTCCTTACGTTCATTAAGAAACAAAACTCTCTGTTTCTTGCTCTAATTAATGATAATTCTAAGTGACAGAAAAGGATAGAAGCTTAAAAGTGGGGTTCTGAATTAAAACTGCTTTTTGACTACTTATAGAATGATTCTCGACTACGTTCAAGAATTTTATAGTTCTAGCATACTATAATAGAGGCCAGTGTTCAAGTTGCTACTGTAATGTATGTTAAGTGCAACAATTATATATGACGTGTGCATACTAAGTGCTGTAATTGTAGAGAGTATTTACTTGTTTGTGATAAGACGTTGCTTGGGCAAAGCTTTAAATAAACGTCTCTAGATTGTGGGAAGAATATTATTTACATTATGCGGAATATTTAATCATTTTGTGTATTTACTAAGGAGGTTTCTTCATCCCCTTTGAGTATAGGTAGTACAGAAATTTTGATTTACTCTGATCTTATAAGGAGCAAACATTTTTTGATTTGAATTATAAAATTATAGCCAATTTTTTGTCCAGATTTCAATGTGTGATGTCCATTTAATTTATTGTCCAGATTTTCCTGGACAATAAATTTAAATAAATACAAAAAGTCCAGTAGGTACCATTATTTGCAATAACGACTACACAAACATGTATACGCGATAAAAGAATATACAGCAACATGATACAGCCTGGTGACAGAAGATTGTTCAGATAGGCAGTCAGCCGAATCGTAGCAACAAAGTCGTTTTAACCCTTTAAATACCTAACCTATACCAAAAATGAATTCAAAATATACCTGATTTTCACTTAAATGAATCTGACTTGACTCGAAGCCAGTAAACAGACCAGTTTAGGTAATTTGACAGCTTGATTGGCCGACTAAGTAATTGGCTTAAGTGCCAACTTTCGTACCGTCCATTCTGTCTAGAAAAATATGTTGCTTGATACTTGTTTGTGGCAAACTGGATAGATTTATGTATGAGACAGTGTGATGGTTACGGGAAAATAAATTTGTATACTCTGTGTTTTTTAATTAAGCTAAAGCTAAATTTGGTAAAATAATGATAACCGCTATTTTTGAACAAAGTGATTGATCCAGAGTGCGTTTAATTTCCAAAAAAAAACCGGCCAAGTGCGAGTCGGACTCGCGCACCGAGGGTTCCGTACAAACCTGCAAGGTTTACAAAGTTCGTTCATTACGACAATCGAGTCATATAAATATATATGACTCGATTGTAAAACGTTGCTTCATGCCAAATTTCAAGATTCTAGGTCGACTGGAAGTACCCTTTAGGTTTTGATTCCCTTGCGAGTACTCGCGCGTTTCAAAATATGCAGCTTAAATTGCTGTTTCTTTTGATTGCGTTGACATAGAAGTTTGATTTTGTTACAGCTTAAAGGTATTATAGACCTGAGTATTTGGTATGAATGTCAATTTAATACCTCTACGCGTTTATGAGGAAATAGGTAGTAAGTTTAAAATTATTAAAAAAAAAATTATTATGTGATGTAACTAAAAATTTAAGGTTTTCGGAATTTTTCCTTTATGTGTGCTATAAAACGTTGCTTCGTGCCAAATTTCAAGATTCTAGGTCGACTGGAAGTACCCTTTAGGTTTTGATTCCCTTGCGAGTACTTGCGAGTTTCAAAATATGCAGCTTAAATTGCTGTTTCTTTTGATTGCGTTGACATAGAAGTTTGATTTTGTTACAGCTTAAAGGTATTATAGACCTGAGTATTTGGTATGAATTTCAATTTAATACCTCTACGCGTTTATGAGGAAATAGGTAGGAAGTTTAAAATTATTAAAAAAAAATATATGATGTGATGTAACTAAAAATTTATGGTTTTTGTAATTTTTCCTTTATCTATGGTATAAGACGTTGCTTCGTACCAAATTTCAAGATTCTGAGTTCACGGGAAGCACCCTGTAGGTTTTGATTCCCTTGCAAGTGTCGAAAATTTGCGGCATAAACGGCTGTATCTTTTGATTGCGTTGCCTTAGAAGTTTGATTTTTTCACAGCTTCAAGGGACAGTAGACCTGAGTAATTGATATAAATTTCAGCTTCATACCTACACGCGTTCCCGAGAAAAAGGGTCTTGACAGACGGACGGACGGACGGACGGACAGACGGACGGACAGACGGACAACAAAGTGATCCTATAAGGGTTCCGTTTTTTCCTTTTGAGGTACGGAACCCTAAAAATGAACTTAATCAGCAGTTTTGTTATGCAAACAACGTGCAACATTTGAAATGTCAAATAACTAACTGGTTTTAGAGTAAGTTTTGAAAGATATACGACTTGGCGACTCTTAAACATATTTTTTAATCTCAAGACATGAAGCGTGACGCCAGAAAATTATTGTGAAGAAGAAAGAAAATAATAATCTTTCACCGGAGGATCTAGGGGAAATATGCCCAACACTGGGACAAACATATAACATAACGAATAGACTTTTTAGTTCACATCAAATACAAACCAGGCGCGCATACACCGAAAGAGATTTACAGAACTCCCAAGAGTGACCATGGCCATACATCTCTATAAATTGGGATTACCTTACATTTAGCGTGAATTTATTAGCGGGACCCGGATCAATTTACCCTTCCTAAATAGACCGGGCGACGAGAACAGTTTTCCACTTTGAAAGTTAATAAAATCCATTTTACTGAAGATTTTGAACATTGAGTTAATTAAATTTATATACAACGGTGAAAATGTTTCGACGACTCGACAATTTTTTTACTATAAATGAAATTGGAAAGTCGTGGTGGTAACCTTGCAGTTATATGCATGGATTTGTATGCAGAAGGAGCAGGTTCGATCCTTACGTAGTAAGAGTACCAATGTGAATTTTTCAAAGTTATATGTAATTTCTCAATTATTTTAAGACTAACCACTGAAAGTCAAGACAAACATCGTGAGGAAATCTGGATTGGAAATATTGGAATCCGAAAGCGAAAAACCCGCAGTGAGCTAGCGTGGTGATCAAATGCTCAACCAGAAGAGGCCTGTGCACAGCAGTGAGACATACATATACGTAGAGGATATATTAAATAAAAATGGGATTGGAGATTTTCTTCAAAAGCTTGTGGTTTCTATTTTTCAGTTCTAACCATGAAAACAAGTCTTACAGAACTGGTTTATAAATGAGGCATGCATTGCTCGCGTGGGAGGCAGCACGCGAACTCACACGTAATACTAACGATTTAATTACAATCAACTGTTTTACAAGTAGGCAGCTGTTAAACTTCTAGTAGGTAATAATACTATAAACAGTTTATATAATGTGGAGTTTTAAAATGAATGATTGACGTACCACAAGCATTAACTTAAGGACTTTTTGCCGGTTCTTCTCCATAAGTATGACAATTTGGAATCGCGCAACTAAAAACATCATTGTAACGTTTTGAAAGTGCCTGGAAACGAGCCTACTTTAGACAAAACATTTGTTTTGATTTTGGGTGATCCTCAATCCTTGTCCGGAGTCTGGGTGT
This sequence comes from Trichoplusia ni, assembly GCF_003590095.1. Taxonomy (NCBI): domain Eukaryota; kingdom Metazoa; phylum Arthropoda; class Insecta; order Lepidoptera; family Noctuidae; genus Trichoplusia; species Trichoplusia ni. Next base: position 16,173,408 of record NC_039482.1, read on the forward strand.
CTTTGTGCCTTTTAGCCCACAGCGCTAGCCTATTGGTACCAGGGGATAACGTATTAGTAGTCGTAAGGGAGGTACCAGGAGAGCAGACGGTAAGAGTACATAAGGATAGAAGTAATAGTTATCGGTTCTATAGAGCATCCCGAGACGCAAACGTTCTTTTGTTTTCGTATTCTTGCCTGTCTTATAGCTCCAGCTGCGTTCGGCTGTCCACTGAATCATTGCTCCCATGCAGTCCTGCGATCCTACTGCTAACATTCCTTCGATTTCCCAAATCAATAAAACGGGTTAAAGTTCATGAAACGTCTAGAAATGGCACTAGTACGCGCATTCTTGCCGGTAAAAGTGACGTCATAGGACATTACATTTCCAGTCTATCCGACGAACTTCTTTTTATTGGACTGTAGCATTTTAAACATTGAAATCGAGTTTCATAATTGAAAAATAAAGGTTTTTCTTTCGTGCCAAGCCAGTGCAGTACACAATCGCATGGAAACCTCACCAACTGGGTACAGCAAACAGTCATGATTACCTATAATGCATAATATCTTTCGCTATTATGCTGCCCTAGTCTTCTGCAAAATTGCAGCTTGTTAAACTAGGCATAATCATAAGCTAGGTTAGAGGAGGAATCTAGGATAATTGTCTAGGTAGATAAAAGTAGCAATTTTCAAAGCCAGCTAGCTGTCTTTTTTTGCCTATAAATTTATGTTATTCTGAAAATAAATTACTAATCTGCAACAAATTAGTACCTTTTTTTGGTATACAACTGGTTTTATTGATACTTGGCTTTTTGCGTGTCATAACTCAAAGCAAACGTGATTGCCAGCCTTTTTGAAGGTCCAATGTACTAAGTTACACATTGTATAAAAACCTACCAATAATGTAATTACATTATTCGTTCATCAAAAATTCTCACTTTTATGAAATAAGGAAGGTGACCACACTTGTTAGGCAAAAATTACCATATTTATTATTCAGCATAGTTTTACGGCGAACAGAAAATTACGCCAAAGTTAGTCCCTCGTTCGTAAGAAGTATTTTTACACGCTCAGCTGATTGTCTATAAACGGGCGACGGCTTGCGGTATCCAGCGTGTTCACGGTGACCCACGCTGAATAAGTAATGTAAGCGTTTAGACGATCGATTCTACGGAATTAGCTCCTCGCAAGGATGTTGTCCTGGTACAGGACATGCAAGCTCAAGTATTTCTTTTTTTTTGTTTATTTCTATTTTTACTTTTTGAGATTAGTAAGGTTATAAAAATAGCCCTAAATTGTATATCTAATCATGTATTTTTAGGCCAAGATAAACTCTAAGGCTTAAATAATAAAATCTAAGGATCAAAAAAATTTTGATTCTGAAAAAGGAAATTAATTTTCGAAGGTATAGAGATACTACAGCAAAGCCACTATGTAACAAACGACCATTATATATAGGAACCATTTAAGTAAAATCAATAAAATACAAAGAAGAAATAAAAGCAATTAAAAGAGTTTCATTTTCTTTATTCCGATCTACAACGGTCACCGAGTTACTTAGTAATTAAGCTCAAACTCATTAAATTGTCTCGAACGTCGCGATATTAATTAGAAGGGACAGAAACTAAGACTTCTTCGTTCGTACCTACCCAAGGAAAGAAACGAAGAAAATCTTTAAATCTACACATAGGTTTGTGAGCCAAGCGTATTTGAAAGCGAATATACTTTTATTGAGGAAGGCTATAAGCCGAATACCAGGACGATATAATTAATAGGAGCAGAGCAATAAACGTATAATATGTTACAATTTCGGAAATAAATTGCAAACTAGAACTGTTCATCCGATTAAAATTCCTAACTTAAATACATCTTCTTAAACATGCTGACGATGTAGCAGGTAACAGCTTCATAACTATTTTTAAAACTATATAAAAAGATAATAAGTACGAAGAAAATTAAACAAGAGAAATCTGAAATATACTCTTAAAAATGATAAAATTGCCGCCGCCCGCGCCCCTCACTATTGTTACAAGGCTCGGACCGCGCTCGCAACAGAGCTGTTTCTAAAAAACTACAAATTGCATCATAATATTGAATAAAAATTGCATTTTTTTTTAAATCTCATAAATACCTATTTTTTTATCATGAACGTGTTCTAGTCATTGGATACATGAACTGGGCTGCTTTTGTAAGACAACTAAAAAATTACGGTAGATTTAGCTTTTACTTCGAATTCTTACATTAATGGCATGTCATTCTTAAAGAGAAAAACTCGATAGAAACCTAAACTCAAGTCATTCGTGTACTGAAAATCCTAGAAACTATAGAAATATAGAAACTCCATTGTATTAAATGACTTTTTTCTTGACTAGCTTTTGCCCATAACGTAAACACTCGCTGTACGGTGATGGCTACCTTCATATCAAATAATGTCACAACTGGTTTTTCCGAATGAATTTAATAGAATCAACATCCATACATACGAAGTTTCCCGTTTATAATATTGTGTGATAATGTAATAACGTCCACTCCCACGCAAGGGTTATTCAAGATTCAAATAGGGAGGGAAGCTAGGCGCTATTGTACGTGCGTGCTGACCCAAACATAAACTTATATCGCGGTTATATACCCGAATACGATTGTAATGTTATAAGAATAGATTTGACTTACTTTTGTTAAAGAAAATTATATTTTCAGGACAGTTATGTTAGTTTTCATCCATTTCTATACATATTTTGAATGTTCCAATAGTCTCATTGCTTAATTTCTACTTGGATTGCACCGATAGCCAAATGCTATATAGGCCAACCCTTTGGGGTCGCGAGCTGTTGTGGTTTCGATCCCCGTGAATAACAAGTATTTGTGTGATTTGAATGCTTGTAAAGCCATGTGCATATACTGTGAGGATTAATATTGGGAAATATTTGTTTTAATGCTACCTTTCCAAGGAGAAAAGAGACACTTGAATTTATGGTTTTTCACAGCGGGTAGGCGATTTCCGATTCCAATACATTGTTATCCCGGTTTCCTTTCAAAGATTGTCTGTGGTGCTTAAGAATGATTAAGAAAGAACCTACTTTGGAAATTTCGCAATCTTAACCATTCCATAATTGTTTTTTTTTTCGACCGCTCACTTCCGAATCCGTTAAATTAAATGATAAGTTAACAATATTTAGTATACGACACGATATTAAGTAAAAAACAGATTTAAATGTAACCAATGAAAACATAACTTAAATCGCTTCATTTCATTTTGTGAAATAAGGTTTTCAAACGCCATAGTCAACGCCTCTCCAAAACGGGACCCGAGAATCGTACTTCAAAAACATGCTCCCCTAGTAACGCATTCCTAAATTAAATAGAATTTCTCTACCAACTGTTTATGAGCTACGGACACCCCTGGGTCAATTTAATTTACCGAAGCGGGGAGCAACGATTTCCTTCGGCGCGAGAACGGATATAGAATGCTGAGTATTTCCACTCATATTTGCCTGTGAGAGTATTTTGACTCAGACACCTTGAATTCATGATTGCCTGGTACGTGGCCAGATGTACAAGTTGCTTTTTGAGAAATGGCTGAAGTCTATCTATAAAATTGGACTAGAAAATTGCTAAGCTATGTGTTTTACGATTTTATTTGGTTTCGGATTACGAAAGTACACATTCCATGAAATGGATTTTTGCTGCATGTTGTTTGACTTTCTTTAAAATGTTTCAGTAGAATTTCATTTTGTTGAACTTCAGAGAGAGTTCTTCAATTTCTTCTTCATTTCTTCAAAATGGAATGGATTTTTAATTTGTTATGTTATTCCATATCTAACTTATCACCGCTGTCGAAAAAAAAGCAATGGCATGGTATAGGCCATATGCAGCTGTATCTTTCAACTTATGTTATGTGCCTTGAAGTAAGGGACTCTATGGACTCTAACTATTAAAGTCTGTATTATATTCATGAATCGCCTGAAGGGACATAATTTTCCATTAAGTTCTGAAGTTCAAAAAGTGCCAGACGATTTACAAATAAATACGGCTAATCAATTACATCCCGAGCAGAATTCAAACATAACAAACCTCTTCAGTTTCATTCCATTAATTTGTTGTACCAGGCTCTCAGACATCACAAGACATCACATTCACAGTGCGTTCAACTGACCGCAAGTACCACAGCCCTTAGTTACGGCAAAGCACTTATGTGGAGTATGCCAAACATAGACGCGAACGTACAAAGCCCGTCTCGTATATTATACAGGACAAGGGACTGTTTTTGTTTCATTATTACACTTTAAAGGTTGCCCTCTGGCCGTTGCTAAGCCTGGCAAAACATGTGACACCCGACATGTGGAATGAGCCAAGTAATTGCTTTTTTAACCAGTTTGGATCGTTCAAAACAAGCTTACGAAAAATAAAAACTTTTATATTGATAAATTTACTTTCCTTAGAAATTAAACGCTTGTGTCGTGGCGGGTTTTGCAATCAATATACATTATAGTACATAGATAGTTTATAACCACGATTAACACATAGGATAGCTTTATCCCGATTTGGTGTTCCCGTGGGATAGATTTCAATTCGCAGCGGAATAGCCTGCGGGCTACAGACAGCAGCCAGTTTGAAAAGAAACTCTCTTAATTCGAATTCATTGAATTCAATAACTATTCGAGGAAATTTTCTCGAATATAATCTTGATACGAGAGAGGAAAGTGTAAACGCAATGATTGTTATTTAAATGGGGCACTCGGCGAGCCGCGGGTTTTTATTTCTATATCCTGTAGCTATGCATATATTACATCTTTTCAGATTCACGAATGCGTCACGGATACGGAATACTTGCGAATGAATTTGAATTCAAAAGACAGATTTCTAAGGTCTGTTTTTAGGGTGCCGTAACTGAAGGGTAAAGGCGGAACCCTATTATTAGGGCTGCGTCTATGTCCATATAATATTTGTCCATCTGTCACCATTCTTTATGTCGTGATTTAAATGTTCACAGACCGTGGTTTTATGTTTGAGATAGAACAAAAAATACAAAATTGAGTAGTATCGATTAGTACGATCATAAATATGATGGGTGAAAAATTTTCAGTTTTGCTCAGCATATTAAGGTCCACTGCTGGACATAGGCCTCCCCCAAGTTGCGACACAACACCCGGCCCAGCCAAATTATAGGCGAACATAATTTGCGTATTTTTTTTTAATTGTTCTTCTTTATCATATTTGTACAGAACCTTCAGAATTGCGAGTGTGAATTGCATTTGATGCTTATGTAACACTAGCTGTTGCCCGCGACTTCGTCCGCGTGGTTAGAAGATATAAGTTAGGAATTTTTGAATGGAATCCCTCGAAGATGAATTTTCCCTGTTCTTTCCACATTTTTCATAGTGTCTTCGCTCGTATTAGTCGCAGAGTAATGGTATACAGCCTGAAACCTTCCTCGATGTATGCTCTATTCAACACAGAAAGAATCTGAACCAGTAGTTTCTGAGATTAGCGCGTTTAAACAAACAAACTTCAGCTTCATATATTAGTATGGATAAAATCATAATCTTATATCAGTCCATCGCGGTCTTAAAACTGCTGCATGACTCACTTAAACATAACAGTATGTAACTAACATGTAACCCCTTGCTCACAACATACCGACTACATATCGTAAACAGCGCGATTTTCGCAAACTTATAACAATACGCGAATCTTCGACAAATAAAACACATTTTATTGCTCAGGTAAAGATAAAAGACTCATAAATATCAGACAGTACGAGTAAACAAGACATTTATTTTGTACCAAATGGTTTAACGTGTATTGTCTTTTGAAATTGTAAAAATCATAATAAAAGTGAATCCACGTGGCTGTGCCCGCGTATTTTCCGTTCTTCAGGAATACAGGCATAAAAGTATACCTGCTTGTTTTGCTTGTATTTTCCTTTTATAAGAAAAAAGTACTATGACATTTTTAAAAGACTTGAACGTGTGTAACTTTTTTTTTCAAAATCGATGTTAAAATCTTAATATACACGGTGATTTTTTAGTCGTCTTAAAAAAGGAGCCCTGTTCATGTATCCGACGTAAAATACCCCTAGGCGCGGTTATTATTTTTTTATCATCAACTAAGATAGTAAGTACGAAGAAAAATTAAACAAGAGAAATCTGAAATATACTCTTAAAAATGATAAAAACGCCGCCGCCCGCGCTCCTCGCCATTGTTACAAGGCTCGGACGCGCTCGCAACAGAGCTGTGTTTCTAAAAAACTACGAATTGCATCATAATATTGAATAAAAAATGCATTTTAAATTTATTCAAATCTCATAAATGCCTATTTTTTTATCATGAACGTGTTCTAGTCATTGGATGCATGAACTGGGCTGCTTTTGTAAGACGATTAAAAAATCACGGTGTACATAAATCTCATATCACAATGTTTGTCCTCAATGGACTCCTAAACTACTTAACCGATTATAATAAAGTTCGCACACCATGTGCAGTTCGATCCAACTTGAGAGATAGGATAGTTTAAATCTCAAGTTATAGTCGCAATTTCTTCTAACCACGCGGACGAAGTCGCGGGCAACAGCTAGTATAAAATACATAATACGACCGTATTGCACCAAATTTCGTCCAAATACTATTCAGTTGTTTTTGCGTGATGGAATAACAAATATCAATAAATCCAAACAAACTTTCACGTTTATAATATGTAGGTTACATTGTTCTGTGACTCACAAGAACATGTTTCCTTATGCCACTGTATAGGTAAACAACTAGGTTCTATGTGTCAAAGCATTGAACTAGATGATGATATATGCACTTCTAAAACGTGCCGCACGGATAGCTGACTGGTTGGGGTCACCAAGCCAAACCCACTGTGCGCGGGAATGTCGCGGGTTTCATCCAGTGTCTCTGTGCATATATTATGACTTGAATGTTTGTGAAACCCCCGCGACACAATAATTAAATTTCTCAGCGCACTAAAAAATTAAGCGAATTAAGCGAAACAGAAGAAAGGGACATTAGCGCAGAGTATCCCCGTCTCGGTGGTACAAGTCATCATCGGCATCATCGGCCTAGCCTTTCAACTATGTTGGGAAAGCTTCCAGTCTAACCGGATTCAGCTAAGTACCAGTGTTTTACAAGGAGCGACTGTCTATCTGACCTCCTCAACCCAGTTACCTAGGCAACATGACACAATGGGTGGTACATGGTAAGTGTGATGTAACAAGGTGAGAGGTATTTCTTTGGATAGTGTGTCTCAGATATAATTCTATTGGAATGCTGCCCAACACGACTTCGGAAGTTGTGGACGTTTCGAAGGTAACGCTCTTCCGAAGTTTTAATTTGAAATCTTTTGGTAACATGGTTGTGGTTTTATCTACAATAAATTTACCTCACGTTTTTTGGGTTGCCTACGTGAAGGGTAAAAACGGCATCCTATTACAGTGCCGCTATCTATTAGATCCGACTGTCATGAAGCTGTATCCCATGAACACAGCTAGACACCTTGTTTTCACAGCTAAGGTGTTTGTGTTGCTGTATATAAAAATAAAAAGGGTACCTGTTTATAGTATTGTGATCAGTTATATTATGAATGCCAGATTCATAATACAAGTTTAGATTAGTCTGAGACTAGATGGCGTTGTTTGAGTCATCAGCCTAGCCTTTTCCCAACTATGTTGGGGTCGGCTTGCAGTCTAACCGGATTCAGCTAAGTACCTGTGTTTGACAAGGAGCGACTGCCTATCTGATCTCCTCAACCCAGTTACCTGGGCAATACGATACCCCTCGCTTAGGCTGGTTGTCAGACTTTTCAAGCTTCTGACTACCTGTAACGACAGTTAAAGATGTAGGAATAACAGCTGGGACCCACAATTTAACGTGCCTTCTGAAACACGGAGGAACTCGTTATGACAAAGATGGTGACCCATCTACGAAGCAACCGCGTCAAGCGTAGCTTAAACTGTGATCGATTCACTTATGCGGTAATAGCTTAGCCACGAGCTGTCTGAATGTTATGGAAAATTGTTTAAATTCTGATGTTTTCTATTGAATGTCTAAACAGCTCACGATCATTGCTATGCAAAAGAAACATGAATTTAATTCATCAAAGGTTTTGTTCCGCAAACAATTAAGTACTTGCATAAAAATCTTCCTTGTATTTAAAGTTATATCCAAAATTTTAATTATCATTTTTCATTTTATTCCGTCTGTTGGTCGTACAAAGCAAAAACGCCAGAAATAGGCAGGTAAGCCGCTTTAGTTGGGACAAAGGTAAAAAACCGGACAAATTGGGAGACACAAAGAGAAAAAGTAGTCACGTGACAGTTTGCCGGACCACACGTGCACTCTGGGTATTTGGCTAGGTCTGTATATTCTATATAGATAGATGTCCGAGTTTTTAGTTTTGCCAGTTTTAGATGAATAGAAAATGGGATCAATTTTCCTAAGGATTTTCCAACACAATAATTGGAAATTTGGTACGGGGCGGTACATTCACGGTCAATACAAAAAATTTCCAATTATTGTGTTGGTATAATGCTTAGGAAAATACGTCAAAGTTCAAATTTCATCCAATTGTCTTAGAAATAGTGGAATTGGCGCCCTGTTTGGTTTTGAGAGCCAATGAAAGCCATTGGTGTTAAGTTTCTTGCCGTTTCTCAAAGTTTCTAAGACGATTTTTTATGGTAACTATAGTTTTGATGTTGATTTCTTAAATAAACTGTATTTTTCTCATTTTACTATTTTTATGACTAACGGAAAATATTTCATACTATTACGTAATTTACGTGGCATTGCGAAGTTAAACAAAAATGTTTTATTAAGCGAACACCTTGTGTGCATGAAATAATCGGGCCTTTATTTCTGAGGTGCACAAGTCTCATAATATAATATTCCACAACCTTCACACAACGCCATTTAGTCTCAAAGTAAGCAGAGCTTGTATTATGCGTAATATGAGTACTAGACAACTGATAAACATACTTATATATTTCTAAATACGTACATAATATAGATAAATTACACCCAGACACATAACAAATGATTGTGCTCATCACACAAAGTCCTGAGTGGGAATCGAACTCACGACCACCGATATAGCAGTCAGGGTCACTAACCACTAGACCAACAGGCCAGTCGAAAACCAGTAATAGTTAATTATTAAAGTACCTAAGCTATACTGTCCTATATCATTTCTTTTAATATCTTAATACCGAGTCTTCATATTACGGTTAATAAAACAGTTCTTATATCGCAGTAATTACATTTGTACTCGTCTCGTTGCTTTTATTATTATTTAATTGAATTAAGACGGTCATGATATTTCTTTCAGTGCTAATATGAGCTTTCGGAACGGAACCTTAGTTGCTGTGTAAGAGGGATGGCGTACTAACCTAAGTATGCTGTCTCTTGCTTGCACAGAGGCAATAATTGTCTGAAGAAGGTCATGTAAGCATATTAAAGATTTTATTTTCAGTGAAATGAAATGAAAGGAGCTCTACTTATTAAGTTCGTGTATACAGTTTTAATTTACTTTTTCAAGATTTATATTTTGTTACTGTATTTTTTTTTGTCTTTTCAATCGACTTCCGAAAAGAGGAGGTTCTCAATATGTCTGTAGGTTTTTTTGTTTGTTACGTTACTGTTTACTGGATAGATCGATATTGTTGATTTTTTTTTATTTTTAACACCAGCAGATTTATACTTGCCCTGTTTTTTTTTCACACTTTCTTAGTTAGTTTAATTAGTCGCAGCGTGATGGTATATAGCCTAAAACCTTTGTCGATTAATGGTCTATTCAATACAGAAAGATTTTATTCAATTTGAACTAGTAGTTCCTGAGACCAGCGCGTTCAAACAAAGGAAGAATAAAATGAATCTCTAACTAATATCAAGTAATAAAAAAAAATATACCAGGCGCTCAGAACGATAGGGGCAACTAAGATATCCAAGCTAACTTTTTCTACATTTGCACGAAAAATATTTGGAACCATTCCATACCTAATTGAAACAGCGACGTAACAAAATACTTTGACAGATACCTACCAATTTATCAAAACTTGGAAAGTTGACGCCGGCGTACAATCAATCAATACTCGTACGTCGTCCGATCTCAAATTCTAGTAATTTGTACTAGGCTAACATAAATACGTGAGGTTTGTTGAATAGCTGATGAGTTTGTTTTGGGAACTAATCGCTGTATAGTATTTTTATGATATCGTTCCATGAAGTATTAAACAGTAGCTGAACTTTGATTGAATGTTTCAAACTATGAAACTAGCTATTACTTGTAATTGTTTTCGGGGAACAAGTATGTTTTGTCGTTTTAAAGCTATTTTTAAACAGTTATTTGAACACAGGATCTACTAGTTCAAATTGAAAAATTCTTTTTGTATTGAATAGTCCATTAATCGAGGAAGGTTTTAGGCTATATACCATCACGCTGCGACTAATAGGAGCGAAGATACAATGGAAAATGTGGAAAAAGCAGGGCAGGTATAAATCATATTTATCTTAAATCTTCTAACCACGTATTTAGTTCTTAAATGTTGTTTACTTGGTCTTATAATATGTCTTTCAAAGATATTCATTTCCTTAGTGAGTCCAGAGTACTAGGAGAGAAGGACGCGAGGAAGCTTGGATTGAAAACTACAAGAAAGGGAGCAAGTACAGTGATCCATGCTCGTTCCATCTCTATATGAGTAGATTCCCTTGACGGGCTGTAGTCCTGGTGTCATTATCAAGAATATATTAACCACCATGATTCATATGCGACTACTGATCATATTTTAAAGTCTTCATTTTCATTGGCCGTAACAACAAATAAGAGACCATTACCTACTTTAAATTTCGTTATTAATTTAAGTCTAAATCTCATTCCAAAATTAATTTCAACACCAAACCAAGTATGCTTTCCGGTATAAAATGCATTTACTTGAATTTTAGTCGATTTCACAATCGCATTAAACTGACCCGCGGCCAGCAAAGAGGTTATTATCCCTAAATCCGATGCCTGCATCTCTCTGATACAGACAACAGAAATATTCGTAGTAATGCGCTTAATTTTGTCAGTTTCAGTACTGAACATGTAACATAAGCTCCTATAGTAAGACCATTGTGTGGAAGAGAGACAACAGTCTATACAGTATAATGAGTTATCTCGTTTCCTCTTTCAACGGATTAGTTAACATTCGAAAGCTTTTTTTTAGCATTTTCGGGCTGATGACGTCTGCTAGAAAAGCGGGATTGTCTGAAAGGGTTACCGCGTCCCCAGTACAAAAAGGGCAAAGGAAGAACCAAGAGTAGGTTTGAGTTAGTAAAAAGCAGTAAGACATTCCCATCCCAAAGCATGTGGAATCATTTGATGATTTGCCATGAAAAAGGTGACGTCATTAAAGCAAGATGCCGCTCTACGCCGCATACGCAACGGTAACATTCCTTATTATTTTTGAGCTTATAAAAACCGCGGTGATTACTTAATATCAGAACTAGAAGTAGAATTAAGAAGTAGGTGAAGAAATGAAAGCGAGATACCGCTGTTTGTTCTGTATTGCGCTGTCCCACTTTGACGCTCGCACGATTGCGCCCTGATTTAAGATTTAGCTCATAAAAAGCGGTGAGTTTAAACAACGGATGCGGCTTCCGTTTTTGAAAAGGACCTTACATTGTATAGGTATTTTGGATTACAAAGGTTTCAGAGTTTTTTATCAATGTTGCAACTTTTAAACAAAGATGTGAATTTTCAACCACAGACCACATTTATGAGGTTTTCTGTTTACTCAGATTGCTGACAGTCCCATCGTGCCGTAATGTTTCACGGTCAACCCCCCCCCCCTACTAAGATCACTAAGGGATCTCAATGCTCTACTGAACTCCAATCCTAATTTTGATTTATTTGCGGATGAATGGAAGTTGTTTTTGTTGGAATGTTTCAATTTTTGTAGCATATTGTATTCATTGTAATTTGATTAAAAAAACTTAGACGTACAGGAGTTCCATCACAGCAAAATTTAATTTCAATTTTTTTTTTTTTTTATCACCAATAACAAAATTACCCTTCACAAAAATTCGTGACTGACGAAACACAATTGCCTAAAAAGGTTACAAAAAAAAAAGGTTTTAGATTTTATTTCCACTAATTCTCTTACTGAGTGTAACGCTGTGGATGAATGACAAAACCTTCGCCCACATTTCACCCCCCCTCCGCCCCTCTACCCCCTCTCCTCCCACACCCCCCCTGTTCTATTCTATATTGTCTCCGCCCTTGGCCTTAAAGCCTCGCGCCTCATCTCGCTGTTCAGATGAGCGCTCTATAGTACCTATGATGGTTTTTAGAAACGATTGGTTTGTATTGTTAACGAAAAGGTTTTTATTTGTGTTGTTATAAAGGAATTAATTACGAAATGTTGATTAATTTTAGGTAAAGGATTTCGCAATTTGTTAGGCTAGCAAACAGGGCAAAAGTCAGTACCTTATCTCTAAGGCACTGCTGTCCGTTCGTAAGTGGAAATGATCGCATTAGATGTAATTTCTGTCTACTTTGACAAAAAATAGTCCATAATTAACGTTAGGCAACGCTTAGCACGGTGAAAAATTGGTGGCGAATTTTTATTTTCTTATTTATTCAGAAGCCAGTGTCGCGAGTCCAACTCGCTCTTGAGCGGTGTTATTACCGCAAATATGTGGTCTGCGGATTGGGCTTGGTCATTTCACAAATAACCAAGCGGATTTCAAACATTGATTTGGCATCGCGATGATCGAGTTCTCAGGCTTAGGTTAACATTATTACTTATAATTTGCTTTAAATAATATAGGTAAAAATATAATCATTATGATCTTTCAACTTAATTTTCCAAAAAGTCATTTATTTTCTTATAATGAACCTATTAAAATATGATATTTAACATTAGTTTTCACCATAACATACAAAATGACGGCAGTACGGGAACACCTCAAAAAATATAGCAACAGATTTGCAACCGAGTATTTTTTCCTTAACATCGATATACAAATAAAAAACGAGATGGAATGATTAGTAAAACGGTCACGTAATACATTGCGCGCCGTCTCTGTAATAATTGTGAGAATATTTGCATGTAGCACTCGTTGGATGTGACTCAATAAAAAATATCGCGAAACAAGTGAAGAACATTTGATGGTTATCTAAATTAAATGTTGGATGGATTTATGTTTGTTTACGTTATATTTTTACGTAAAGTTCATTTTTTACCTTTGCCTTTCAAAAATGTTTGGGACGTTGTAAACAATCTTGATTGCATTGACGTCACCACTCTAAAAGCGCTGTGTGCGACGTGTCGCCGTTTCGATCCGATAGGACAAGCTTTTACGAGATCTAGGAAGGTTTGTATTCAATCTGACTGTCTTTCGAATGTGACTTGAATGTTTGTGAAACCAGACAAAAGATAAAACTGCTTAATGCAGAGGTCGATTTTATATTCATCATCGGCCTAGCCTTTTCCCAACTATGTTGGGGTCGGCTTCCAGTCTAACCGGCCTCAGCTAAGTACCAGTATTTTACCAGGAGCGACTGTCTATCTGACCTCTTCAATCCAGTTACCTGGGCAACACGACACCCCTTGGTTAGACTGGTTGTCAGACTTTTCAAGCTTCTGACTATCTGTGACGTTTGTCATAGATTTAGGAATAACGGCCAGGACCCAGAATTTAACGTGCCTTCCAAAACACGGAGGAACTCGTTACGACAAAGATGGTCACCCATCTACGGACCAACCGCATCAAGCGTAGCTTAACCTGTGATCGACTCACTTGCTTAGGCCGATTTTTATATTAAACTAGCTGTGCCCGGCAAACGTTATTTTGCCGATTTTTTTTTCTAGTTGTATGTATTTTTAATACCACATTATAAAAAAGTAAGAACACATTTTTTCACACACAATTTCGTTCAAAAATGAAATATTTTTTTTTTAGTGTGAGCAACCCTTTTCACTTCGTGAAAAATAGATGTTAGTCGATTATCAGACCTACTGAATACGCATATAAATTTGGTATAAATCGGTTAAGCCGTTTCGGAGGAGTACGGTAACTAACATCGTGACACGGGAATTTTATATATAAGAAGATAATAATAAACCTCAATAAAGTCTAGAAATTAATATAAAACACAAACTTTCCGACATGCAATATGAGAGGCTAGTAAATTAAACCGCAGTTACGTAGATAATAGTTTTAAACAAGTATAACTAACCGTAAGTAGTTAACCGAGAGTTGTATCCAGTTTAAACTGAACTAGTTTGTGGACAAGGTTTAAACCGGAGTTACTGCACTTTAGTACTTGGAAATAAAGCAAGGAGGTTGCATGCAGAACTTGATGAGATATGAATTTAGTTCAATGAAATAAGCTTGGAGAGTATCTGTGTGATATGACTGCTGGAATGTCAAGTATAAGGTAAATCCTGGGTCGCACCAATTTTGTCGAATTTATGCGCTTTAGAATTCGAATATTTTTGCGAGAGATTCCGATAAGTACGCCTGAGTAAATCGGCTTCCAGTCTAACTGGATGCAGTTAAGAACGAGTGTTCTACGAGGAGCGATTGTCTATCTGATCTCCTCAACCCAGTTATCTGAGGAACGCGATGCCTCTAAACAAGACTACTTCTCAGACTTTCTAGCTTCTGTAACGACTGTCAAAGTTGTAGGAATATCAGCCGGGCCAAGTGTTGACGTGCCTTCCGAAGAACGGAGGAACTCGTTATGCACATAGATGGTCACCCATCCACAGGCCTACCATATCAAGCGAGTTTATCTTGTTCGATTGTAGCTTAAGCCAAGAGGTCTTTATTGGTTTTAGGATTCAATTATTTAAAGGCTGGTTTTATACTAGCAAACCACTGCAAGTCCTAAAATACTAAACTAAAATAATAAACTCAACACTAAACCCAAGAGCAGCGCTGCAAGACATCACGACACAGTGAACTCATACTGCGTAGGTCGGACCACAAATAATTAATTAAAATATGAAGGTAGAACGAGCAACACCTTCTGTCAAGACGACACCATCTCAGTCTGCCCGTGGCCATGATACCTGCAAAGGTGTCGAAACTTCGGAAACTAAAATCTAAAAAACCCGCGATAAAATCCGTAAAAGTAGTTTCATTTCAATGTCTAACATTCGCGTAAACCTAAGAAACCACTAAGTAAAAGTACTTAAGTAATTTGAAAGAAAATAACATAAACAAGAATTATCTGAAAAAAAATGGCTGTCTAAAAATAACCTTATAGGTGTGATAGGCGGTCAAGAGCTGTAAGTTCTAGATAATTCTCGGAGATCACCGGCGGACCCTCACGTACTCTTATGATGCGCTATAAAATATCGCTTGCCCTAATGTAAGCTTGCGGATTCTCAGTGGAAATGTTCTGCAGAAGGACAGTACTGTGTGTCCTTCATGTATTTTAGGATACATGTACTTACTTGAGGGTGGAATATACATTGATACATACATACATACATACAAGATTGAGTGTAGTTGGCTATATGGAGGAAAGTTTTAGTTTTGATAGAGAAAAAAATATTTGTCCATGGTTAGGCCTGTTGGTTTAGTGGTTTGTGGCCTTGACTGATCTGAGGTCGTGGGTCCATCTAGGACAAATGTTTGCGTGTGTGAAAAAGTGGTCACCTATTGAGATTATTACTGCAACCGTTCCTTAACCTAGCTTTTTTTTTTATTAATTGCAACTTAGTACATTAAAGGGGCCACAGAAATACATCACAAGTGGCTTCATGAAAGACAACTTGGCCTTAAGATGGACGCATAGACAGATATCGAAGCCTCGCTAATAGGAATCCGTTTTTACTCATTCAACTGTAAAAAAAAGTCGAAATAAGCCTAGACGACTTTAGATAATCGAAGGAAATTATTGTTTATAAAATAAAACATACGAAACTGACGAGCCTTTTTTGATTTTGACAAGTGTTCGAAAAATGTAGGCAGGGCAGTTTCTGTGTCGCTGAGTATTCTGTTCACATCTGCCAAATGTCACGATCATACACATTTACGTCGGCCCCGAGTATCGCCGGGTGTAACAACACGTATTTATGTCCGGTCCGAGCGGTAAGCGGGAGATCTATTATTAGCTCTCTCTGCTACCCTAGTACCTTGCCCTTTCCCGGGGGATAGGCAGAAAGTAGGCCACGATCAGAAATAGTAACTTACTGGATGATTTCGAGATGATTACACTGGTGTAAGCAAAAAAGAACGGTCAAGTGCCAGTCGCAATAGGTGGAAGCCTCGTGTGACGTCACTTTTGCCGACGAGTGACGTTATTAACCTTGCTTTGGTCTCCAACCCTAAGAAAAAAAAAGTTATAATATGAAGATTTAGTAATTAATTGGATGTCGACAAGAAACCTAAATAAAGGAATCTGAAATATATATCTATTTCTTTCCTATCGCGTCTCCCCATGCAGGAAAGTTTTGGGATTGACCACTTACAATTCACTTTGAGTTGGTTATTTCAAATTCTAATATTTGAAGTATACATCTTCTAGCACCAAGTCTTAAAAGTAGAAGGACGACAACGCAATACGTATCTCTTTTCCACACCTGCTATAATAATATTACAACAACATGTGTCCACGTGGCTTTAGGCCTCAAGGCCAGTGATGTCTTGAAATAATTAAAAAAGTACTCACTCAAAAAACTACTCTGGTATTTGTTGGCATTGGGATTGAACCTGCACCTCATACACACATATCCAAATATAACACCGCAAGGCTAATACGTCAGCTACCGTCCCGAGTAGATATCAAAGCGATCAAGTCATTACATAACTGCAAAGATGTAATAAAACAAAAGCAATAATGACAACAGAAACTCCTCATATTATATGAGCTCCTAGTCAAGTCTCGTCGCATTAAGTATCAGCTGTCGAAAGAAACTTACGTAGTTTTTCCCCATGTAGTAAAACTTAGCTCTTATCTCGCCCCGGGGCAAGCCGGGGTAAGCTGAATTCAAACGCCGGATATGATCCATAAAAACTGTTATAGTTTCGTTTATTGCGCTGTTTTTATTATCAACACGCAAGTTCGGATAGAGAATATGGTTATAAGATATGAAATTGGCAATATTCGTAAGTTTTTTTTTTGATGTCGAAAGATAACATGTGGGCACATAACCGATGATTCTTTGAATTTAAGTTGTGTAATTACTGCAGAAAAGTGGCTAAGAAGATATATTTTGGAATTTTCCAATCTATACTAATATATAAAGCTGAAGAGTTTGTTTGTTTGTTTGAACGCGCTAGTCTCAGGAACTACTGGTCCAAATTGAAAAAATCTTTTTGTGTTGAATAGACCATTCATCGCGACGCTGTGACTAATAGGAGCTAAGATACAATGGAAAATGTGAAAAAAACCGGGCAGGTATACCTAAATTATAACATATATCTTCTACCCACGGGGACGAAGTCGCGGGCAACAGCTAGTCAGATTATAATAGTCTTAGAATGCACGCAAATTCTGCCCATTTTTCGACATATTTAATTGCTGCTCTGCTCCTATTAATCGTAGTGAAATCTTATGTAGCCTAAAACCTTCCTCTATAAGTGGACTATCCAAGACAAAAAATAAATTCAACTAGCAGGTTCTGAGATTATCTCGTTCAAACAAATAAACTCTTCAGCTTTATAAAATTAGATTACAGATATTAGAAAAAAAAGACTTTTAAGAATGATATTATTTCAAATCCGAGCTCATAAAGCTATGGTACGGAAGATTGAATCTTCTGCACTCGGTTATACGAATAGTTTTTGCATGCTTCTAAACAGATCCCATTTTCCCTCCCTTAATTTCCAACTCTTGTCAGCCCCTCTGACTTATGGCGCGTATGTTATGTGCGTCCAATAAAATTATGAATTTATTAGTTAAGACCTAAAGGTTAATTTACCGTTCTAAAAGGTAACGTAGAAGAAATTGCATTATTAAAATATTTAAATCTTTTGAGATCTATAATTTTATGTTTTTGTACATCCAAACGTTGTTTGGTATATTACTAATATCACTAAGGTCATTCTATATTCTATTGGTATACAATAAAGAATGTTACATTCTTCTCAGTTTTTTTAAAATCGATTCTTATTTGATTTTTTATTATTATAGAGGCAAAAATCCGTCATCAATTTCAATGTCACTATCATGGTTCGTGAGAAACAGATTGGTGACATACAAACAGAAAGACAGTGGAACCAAATAGGGTTACATTTCCCTTTAAATACGCAACCCTAACAATATTAGGGTTCAACTGTTGTATTAGTTAACATATCCAACTTGTATAGGGTCTACTACACATATGCTCTAAGTAGTGACGTGTAACCTAATGTCACAGCTAACAACCAAACAACATTGTGACACGTAACAACCCTGTTTTACGATGAAACAAAGCCGTTGTCAACGTCATTGTGTCACCACTTATGTTGCGGTCTATACGCATCAGCAGCACACAATGCGATTCAAATGAGAATAGGAATCATTTTAACTGGCCTTGTTGTTTAACGAATGCATTGCATTAAGATAAAACAATAAATTAAAATCGGTGAGACAATGCGAGTCAAGTGAGAATAGGAGTGACAAAAAGAAATCGCTATTTGTTGAGTTACCAACATTTAGATTTTTAAATCTTTTATTAAAAGCTAATTTGGATAATCAAAAGTTGCTTAGCAGTTCGGCATAAAAAGCTCAATGAAAAAACTGCAAATCTGTGAGGCGTGAGTGAGTTAATTTGATGATCAATTTGCAAGATCACTAATAACTAGTGTTATCATAAGCAGGAACGTCAAATTCTCCTGAGGATTCCTGTATTTATAAGTAACGTCAATGATTGACCAAGATATTTAGTTTTATAAATCTTCCACTCATCATAGTACTAATTAAAAAATAATGTTCATCATCACTTGCAATACATCCTTTTCAAATAAAACTTTGCACGTCATTTAGGTCAATTTACGTATAAAATCTTAATAGAATCAACACATATACATCCTCAAACACAACACACGAGCAAGCCAATCAAAATTAATTACTCCCTAACAAAATCCTAATCAATCAACGCCTGCTCGTAGCAGAACAATGCTGAAGTTTAGCAGCTTTAAAGGCGAGTACCCTCGCACTCTGCCTACCCCGCTGTCAGAGCGAGCGCGGTGATGCCTCGTCTCCGAGACAATGGGTGCCGAGATATTTATCAAAGTTACCATTGAGTAGGAAAGTCAGAAGGGCTAGTTGAATACTTTATCGACGCCTAACTCTACAATAGGGTATCTGACTATATCTAATAATAATAATTTGTTTAGTCCTTCAGAGGAAATTCCAAAAATATTGAATACCTGGGTATTTTATCTTAATGTATGCCATTAACTACCCTGTTTCAAATTCTTCCATAATTCAATTCCATCCAAAGGTTGTCTGGAAGAGATTGCTTTTTAGCGATAAGACCGCCTTTTGTACTCATCATATTTGTTTGTATTGACCTAAATTGTTTTTCCTTATGGTGTACAATAAAGAGTATTCTATCTATCTATTTTTCATTTTATCAATATCATTAAAGTGGTTGTAAGTGACGTCAAAAAGCGTGCTGGTAAGTGACGTCACACGAGATTTTAAATCACTGTATCGTCTTCATTTTTTGTTTACTAGATAAAAAAAAATACGCATCCAATATTTTTTGGAAATCTGTCTGGCAGATTAAACATTTTTTTTTTCAAATTGCTTTGCTTAATATCTAACTGGTTACTCTTATCTGTTAGCAAAATAAATACTTATTGTGTAATCTTTCGATTTTCCTTTATTTCTACCTAAGCCTTCTGGATCTCGCCTGTCCTACGTGATTACGTGGAACGCCATTGGTGCCAACTACCAACCTGCGGTGGCCGTGATGTGAAAACTTGTATAACAGTCGAGACGAGACAGCGCTACGCCAGTCTTCATTAGTTACAAACTGTGATTAATCACAGCTTCTTTCTTGAGATTAGAAGCTTCGAAAGTTCGACATGAAAAAGGGATCAAAGGGATACGAGGAATATCTTTTAAGAAGTTTTGGGAATTTCTTTGAAACTTTTCAGGAGTCAAAGTTCAAGTTGTGTATGATTGGGAATTGATAGCATTATTTATTGTGCACAATATATGAATATAGTCAGGTGATGAAGAATTATTGAACAGCACTAAGTTTAAAATGAATCCATACTTAGGTTATAAAATCCTTCAGAAACATTAATCATTTTTTCAATAATATTTTCATTGAAAGCCTCCTGACCGCAGGGTTGCCAAATTAAAGGTCTCGATTTCGATTCCAAGGCACGCACAACTTTTTGAAAGTTGTGTACTTTTTAGAAATAAATATCACAGCTTCCGTCGCCAAAAGCACGTAAAAATATGATCCTTGTCCTGACGGTTTGCTGTCCTATTGGACTATGAGAGTAAGGGAGCACCACAAGACACCACCTGTGTTGACGCACACGCTTGTGCACTATAATATTATGTATGCGCAGCTGGTTAGGATCTCGCGATATTATAAGTAAGTGTAAAAAACAACATAAAAATTAAAAAAAACGAGTTTCAACCATGAGAGGTACGAAAAAACAGGATTCGATTCTCGGACAAGACTAGTCGAATCATGAAAATCGATCAAGTTTTTTTGGAGGAATATCTTAACAAACATTAAGTTAAGAATTCAAGAGGATAAATAAATTTAACGCTTACTTACCTGGAAATTAAAGCCAATAGTTATCCCGGAAAATATTATATTTGTTCCGAATGGGGATCACAAAGAAATCTATTACTATCAAAAAGTTAGGAACCTAAATCCAATTTCGTCCCGGACAATTTATGTCCTTGAATTGTGAAATCTATCTGATTTCAGGGATATCTTAGATGAAAGGCCTTTTGTTGCTATTGTGTTTTGAACAGACAAAAAGATTGGGTATCTAGTAGGGACGATTGTAGACCTTAGCTGGGGATTGTGGTTTGCAACGCATTTCCGCATTGAGTTTCTGGTAAAGAGGAAAATGAACACTCCAGTAACATCAGTCGTTTAGGTTGTGTTGTTACGCACGCTAAAGCGATGTGTCAATCTCTAATGGAATCACTTCTTTCACTTAGTCTGAACGTTCACTTCGACGATGTAAGAAATCATCAAATCAAGTACGTTGCGTGTAATATCTGTCCGTCTGTCAAAAGGATTTATCTTATGGACTGTGGTAGCTAGGAAGTTGAAGCTTTACGGCAATACTTAAAAAAACTCATGCTGCATGCTAATAACAAATACTTGGGTTAATAAAATGTTGTACCTAACTGTCATAAGAATTTCTGCCTTCAAAATTAATATTTCGCCTTTCCGAATTGCTTTTTCTAGCAACATAAGCATACATACATACATACTATAAAAGTCGCGGAATATCACTTCGTGTTTACCAGGGCGGAAGAAGACGGTGAAGAATACTTACGCCTAAGCCGCAATCCGTCATGAGTTTTAAAGCGGTTTAGATGTTTCAACATCATCCTAGATTAAATGGCAAATAACTACATACAGTTAGGTAGTAAACCAACCTGTATAAGTCATATAAAAATTTCAATCTATATTTGCTTTTCTTAGCAATCGGTATCGATCTACAAGGCAACGAAAATAGAAAACGTTCGCTAAGTTTAGCCTGCAAACCTAATTATATATGTACCTAAAAATAAATATTTTGGGTCAATGCCGTTGATATATTGGGATATTTTTGATAGCTTCCTCGCAAAAGACAATTTCGTGAAGTAAAATATCAATAGATTTTCCGTATAACTTTTAATGTGTCGTCACCCATAGAGAATATCTTCTTCCCAAATTAAGTTATCTTTGAAACAAAGTTTTTACTTTACGTATCTTCACATTGCCTAAACTCCTGGTACTTTAAGACAGTTTTTAACTTTTCCAGTCTTTTGATAAAGCTTGAATTGCTCAGAGTTTTTACACACTAATAAATCGTCAAGTTTATGTTCCTTTTAAGTCAGGAAAACTGAGGAAATTCAAGTTATTTAAAACGATGGGGGTAACTTCTTTTCGCAAATATTAAGAAGTTACGCATAACATAATCTTTAATCTTGTGAATTTGGTTTCATCGCGAAACTCAAACAAAATGATTTCCCATAATTAATTCAATTTATGAAAAAAAAACATCGGATTTTATCTGTCTTAATTATATATTTTTTGCATTAAAAAAAATTAAGTGAAAACCAAAGGTATTACTCGAATTTCACTAGGGTGTCATAAAAGCAAGGAACCCACTTTTATTGCCAACGTTTCCACTTACCAGTTTGCTTATAACAGCAAGAACAATAACTAATTAAACTTTTCGGCTTAATATTCGTAACTTTGTTGTTAGTTGCGGAGGTCGGCTCATGCAAAATGCTGGTTTCAGCAAATCTGATGATACAAAATATTTAAGGAAAAGGTTTAGCAAAGTGTTAGTAAGTTTTTGCTATATAAGACAACTAGCTGTTGCCCGCGACTTCGTCCCCGTGGGTAGAAGATATAATTTATGATTTATACCTGTCCAGTTTTTTTTCACATTTTCCATTGTATCTTCCCTCCTATTAGTCGCAGCGTGATGGTTTATAGCCTAAAGCCTTCCTCGATAAATGGTCTATTCAACACAAAAAGAATTTTTCAATTTGGACCAGTAGTTCCTGAGATTAGCGCGTTCAAACAAACAAACAAACAAACTCTTCAGCTTTATATATTAGTATAGATTATGACTAGGAATGTGTAAGTAAATGGGTATGTTAAAAGCAAACTGGGCTGGACTTATTTCAATGAAATTTACTATGACACCTTGGTTTGAAATATAGGCTAGGTTTATCCGACTTAATTAAAAGAGGGTACTGTTTCGCAGCTACAATCGACATCCAGGCGGGCGAAGTCGCCAGCAACAACGAGTAAAGCACAAAACCCACTTAAAATCACATTAAGTTTTCTCTATCTGACTTCAGCATCTAGATCGTATGGTAATGTTACAAAAACAGGTGCAAAGCAAACTAACGAACAGCCAGGAAGAATAGCTCCGACATGTTATGCTTGCCTGGTAATTTGCATGTTCGAAGTTACATTGTTATGGCCCATAAAAGGCCATTGCTATTGTTGGCTGTAAAAAGTACTACTTAGTAAGTGGCTACTTCATTGATTAACATTTTAATGACTTCTAGACTATTAGGTATTTTCAACCGACTTCAAAATAAGAGGAGGTTCTCACTTCGTCTCTATTTTGCTATAGAACTTCGACACTAGGTATTTTTCAAGATATATACTAGTCTGTGATTAGCTAACTATGAAAAACATGGTACTGTTGGTAAAAAAATTAGGTATATCGTGGTCAAAACAGCACTGTGTAGATCTTAACATTCCTCCCTACTAGTCCCTACCCTATCAACTACAATTTCAAAAACTCACAAACTCCTTAAAAGTACTACGGTTTTGTTTACTACGGAAGCAAATTACTTAATTGTTTTCCGTGCAAGAAAAACACTGCAAGAAATCCATCCTACAATGAGACCAGCAGCTATCGTGTGCATTGATTGATTGCCCGACTACTCCGACAAATTGATTGCTTTCTGAACAATAAAACATTCACGCGCTCGATCTAATTTACATTAAGGAAATGTGTCTCTTCTTAGTCGTTGTGTAAAGTAAAGTATTAATTTCATGTCCCCCGCGTGATCTTGCCTTGTCAACAGATGTTTCCGAATTTGTAAACCAAAACTAGTTAGTTGCTAGCAACCAATAAATTATTCTCTGTTTACTCCAAAACCTCAATAAATCGGGATATCGGATCAACCATAATTATTAAATCTCGCAACCTCGCCGCCAATCGGGCTACCTATTGAACTTTCTACTCGGTACTCGGTACTAGGAAACTATAAACTTTAAGGAGGTGTAATTTCACCCGAAAGGGTGTTATTTATTGGTAAACGAGCTCTTCTTGGAAGTAATACGTTCTATCCAAACATAGACAGTTTATTTCCGAAAGTTGATGCACGTAAACCTTTTTTTATTAGACTAACTTAAAACGCTTTAGAGAAAATATTTACTCTATTTTCTTTGCTAGGAAGTTCGCAAACATAACTTTAAAAGATGAACATCGCCTTCACATCGTTGAAAACATCTCAAGAAAGCATCGAAGCTTCCGGCCTTTAAAATACCTCCACTTAACTCCTATAGCTTTCTGAAAGCCTGGTACTTCAGTCGAGAAGCTTGTAAAAGAAAGAAATCTTTTTATGTCAAAGGCGGGTTTGGCAGGAGAGAATAATTTATTTGACGTTTCGGTAAGATTAGATCCCCATATATTTTTCTTGTGTATGGAAAAACACGAAAAGTGTTTCTTTGCAGTTATTATTTTCCTGCCAGCATTTTTCGCCATGTCGCATTAAATATGAAAGAGGAAACAAGTTTTTGAGGTAATTTTGTTACTTATTTTAATTAAATGTGTAAATGGGACACTAACATAGCAGGATGCGGCCATGCTTCAGCCATAAATATTATAATTAAGGTTCTTATTAGACTTGCTTCTAGTAATTGCTGAATCTTCATTCAGTCTACCTATTAATTTATTACGCCATAATATTTTATGCTTCTGAATAAGGGGAAGTGTAAATAAGCGTATAATTAGAGAAAATACAATTTTCATGTAAATATGTTAATGTAATTTCAATTTTAAATCACTCGAGTTTTGCAACTTTTGGCCACAATTCAATGTTTAATTTCCATAAAATATGAAAACAAATTATTAGGAAAGAAAAAACTATGAAAATGAAATGTGAGGTGCTTTTTCATAATGTATTTTTGTTAGTTAACTCACATCATAAAAAAAACGTCCTTAGTGCCATAATAAAGCATGATCTTATATCTGTATTGTTTTTGCAGCAGGAAAAACCCTAAAAGACCGCATTAAAGTGGCATCAGCAAAATAGATTTGTGTTTATTTTAGATCGAACGATTCATATTTGGCTGCCACAATGTTTTCGCAAGCTTTACATAATGAATTTAAATTTTGTGGAATCAAAAATAAAACACGCTCTAACTCAGCTTACACGTGTGCGTGCGATTGACAGTGATTGATTTTTAAGAAAAAAGTCTTTATTGGCGTTGTAAAAAAAATCTGTCTAAAAAGAAGTGTGAATTCGAGCAGAGCCCGTGCCTCGAGCAGGGTCGAGGCGCCATCTTTATTTTTATGAAAGGAGTTTGATTATGTCTTTTTTGTACCTGAAGGGCGCAGCTGCACTGGAAATACCACACTCACCAATTTTTGACCAGATTAAGATATTTTTTTTCCAATTTGGAGGAAATGGGCACAGATTACTGACCACAGAATCCGAAATGACTGACAATCGCACGATAACGTCGTAGTACAAACAAAGGTGAACTACCCGATGGTACATTGTTCTTTTTGACTGTATAGTTTCATGTCTCCCGCGCTCGTTGAGGCAAAAGAAATCACTGCGTAGTGTTTATAGTTTTGCAACCAGTAAACTGAAACAGAATAGTGAAATCGAATTGTTTTCCAACTTATTTTGCAACAATATTGTTTTATCCACATCGCGTTATCCAAAGCCGGAGTTCAATACATAAAACAGTTTTTTATTGCAATACGAATAAATTGGCGTTTCAAGAAAAACGTTGCCGTTTGAGTCGGATTCTGAAAACAATAGTAAAATAGTATTTCGTGTGATGCAAGCGGTATTTAATCATCTGTTCATTCAATATAATGGTGTTTATCGAGTAATAACTGTTTCGACTTTTGTTGCGTTATATCTTTTGTATGACATGTTAGGACATTCAGGACCTTCCTATGCCATACCGAGGAAGCAATCCATCAATACATCATGCCATTATACGAATTTTGAGGACGCACTAGAAGCCGCAGACGCCAAGTTTTCTTTGCCACTCTGGTCTATATTCTTCATCGAATCCTCATGCCACGGAGGCCTGAACTCGCGCCAGGCCTGCAGCATCGAGTCTGCTGCCAGGGCACACCCTCTATGGCAGATCACTGTCTTCTTCCTATCTCCAGTTTCCGAGCATACTCTAAACCACAGCTGTCTTCGAACTCTCAAACAATTTAGAAACGTCAAGTTTGTTAGAATTAAAATAAAAGAATTTACTGAAGACACACCTCTGGAATCAATGATATCGGAGAAACATCTTCAAAACAGTTCATTCCCGGTAGAAAACTATTCGAATGCTTTGCGATATTTGATTTTATATAAATGGGGAGGAATATACTTGGACACGGACATGCTGGTGATAAAAAGCTTGTCGCCTCTGGGTGCCAATTGGGTTGGGACGGAAGATCGCAGGCATATTAATGCTGCAGCTTTGGGAATATCTTCAGATACTATTGGGACACAGTTTGCCGCCGATCTCCTTGGGTACGTTTGAGGACACTTCGCTTATCTCAATACGAATAACAAAAGCAAACAAAATGGCTATCGAGCTAAACACCAAAGAATCTTCTATCTATCCACCATTAGAAGTTTGGAGAATAAGGAATTTATTATGTTGCGCACTACAAAAATAGTTTTTGACGGTCGGTCAACTTTTTTATAAGTAGTTAGTCCATATTAGAAATGTAAAGAGTTGAGTAAGGTCAGTTAACTCCTTTTGATATAATGAAATCGTATAATTTTTATTAACTATCGTGACACTGCATATCATTCAGCGAAATGCGCGACCGCTAACGTCAGTTTGACTCGCGATCCCGCCGCGTCAGCTCATGATTAAGGACTCCGGTTGGATCCGAAACTAGTCGGGCTACCCCGATAAATACGCGTGAGTAAACCGTGGCATCATTAAATTATAAATCGTATATTGTTTCAGGGAGTTCACAAGAGAATACAAAGCTCGCGTTTCGGGTGCCAATGGCCCAAAGTTGATTACCAGGGTTCTAGAAAAGAATTGGTGCTACCCATATCAGTTCAAGGAATGGTCGACCATGACTTGCAGGGGTAGGTACACATATCAGTGACCTCCTCAACCCAGCTACCTGGGCAACACGATCTCCCTTAGTAAGACTGTTTGTCAGGCTGTCAAACTTCTGACTACCTGTAATGACTGTCAAAGACGTATGAATAACAGCCGGGACTCACAATTTAACCTGCCTTCCGAATCACGGAGGAACTCGCCATGACAAAGATGGTCATCTACGGACTAAATACGTCAAGCGTAGCCTACCCTGTGATCGATTCACTTAAGCAGTTATAGCTTAGCCACGAGCTCCTCCTTTATTTAAAAAAAATATTGCTTAATAATTTTATTCTCAATATTTCCGTTCCAGGAATAAGCGTCTACAGTCCTAGGTTATTTTACCCAGTACACTACAGAAAAGGAAGAGAACTTTTTGAAAGTTCAAACTTGGATATATTAAATAATGTCACTTATGCCGTTCATACGTGGAATCGTTTGACAAAAAACTATACAATATCAAATAATTCGCCGTATGAAAGATTAGCGAAACGGTATTGTCCAAGTATTTATAACTTTTACGGAAATAAATTTGGAGAATAGAAGAAATAAGTTTTGTTTTGCATCACCAACCAGCTCTCTTGCCGCACTGGGGTCACGGTGCTGCAACAAGTTCTGGACTAGGATCTGCTGCCCTAGTTCAGAATCTGCTAGCCAAGTCAGATCTTAGGCTATATAATTATTATCCTAAGTTATAAGAGGAAATTATGTTTTATTCTATATTATTAATGAATTTCAAGATAATAGGGATGATGACAATTTTTTTGCAATAATGGATACGTATTTTTTTATTTGTCTCGCAAACATAAATTGACCAAATTACAGTGAATGAAACTTACGCGTGACGTCACAATTGATTGATAAATTTTACTCTATCGTCACAAGCATGGAGAGGGGTCTCCTAAACTTTAAAGCAGTTAATCTTTGTCAATTCTAGTTTTTCAATTATCTAACTGAGGGACTAATGAGATTTTTTCATTTTATACCCAGTCATCATCCCTATTAATAAACTAGTATTTTTTTTAGAAAAATAATTTCATAAAGAAGTTTCATTTATATATTACACTAGTACACAAACACGAGAGATAGCAACACCAATGAAAACTTATTTATTACAGTACAGAAGAGTTACCCACACTGGGTGCCGTGAGCAAGATGAGTTCATTTGACTCAAGATACTACTAGTCAAATCTTCACCAACAGCCGCACTTAAAAACGAGAATTTCGTCTCGAAAACAGGAAAATCACATCAAAAGAAATTGTATTCATTCGCGATTTCTCGATCCCTTAGAAATAATGATCAAAATGTTTTTGAACGAGCTTTAAAGGTGAAGTAACGAAATGTTTTCTTTTTCATCTAACAAAACGAGGTCGGCAGTATGAAAAATGGACTTACTTCAAAAACGTCTAATGTTAAGTTTGAGAAATATTCGCGAGGGGTGGAAAGCGGAATCCGATTGAAGAAACAAATAAATTGTGTGTGTTTAGAACTTTTTCGGCCTTTGAAATACGGCTTTAGCTTGTAATAGCAATGGCTTATAAATGTTTATAACTTTTTATTTATACATCATTAGGTTTATTCCTTCAGAGGAATAAACCATAGCATCAGTATTTTTTATCCCGTATATTTTAGACAAAAACCTTTTTAAAATTCCGTTCTCTTTATAATATGGTACGGAATCCTCTGGTAGAGATCTCGCCTTGTCTAAGCTCCTGGTACTCTACTTTTATGAGTGTCGGACTGCGTGATATGCATTATTTTTAAGTTGATTTAGGGCCGATTTTTCAATCGCCAGAAAACTTTTATTCGACGAATATGTTTGGCGTTATGACAGTTTTTGTATAGAAAATATGTTAAACGGCCATATTTATTCCTCGGATAAAAGTTATCTGGCGATTGAAAATTGAAAAATCTGTGTAAAACAAATCCTGTGTGTGTATTTCTTCAAGAACATTTCGAGTGAAAGCGTAATAAACAAACTTACATTCAGATTTAATATAAGAAGAAATTAACAAAGTATAGGATGAATCACCAATAATCATGCACGTGTCGACGAGATGCACAACCTACATCAAACTGATTTATACCTTCATATTATGAAGTCCTGGTACACATAATTGTATTACCGCCCACATGACCCTTCGTGGAAGCCAGGTAACAAAACAATCTGGAACGCTTCTGTCATAAAGAGATTTCCTCGGAAAACTTGTGATAAAAACGTGTCGGTACTACATAAAGAAAAACCGCGGAGTGTTGAGACACTCCACGACCCCGGTACGCTTTGAGATTTTAAGGCCACGCTTTGTGTAAATTCTGTGACAATTAGTTGATTGTTAAAAGCTGCCGCGAATATTTTGGAGATTCTGTCATGTGGTGTGTTTACAATCGTATTTATTACTCGCCCTTCACACAACCAAAGTGAGATACCCAGTAATTTTATTCTCAAAGCGACTATCGACCGCTTTAAGTAACTCGAAGGGTTCATAATATTCATACAGTCACGCGTCGTTGAATACTAAACCGATTCTATATGCTTCGGACTTCGGAGCCTTGTTTGAATCGCGTTTCTGCGTTTTTGATATGAAATTTCCTTTGCGACGAATTGTATAAATATTTCCAGTTTACATAAAACATAGAAAATGTGAACGTATACGATAGTCGAAAATAATGTATTCCCAATTTTTTGGAACTCATAATTTATTTTTTCAAGAATAATATGTTAATTTCAAAATTTATATTGCAAAATTCAATAATATTTTGATAGAAAAAACAAATCCAACAAAAAAAGTAATTTATAACCACGATCACAATAACAACTCGAACACACATACCAGGACAACATAAAATAAAAGAGTTTCAATAACATTCAATCACAGTTTATTCAGTTGCAAGTCCCAAGACTGCTTTGAATCGAATCCGAAGTGAATTGAATTCGCATTCCGATGAAATTTTCAATTGATGTTTTGGTCGTTGTGAACCACAGAAGTTCAGCCGTGTATGTTTGTGTATTCAAGACTTAACGGGATAAACAGACACTTGCTCGCTCCCACTTCCTGTAGCGCATACAATCCTAGTATAATCCCATCTTGCCTCAAATAATATTTATATTCAAATGTCAGTTTGTTTGGTAACTTTCACTCCTAGACCGATTTAAAAAATATTCTTTAGCTATATTGACAGCAAGTACCCATAGATTACATATAGAATGTTGCCCCAAATTGCTACGGGAATGAGAACTACATGTGTTTTTGCAACAGTAGCTAAAGAAGCTATATCTGTTGGTTATATACGTTAGTGTCTAAAGTAATAAACCGATTTTGATAAAATTTGGCGTGGACTTAGAACAGCACGAAAAGAAATAAATAGCCTTCATTATTTAATTTCTATTTTTTAACCATTGATAGAGAACGGACTGCTTTGAACATAAAAATGTGTATTTCAAAAATAACATTTGACTGCACGGATAGCCGACTAGTTGAGGTCACCACGCAAAACCCACTGAGCGCGACGTGTCGCGGGTCCGATCCCCGCGTAAGACAGGCATTTGTGTGATCCGCGAATAGTTCTCCTGAGTCTGGGTGTCTTTGTGCATGTGACTTGAATGTTTGTGAAACAAGGGTTAAAGTTCTTAGTACGAGAGTCGTTATTAAAAAAAAGGATTTCAGTAATCGAGTGTCTTCTTATCTTTCCGAAAGATTTCTCATCCTGAAAAAGAAACAGTGAAGGATTACTAAGATCCGTTTTCTAAATCCCGCGATATATCGTACATAAAAACAGACTGCCAGGATCAGCCGTAACATGGGTACGGCCGGTGAAATATAATAAAAGTCACTCGACGATACTCGCATAACAGCTTATATTTAACCGACTGCGGCAGAGGCGGGTTGTGAGTTTTTTTGGTAATTTCGGTAATGTTAAGAGTTTGATGTATTTGATTTGAATGACTCAACTCAATTGCAAAATCGAGGAAAAATGAGAACTTGAAGTTATTGTTTCAAGTCAGCGATTGGGCGTTAGGTCGTCTATCCGGTCAAACACCACGCGGCATAAACTTCTGCCGCCATAATAAATAAGAAAAACAATCAAAATGGAGGCAACGATTGGTACCGCCAAAAATTTAAAGGGTTTTTTGCAAATTTTTCAACCCTGTTCTACGGAACCTTCCCTGTCACAACTCCGACTCGCACTTAACCTGATTTTTCAAGTTTATCACAATCATACTACGCCCGCGATTTATATAAAAAAATATCCGGTGTGAAGTCCGGGTCAACCCGACTGCGTCAGATGGAGGCAATGTTAATTCAATTTAAAAAAGTCTTGAGCTGCTAAGTTGGTCTATATTTCAGCAATGAAATGATATAACACTTTATTTCAAGGGCAATAAAGCTTTATTTCCGTCGTTTTCTTTTGTGCAGTTGCGAATATCGTAATTTTGTCTTGTAAGCCGTTTCGAATTTATGCTTGCCTGGTACTTTTTTGTAATGGTGACATTTTGCAATGTCAAATGAAACAATCTCCACGATAAAATTTTAAACGAGTTTTTAATGTATTCAAAGAGGAACAAGTCCAACGAAAGCCTACATATTAAAGGGCATTTATTGTCCATCCATTCGTCTATCAAACGTCTATTTTTCTCTTGAGATCTTGAAGTACAAAAATGTGAGTTAACAACTTTTTTCACAATGCACTTCTTAGCAATTTATTTAATAACTACAAACATATAAAAGTTCTAAATAGGTACTCAAACTATCTCTCCTATTAACTTTTTATTGTTCTTGAAAGAAAACAGAACACATATACTTATACTTTAACTATAGATATATTCAACGACGCACAAGAATTATTAAAACTTAAAAAAAACGTCTATATTATCTATACTAATATATAAAGCTGAAGAAATTGTTTGAACGCCCTAATCTCAGGAAATCTGGTCCAAATTGAAAAAAAAAAATTGTGTTGGCTTTAGGCTATAAACCATCACTCTGCGACTAATAGGAGCGAAGATACAATTGAAAATGTGAAAAAAAAACAGGGCAGGTATAAATCATAACTTATATCTTCTACCCACGGGGACGAAGTCGTCGCGGGCAACAGCTAGTAATAAATATAGGTGATAGGTAAACACCTCTTAACCTGCAACAACCATAGAGTTAATGTGCCGTATCAAAATAAACATCGAAAGCAACTGTTTACAGTCGCCAAATAATAGGAAATATAGTATTGCTCGACGAACTCGGTCCAACATGACAGTAATGCGATTTATTATTGAATTCAGCTTCTGAGTATCAAGTTACAGTCTGAAGGCTCACGAAGGCTTTTAGTGTTTTCAGTAATTGTATGAAGGAAAGCACGTTTGGAGTTAAAAGTTTCAGATTATTGTGTATGACGCCTGCGGGAAATGTAATAGCAACTAGAGTTCTTGTGTGTTGCTATTATATGTACTTTTGTACTTGTGGTTTTATCCGAGTTTTTGCCGGTACTGTAAAAATGTTTTTTTTTTTTAAACCGGCCTCTTCGCTAGTATAACAAATTTTCATGGAAACGAATATTTTAGGCTAAAAATTTAGAGCAAAAGTAGTAAAAAGTAAACTAGTACACAAGGTAAAGTCTAGACTATACCTAACGCTACCTATCTGAGAAAAACAAAACATTCTGATTTCAATATCATTCGAAATAAAAGAAAAACAAAGTTTTCATACCTAGTTTGTACAATTAAAAAAATAATAGCAAAATCAACGATCCACTAAAAATAAAAAATCACCTATACAGGCGAATCCACCGAACGCAGCTAGTTAATACAAAGAAAAAGGTTTTAATAATTGTCATGTAGTAAGCACCCTTTAGGGATAGGAGAGTGCCCTTTAATCCGGCTACGACACCCATGAGAAGGGATTGGCCGGTTGTTAGCTGAGTAACGAGTTTAGCTTACTTACTGATTAGGCTAGGACGGCTTAGTAGCAGACTAATAGTGCGGTACGGTTGGAAAAGGAATAAGCATGAGAGGGCTTTTCAACGACGATATAAACTGTTCAAGTTTTAAAGTATTGTGACATTGGGGGTCCAGTGTAAACAGGCTAAAGAAATCTGTTAGGTTAACCCTCAAGATATTATAAACTAGCTGTTGCCCGCGACTTCGTCCCCGTGGGTAGAAGATATAAGTTATGATTTATACCCGCCCTGTTTTTTTTTACATTTTCCATTGTATCTTCGCTCCTATCAGTCGCAGCGTGATGGTTTATAGCCTAAAGCCTTCCTCGATGAATGGTCTATTCAACACAAAAAGAATTTTTCAATTTGGACCACAAGTTCCTGAGATTAGCGCGTTCAAACAAACAAACTCTTCAGCTTTATATATTAGTATAGAAGTATAGATTTATGACCGTAACAACCATCGCTTAATCGAAATCTTATTTTTTTTTTGTATTTTTTGATATCGTGTGACATGTTTTTAAATCTTTTTAAAAGTAGTCATTATAGGTACTTGAAATAAGCTAAACCAACATCGAGTAATTTGACATTGTTTGCATTGCAAGATGGGATCTTAAATTTAAGGAACGGATCGAAATTTTGATGCACCTAACCCTTACTACAGGGCCCCAATTCTGCTATTAACAATGGCCGATGAATGAATGAAAATTTGCTTAAAGTAACACTTATCGTATACTCTTAATAATTTTTCCTAAACAATAATTGGAAATTCAGTGCGGGACGGTACCCTCAAGGACAATACAATTAACTCCTAATTATAGTATTGGCAAAATGCTGAAGACAACAGGAATAATTTCAAATTTAATCCAATTGCCATTAATTCATCGGCAATTGTAAAATAGCAGAATTGGGGCCCTGATAAACATTTACTGTGTGCAACTACAACATTTTGTAATATCAGACATATCCTCTAAGTTCTTTTCTAATCGGTATAAAGCACAAAAGTGCAAAAGCTACTAAAACAAAGTCGTTTACAACATTTTTGATACCACTTGTTTCATAACGGTTTACTCACGCGTATTTATCGGGATATTATGAATATATAGAATACTTAACCACCATATTAAGTATCCCTGAGTTTTGTTACGATAATGATTTCTTGGATCAATCTCTGCCCCCAAGAATAAAAAAAACATCGTTCATGGAACCTACGTATATACGCGAGTCAAACTGCGGGGCACAGCTAGTCTTTAACAAAAATACATACGACACATCCAAACTTCACGTAGAAAATATCGTGTAATTTTCTGTTAAAGATAATACGGTGAGTATATTAAGGATCAAGTCTCACCCCTCATAGCGTAGTTCAAGTTTCTCCAAAGGAAGGAAAAAAGTTAATTTTCCATTTGATTTAATCCCTCCCTTTGAGGTTATAATCTTAACCTTGTTTACGAATATCGAGTACTTTTAGCTGATAACTTATATGTATACTTTAACAATTGGGGGCCTGTTGGTCTAGTGGTTAGTGACCCTGACTGCTATACCGGAGGTCGTGGGTTCGATTCCCGCCCAGGACAAATGTTTGTGTGATGAGCACGATCATTTGTTCTGTGTCTGGGTGTAATTTATCTATAATATGTATGTATTTAGAACTATATAAGTATGTTTATCAGTTGTCTAGTACTCATAACACAAACTCTGCTTAATTTGAGACTAGATGGCGTTGTGTAAATGTTGTCCAATTTTTTTATTTCTAGCTATTGCTCGCGATTTCGTCCACGTGGTTAGGATTTTGCCCGTTTTTTCCACATTTTCCATTGTATCTTCGATCCTATTAGTCGGAGCGTGATGTTATATAGCCTATAGCCTTCTTAATCCAATGATTTTTCAATTCGAACCAGTAGTTCCTGAGATTAGCGCGTTCAAACAAACAAACTCTTCAGCTGTATATATTAGTATAGATAGATTATTAAAACAATGCTTTACATCGGGAACTGTTAGGATTTTTCAACCGACTTCAAAAAGGCGAAGGTTCTTAATTCGTCTGTATTTTTTCATGTTTTTAACTTAAAAATTCGGAATGGATGGACCGATTTTGTTGATGCTTTCTTTATTTTAGGTTAAAAAGCTTTCATTTAGTCCCATAAAAATTACATTCAAGTAAAATACAAAAAGTATACATTATTGTTGTTTATTTCTGGCATAGGTAACAAAATGTTGATATAAAAC
Source organism: Trichoplusia ni (assembly GCF_003590095.1). Lineage (NCBI taxonomy): Eukaryota > Metazoa > Arthropoda > Insecta > Lepidoptera > Noctuidae > Trichoplusia > Trichoplusia ni. The sequence goes on from NC_039482.1 coordinate 16,208,552, forward strand.
AGAAAATAATCTAAAGCCTATAAAAAGAGACATTCACTATAGCATTCTTTTTAAATAATGATGTCTGAAATACGTAAATGACTATAGCATATTATAAAATTCGAGAAATGAGACTATTTATATTATCCATACAGTTTTTGAAATTTGAAAATACCTCTATCGTCAACTATTCCCATGTTAAAAAAAAAACGATGGCCGCAAACAGTACAATAAAACATATAATAAAAAAACAAGTATTCCATCAATTATTCGAAAACAAGTCTTTTGATACCAAAATTGAATCCTTATAAGTCTGCCGGTTTAAAAATCGCTCTATTAACGAAACACGGTTCCCCCTACAATATTTATTACATTTACCAAACAGAGCGATCTTGATAAGAAGACAAAACATCATCACAAAAGCTCAATAGCGTTTTAATTAACTTTTCAGATCATTGTGAACTCATTATACATCGAAAGCGCTTAATTGTTGCGTGGAAAGCGATTTTATCGTCTGTTTTACATGTTTAAAGGTTTAACATGTTTAAATTAACTAGGAAATGTCATGAGATCATAACTTTTCCTGGTAACTACTGGACGCTTAACGAGGCATTTTACAATAACACTTTTATAGTTGTAAAAGCGAGACAGGACGGTATGTTTGTGAGGGCCGTCTCTTTCATACAATCGTGACAATCTTCCTTTTAAGTCTTGGTGGGTCTACAAATATTATTCAAAGCTTAATTGATTTTATTTACGTAAATAACAATTTTTTAAAAGAGTTGTTTCTATCGTAACAATGTTTATATGTACGCCGGTTATTGGAAAGTAAACGTGATATCAGAATTAATTAAAGCCCACTTAATGAAATTATTCTCTGACATATTGACATTGCTGACACGTGGTAGAAATTAAGCGTTGTAATGAAATTCTTGTAGCTACATCAATATAAACGAGACTAAGACAGTAGTTTAGAGGTTAATAGTCAACAGCGTTGCTCGAATACTAAAAGGATAATCATTATTAAGAGGCCGTTAAACCTGATGCTATCTCTATCACTTTAAAGGGCAAAATAACGACGGATAGATTTAAGAACGTTCTTAAAGTTAATTTATTGTACTTACTTATCTTCTCTTCTATTCTCTAATCTTGAAGAACAAACGCAGCTAACACCAGCATAAAAATCACTAGGAGCGCAGACATGAGCACAATTCATCTCAATCAACGAGATGTTTTAATAAGATCACGATTGTATTAACGCGATCACGCGTAATCCTTATAGCATATGTGCGCCTGGTACTTTTCGATCGGTACAAGGTAAATAGTTCCTGTGGGGTTTGTGTGTTAGGAATGAATGATCGTACCTGTGCATCTCCCGCGCGTTGCTGGCGTGCTGGTACGCGTGTAAGCGATCGCACGGTCGGGGGCACACTGCCGCCTGTTGGTTAAGTAAGGGTGGTCTACGTGTGTATAGAGCTGATAATACCCCCTAACTGTCCTAAACACTAAAATATTGTTGGTAAAATTCCTTCAATCTATTGCATTCTATACAACAGAGGAATTTACTGATCCATTGATCGTTGAGGAATTACATTTTTATGTAAGCAGATAGAAAGGTATATGAAACAGATATTTTTGTACAGGTTAACACCACAAAGGTTTATACCACGCAAAGAATCTAGTTCGATGTCCAAAACCTTATTTTTCTACATGCATTCACATTGCAGTTACAATGTCAAGCATAGACTAAGACGATGATTCTGGCGTGGCTCTCAAGGTGGACTACCTCATCTCGTCATCTGCCTCGTCATCTCACAAGAAACACTCTTTGCAGCTATATCTTTCTTGTGTGTTCGTGTATTTTACACAATTCATCCATAGTTTCCTTGGTTTTCCTCTTCCTCTATATCTATGCCTATACCAAGACATACATCAAAAAAAACCAATAAAACCTAAATACAATGTGTGTATTCCCAGCTCTATAGATTTCCGTAGCCAGTTAGAACGCGGTGGGCGGGAGCGAGCCACTCGCCGCCCAGCAACAGTTTGTATGGGTTACCAACTGCCGCTCTAATAACACCATGCCCACTGGGGTACTGTTAGTGTCCAATGTTACCACGGTAATTGCTATACGATATAATGGAGTTTTAGACAAAAAAACGTCAGGGGTTAGAAACTTTTCCCTTTAATGTGGGTAAAAATATGAAAAAGTTTAGTAAAAAGTAAAAAATGTTTTGTTGTTAAGTTAAAATTTCATACAAAGATTTTTTTAGATTACAAAGAAAAAAGTAACCCTTTAATAAAATCCAAATAAATAGTAGCAATCTTTAGTTTTTCATTTGTTTTTATCTCTAGTGTTTCTTAAGATTTTTATAAAATAAATATGTAACATCAATTTGTTCAGCAAAAACATTTAAATCTTATCAAGAGTTACCAATAAAAAAACTAAAATGTACGTCTTTAACCTGCATTTTTTTTCTCACCAAACTCCCACAATTGTGGTAAATCTAAATAACAACAACACCGAATCTAACAGAAAAAGCTTCTATTATCCGTCCAATACAAATTGTCACTCACACTTAGAACATTATCTCTTAGATAGGACGACCCATCTTTGTCGTGTTACATTTGAAGCTGGGCGAGTAAAACTCATTTACAATGATACCTTGCGATTTTCAACCTTACATCAGAAAATATAGAGTTTAGTATTCATGAACAAGGAAAGTATAGTAGTGTGACCTATATGAGTTTCATAGTGTTCTTTTATAAACGTGTTTGATTGACAGCATTGATTTTACTTTTTAATTTTCTAACATTGCTAGGCTTAGTTCAACTTAATTGGTATTTAAAGGGTCGTGTTGGCTGAATAAATAAACAACATTCTTTCGATATTTTTTTTCCTCATAATTATTTTTGTTTTGATATAGGACTTCGCTGTTTTCTTTTTTATGGTATAAAGTTTGCGAATGTTTGCAAAGTATTTTTTTATTATGATTATTTCTTTTTAGACAATGTTTCACAAACAAACGGGGAGAAAACCATTCCGCTATTTACAACTGCCGGTTAATTTATGGAAATTCAGTACGGAAAACTCACCAATACTATAAATTCCCAATTATTGTGTTGGCAAAATGTGTCAAATTTAATCAAATTTTAATTTAACTATCGGCAATTGTAAATAGCGGTATTGGGGCCCAGGCGGAAAGAAAAAAGAGACAAGGTGAACCTCTAGGACAATAATTAAAATTTTGTAAGATGTTAAATAAATCTATACTTCTATACTAATACTAACTAAATATAAAGCTGAAGAGTTTGTTTGTTTGTTTGAACGCGCTAATTTCAGAAACTACTGGTCCAAATTGAAAAAATATTTTTGTGTTGAATATACCATTCATCGAGGAAGGCTTCAGGCTATAAACCATCACGCTGCGACTAATAGGAGCGAAGATACAATGGATAATGTGAAAAAAAACAGGGCAGGTATAAATCATAAATTATATCTTCTACCCACGGGGACGAAGTCGCGGGCAACAGCTAGTTCTGTAATAAAATAAATATGCAAGGACAGACAGCCCCTCATTAGTGGAATGAAAATATGATATTACTAACACAGGTTAAAGTAAGTAAACTACCAGGAGCCCATAACAGCTAAGTTGGTGTTTACAAAGTACTACAATGACGGTAATAAAACTAATTGACGAGGGCCCACCCAGTGTCGCATTACTGTGCCAACTTCCGCATCACTTCATTGCGTTTATGATGCCTTGGTACTAATCATGCTGTTTATGTTGACTATGTTATGGGGTCAACACTCGCTACTTTCTTCATAAGCATAATATAGTTTGTCATTTCTTCTGTTTCTTATTACCTAATTTATGCAGGAATAACTTTCGCAAGCAAAATATTAACCTAATGGCAAAATGACTATGAAAAAAGGAAATGCTTTGAGAAACCCCCAAAAATAATAATCTTGTATTTGTTCCAACTTTCATCGCTTTTGATACCACATGTCTAAAAATAAGCTGTAGAAAAAAAAAATCAAATCCATGAAATAAATTCGTATCCTAAACAACTCACACTCATCTTGCGTCCGGCTTCAAAATAAACTTCTTCATTAACAGAAAAATACATCCGATTTAAAATCAAAACCTCTGATTTGAATTATGGGACCAAATGACTGCTATTTATTCTTAAACGAAAAAAGACAATCTGCCTATCGGGTCCGAAGCTAGTAAAGATAAAAAAGACAAATAGAAAACGTCCTTCTTTTGAAAGTCAGTCGAAAAGTCAAGGCAAACGAACAAATATTCAATGGTCTGTATTGTTTTTACAACGTAGACATTTGTAGAACTCATTAAAAGCATATTTTTCACTTGTTCATTTCTTTTACTTTGAATGGGACGAAATGAGGGCCTTTGGGGGGACTAAATTAGTCGCTCAGAACTCTACTATGTACTAACGAGGCAGGCTTACATGTCTAAATGGGCTCTGTAGTCATAGATGCTCATTGTAAATGGGTACATCCTAATGTCATAAATGTTCTTACGTTCGTCAATTTACTTATAACAGGTCAACATAAATAGAAAATATTGTGTGGTGCCTTTACGATCTGAGCAGATTTTTGTGTTAGTTTTAGTAAAATGGATGGATATCATGGATAGCATGGTAGCAAGATAGCAAGTTCACATCTAAGATGGGTATTTATTAAATTGTCAAAATTGGCATTCTTAATTGGCTTGAGACACTGAAAATATTGAAATTGTGCTTCCTTCCTATTATAACTATTATAAAAATAAAAATAATAATCTTATAGAATGCGACAGGGTTCAATGCGAATAACGAGAAAATAGTTTTGCAAGGAAAATTGGTCATTCATCAAATTACTGACTTTATCATTAACGTTGCTTAACCTCGATCTTTATTTTAATTCATTTTTTAAAGCGGTATCAAAAATACATCACTTAGACATGTAAAAAATAAAGCTGCTTTTTGAAATACAGCCTGGTGTCAGAGAGATGGAACGACAGCGAAGCCTCATTTATAGGATTCCGTGTTTACACTTTCCATATCAAATCTATTATCCCTACTAATATTATAAAGGCGAAAGTAACTCTGTCTGTCTGTCTGTTGCGCTTTCACGTCTAAACCACTGAACTGATTTTAATGAAATTTGGTACAGACATAGAGTTGACCTTGAGAAAGAACATAGGATAGTTTTTATCCCAGACTTTTGAAGAGTTCTCTTGGAAACGCGATATAACCAACCTCGACGCGGGCGAAGCCGCGGGCGAAAAGTTAGTAATAAATATATTACATACACCGTTTCATAAACAAAATTCATTTACTCTTGACAAAAAAACACACGACCAGTAACATTGCGAATGACAAGAATTTTAGAGCTATGTCAGCAAATATTGCTGTGCAGTTGCTTTGTCCGCAGCAGTAATGGCAGACCAGCCACTCCAGCCCCCGCTCCTCAGCTAAATGTACCAGGATACCATCCGCGTTGAAGAGTAAGTAGTCTTGCACGTGCTTCCAAAGGTAGAAGAGGAAAACTTCGAGTATTATCATTGATATTGGAATCTGGGATGGGAAAAAGGAAATTTAATATGTAATACGCGTAGGAAAATTAATTACGCTGAGAATTTTATTATATAATTTTAATAAATATTAGATGGCATAATTTATCTGACAATCATTTTTATTGGAAACCTTAAAAATCTCTTGTCTATAGAAGCCATATTTTTTGTTAGGCGCGGGAATCCTCGTGGACAAGCAATGCGTTGTAATTCTACATGCAACTTGTTTATGATAGCCTGGTAGAATTTGTTGCTGTATTTGTTGTTAAATAAGGCAACATAAGTCTTGATCAGAAAAAGATAAGCATTCTCAAGATTTGGCAGGATTTTCCAAGACTGGTTTAGATCTTTTAATCGATTTTAATTCGATTCTGAAATGGTAGGTACTATCGAATCAAACCAATATCGATTACCTACCGCAAGTTAGGTTGTCGATCGAGTGTAGTTCTTACTTGTGACACAGTTTAATTCGATAGAAACAGAAACAGGTTCTGTCGGGAATACGTCTCTTGGTAATTCTAGAAGCCGACTGAAAAATATCTTGAGAGATATGTTAGACGGATAAAGAAGAATGAAAGCCAGGATGTGTTTAAAACCTATGATTTGGATGGCCCTAGATTCGATCCTTTCGCACGCAATAACCAAAATGTATTTTTCGAAGTCAAATATGGGTACTTTCTTTAAACACATTATTGACAAACGGTTAAGGAGGTCTTGGAAAATTGTCTCCAGGTCTTGAAAAAAACCTGGATTTCAAATGTTGAAATCTGAAACCACCTTTAGTGAGCTAGCGTGTCGATCAATGTTCCAATCTTCCCTATCTATATCTATACTAATATATAAAGCTGAAGAGTTTGTTTGTTTGTTTGAACGTGCTAATCTCGGGAACTACTGGTTCGAATCGATAAATTCTTTTTGTGTCGAATAGACCTTTTATCAAGGAAGGCTATAGGCTATATAACATCACGCTGCGACTAATAGGAGCGAAGATACAATCGGTCACGTGGACGAAGTCGCGGGAAACAGCTTGTATGGGATATAGGGAAGGTTAGAGTATTCTCCAATATATGAGTCTATGATTAGCCTTGAGACTTGAATAGTCTGGTAAATATTATTTCTATTACATTCTAAATGTAAAGTGGTAGACTGAATAGAAAATGTCAGTTACCTCTAACATATAACACACCGCCGCGCTTTTTTTCCATAACACTTGCGGAAGCAGATTAAACTTTCGAATGATCAGACACACACTGAGCAGGTACACTAGATTCGATGTAAAAAACTTATTCTGTAGGATACTAGCTGCAACAAATAAATTAACTTAGGAAGCGTTCGAACCAAGCGTCAAAGCTGAGGCTTACTACACACATCAGGGCCCCGATTCTGTTATTTACAACCTATGACTGAATGGCAATTGGATTAAATTTGAAATTATAACTACTCTCTTAATTACTTTTTCAACACAATATACATATATAATTGAAAATATATTGTATTGCTGTGAGTGTAATGGAAAAATGCTTAAAATAATACGATAGTGTCAATTTAATCCAATTCCCTCTCTTTTTTTTCATTCTTTGGCTATTTTGTAAATAGCAAAATTGGGGCCCTGGGGCCTATTACGATGTCTTAAAGTAATAATATATTTGCGGTTGTGGGAGCGTAACAGCGTGCTACATGTAACGCGGCGTCTCTCTTCCACACCTTTAATAATAGTAGGCTTCTAGGAATTAAAGAACATATTCTTACATAACTCTACTAAACGATTTATAACGATTTACACACGCGTATTTATCAGAAAGCCTGACTAAGTTCGACTTACAACCACGCCGCGTCAGCTCATGATTAAGGACTCCGGTTGGGTCCGAAACTAGCCGGGCTATTAGAATAAATACATTAGTAAACCGTTGTTAAATAAATAATTACGAATCGATCAAACGAAAGTAACTCTACTAAATATTACAATAGAAACATGATTCATACGAACAGTCAAATAGAACATGTACTTCATTAATTAAAAGCGAAAAAGCAACCACCAGGGACACGGTATTTGTCATAGAATGAATTATTATAAAACAATTGTACACAATAACAACATTGTAAATACTGTCACTTCGGATTGACGTTTCATGTGTCTTTAGTCTATGGCTGCTAGTAGTTTCAAATTGTCTATGGATTAAGGTTTTCTTACATTATGAGAAGAGGTTAGCCCTGAAGTGAGACGTTTTAGAGCATACTAATATATAAAGCTGAAGAGTTTGTTTGTTTGTTTGTTTGAACGCGCTAATCTCAGGAACTACTGGTCCAAATTGAAAAATTCTTTTTGTGTTGAATAGACCATTTATCGAGGAAGGCTTTAGGCTATAAACCATCACGCTGCGACTAATAGGAGCGAAGATACAATGGAAAATGTGAAAAAAGCAGGGCAGGTGTAAATCATAACTTATATCTTTTACCCATGGGGACGAAGTCGCGAGCAACAGCTAGTTAATTATAGTTTTAGAAAACAATATTTGTTAAAATGTGCTTAGATGAGATTATTTTTTGCTTAGATTTTTTATTATAAAACTATTTAGCTGTCCCGTTACGATAGTCTAGTAAGTGTGCCTTCTAAAACGAGGAAGACTTGAAATTCATTTAAGTTTTTTCGATTGTGTTAATTCGATATATTAACTAACTCCTTATCAAAATTTATATAATTGGGTTAAGCTACAAGATCTTACGGACAAACATTCGCATCTATAATATGAAGTGTAAGCACATTCCAAAAATTGGTGTGCTTTTTAGTTATAACAATAGCAAAATTTAAAAATATTTTCTTCCTAACTAATATTCCGGTCAAATTAGCTACAAAAATAGGGGTAAGGTTACATTAGACCTTGATTTTGTTAGACCACGTTGTGTGTAATAGGGTCCCCAATTTTTAGCTGGGTGCGAATCAATGTAGACTTGAATGTCTATTTTGATTTTGCTATAATATCATTTCGAAAAATAAGATTTGCCTCGCTTTTATCCGTTCTCATTTATCAAAGTGGTACGTTCTAGAGCACTTAACGTGTCGGGAATATAGCACCAGGGCGGCAGAACCAAAAATATGTATCGAGAAATCGATAGACATCACTTTTAACGTATGTGCGCCTGGTACGGAAATAGAAACGACACGAAATAAATAAACTATTGATATTGATTTGTTGTTTTGGTATAAGGTAGCAATCACTTCTTCTGTCTTTACTTCCATCTTTTAATCTATGTTTCAGACTGGGTATACTTCTTAGATTTTCCAGTATTCTCCATTTCGGATTAATTCCTAAGAAACACCTGAAAACCTGGCTTCTTTCTTAAAGATAGTTTTTTTTACAAATTGTTTATCAGGGTTTCATGCATTTAGTATAATTTTAACATTCTTAATGCTAAGAGCTTTCAATATTTAGAGGGCATAGGTTTCTTTTTGCCTGAAATCCAATTCTATTTATTGACATTATAAACCTTGTTTTTAAGGTGTACTTCCTGATTATGCAGGATAATTATTTCTAGAAGATTCGTATTTAAGAAACTATCAACAAACACTCACACACATTATTAACACGCACGCTGACCTTACAAACTCCTATTGCTTTAAATATTTATGTCCTTTTTGGTTCAAAATCAATACGGAGTGACGTCAAATAACTAATTATAGAAGGTCCATTGATCATATATCATTGTTCCACCTTGCTTGTACATACTTAAATACCCATTCATTTAGTAATGGTTTACTCACGCGTATTTATCGGGATAACCTGGTTAACTTTGGACATGAACGACCTCCTTGTGCTGTTTCAGGGACAGTAGTTATATTTTGGTCACTAGTCAGGCTATCCAGACGCGTGAGTGAACTGTTATTTCAAAAATAATTATGAATCTGCTACAAGAAGGTTATTATAATAGTATTGTATTATGTTCATATTAATGCTACTCGGTAAATAGTCCTGTAATGTTCTGGATATCGAGCTGAAAATGTATTCGTGCCTACTCCTTAGTACATTCCGTATTATAATCGTTTCTCAAATGTAACGAAATAACATGTGTATCCACTGGTTTCTGAAATCCTGGTAGCCGGTAGCTGGTATAGTATAGGCAATACATATTTTTTTGTATAGGATATAACAAAGTTGCCAGCGTGGCAAGATGGCACAGAGCTTACGTAGTAACTAGTTAGTAATCTGTGATAGAGGACGGTACCTTTCCATTACTTAAGTCCCACGTTATTATTCACCCCAGACGCAAAAGAGGGTGTTATTAGTTTGACGTGTCTGCCTATCTGTTTGTGACGTTATAGCGCTCGAACCGATTGAGCGATTCCTGTTTGTTTTGTTTTATACTCAAGAAGAATTATGGGCTAGTATTTTTAGAGATAATTTGATAAAAGACTATCTAAATATTTAAAAGTTACGGAGGTTGAAGATTTTTACCGTCGGGACCTTTTTAAATTTTATACTGTTGTCTTTTCACGATCACGAACATTCATGTACATGATTCATGATCATGGTTATGTTTCGGTTTTTCAGAGTCTGCTAAAGTTTGATTAGAGAAAACTTAAACATTGAGAAAACGGTAAATTAGATTAAAATAGTAGTCAAATAATATACTGTATATACTAAATATTTTTATGGAAAGATGATAAATCTAAGAAACAATGAAAAAATACTAACTTGCAAGAAAAAGTCTGAAGTTAAGTTTTAACGACGCTTAAAGTCCAAAAGTTCTCAAAAGATATTTTCTAAAATTCTGAAGAATATTAAATTTACTTCAGAAATATAGTAATCACAAATCCATTTCAGCCGACGGCCATGATTCGCGGGAAGCCGGTCATTAAACAGAAATGTCGCATACAAACAATTAGGATTTTATGAGATTAATCACAATAAAAAACGGCCAAAGAAACCCTGATTCTTATATCATTTCATATGCAGTTGATTAAACATTCACGTTCATTAACTGCAGAGATTAGTTTTCTGACATTTGCATTTCACCATACAACATCTAGTTACACGTGTTGATCACACACCTATAAAGAAATACAAGAAAAAGCCACCTGAATTCCAAACGACTGTATCACCCAAAGTCCTAAGACAAACGACGAAAAAAAAACATAATTTGCTTACAAATCCCATCTGTCTTTACGACGCAGCCATAAAATGCAAGCATAAAACATGTTATCGAAGAACACAAAAACTCATTACAAAGGGAAAACACAAACTCGGAATAAAAATTTAAGATGAAACCAAAATGATTAAACACATTAGTGAAGACTTAATTAAAAGAGTTTTTATTTCAATAGTCGTGAACAATGTGGTCGCTGCGGCAACCTCAGAAATAACTGTGGATGAAGATGGAATGTACAGAACCAAAGATGACTCCATTACCATTTACAGTGACAACCCGATGTACTCATTACAACAAGGAATCCTACGAACGAAAGAGGAAATTGAAAACGATGAAGATATAAAAACTCTTTTAGAAGAGAAATATAAGTTTAAGAACGATGAAACCTCAACGAGGTATAAGATTGCACGTGAAGAGAGGACTGGATTCCCAGGTGTGTTTAAAACATTATTCAATATTAAAAACTCTATTACTATACTTGAATTTTATAATAATGATAATCACAAAAAAGAAAAAATAATTCACATATTTTTAATTCCCATTTTGAATATCTTTAATGTTTATTTTACGAGTAAGTTTCTTGAAAATAGCTGCTTGAATTTCCGAAATATTTTAAAGGAGGTGGCTACAAATAGATGATTTGTTTTATGGACTTCACGTCGATAAAATAAATCATGTGTTTTTATTACTCGCATAGTTACTCCTTCGCTTTTGTTATTCAATTATTTGCGCCAACATTTTTTAACATTTTCTTTTGTATCGAGATGATAATACCTAGATGTCAAGCGGAACTAGGTACATTGTTATTTCAAGAACATAACAACATTCAGTTTGAAATCCAATCGGTGGTCAAAGTTATGAATTTTCCAAAATACGGATGTGGACTTTGTCAAACGCTTCCTAAAGTTCCATTTTAACACAGTGAATATTTCGTAGAATAAATGCAAGTTGCTAAGCAAAGCACACACACGTAAGGAAATCTTCAAAAACACTAACCCAATTTGATCAAGCTTTACACCTTCGTATTTCATCTCTTCATCACAAAGTCTGAGACCAGGCTTAGTAATCACTACTCTCTCTCTTACTCCTTCCCTAAGAGAATGAGTACAGGTTATTAATAAAAAAATCACTGGATGTTTTATTGGTTCGTATCAGGTAGCAACACCACGCCTGTTTCAATAGGAGACAGAAGGTCTCAACCAGGTAAATCACCTTTCGCTGCCACTAGCGTATTTTCTTTCTCATTCTTTTAGTTATTCCTATCTATATCTGTCCCGCTCTCCGGAGCCCACGAGCTCGTCTCGAGCCTCTCCCATGTAGGGCTACCAGTGAATCCTATACGTTTTATATTCTCTTAGTATTCCCTGAGAATCATGACGAGCGTCACATAGCTTGGGCGTTCCGGTCGTATGCGGTGCGTCGCATCGTGGGAGGCATGGAGACCAGCATCAGCATGTACCCATACAACGTGGCGATCTCGAGGAACGCGAAGCACTGGTGCGGCGGATCTATCATCGACGAGCAGTGGGTGCTCACCGCTGGACATTGTCTTGAGTCGTAAGTCACACATTTTATGTAAGAAATAATTAAGCCTGGCTTCAAAGAAATAAGTACGGTCGAGTTTTGTCTTTCCATATCTGAACGAAAAGAAGGCATTTTATTTTATTGGGATAGTAAGCCTATTTTAATAATGTATCACGGGGTGAGTACATATATTTTTTGCTGTAGACAAAAAGTGAATGATTATGTGCAAATAGGAGTGAATATTCATAGAAAATAACAAAAGCGTAAGCATGAACTATACCAACTATTCGAACAAATTTGAAAACCAGAATGACTCCGTTCATTAGATCAATGCTAACCGCAGGAACGTGTTCCCCAGTCAATTACGGTTGGACGGTTAACCAAATAACAGTTCACACCAGCCGGCGACTGAAAATGCATGGACAGGATGAAACCACGCAGTGAGCAGAAATACGAATTTCACAAGCTGAACAAATTGAGATTCATTGTGATGGACATTATCGATGTATAGTGGCCGACAAATTATTAAATCAACTGTTTTATTCACTGCTGACAAGATTAAAAATATATCTGGTTGTGGCAGCGATATTAAGTTTTTTAAAATCATCATCCATTCATTTTTGGCTATTCAGATTAAATAGGTACCATTTAACACATAACTTAAGCTTTTCAGGAAGCCATCTCTCATAAATAGTGTTGCCTCGCGGGCAGGACAATCTTAAGTCTTGATCATCAACCGATCGGAAGGAAAAGGCAGAAGTGGCAACATATAAGGAAGTGAATAAGATGTCACAGGATAGAAAAATATGGATCCCGCTACACAGAAAAGTGCCCGGCATATACATTTTGATGATGATGACATAAAACATTTTTGTTGCAGAGCTTTCGATGGGGACAAAAGAAAACTGCAACCGTTTATCATTAGGGCAGGAAGCTCTTTTCATAACCGAGGAGGTTATCAGGCTAGAGTCAATAAGGTTCGTGAATATTTTTATTACAATTTCAAGAAAAGTTTTGTATAGTGTAGATACTTTCATCTTTGCCTTGCTAAGTAGTCTAACTGAGAATTTTCCTTATCCTTTACTAGGTGGAATGGTCATGCCTTAACACTTTTTTTTACTTACCTACAATACTTCCATTAGTATAGGTAATAGAAAAGATCATATCATTTAATAGAAATAATCTACCCAATCATCATCATCATAAAATACCCAGTAGATATGCAAAAAGTGTAATCTGTAAAACAAAAAAAATAATTTTGGGAACGGCCTTTCAAAATTTCTTGTGAGATCAAAATAGGAATTAAAAAAAACGTTTTTTTCGAACACAGCATTTAATATTAGTTACTACAAACTGTTGTCTGTTCTTCAGGTTTTCTTCCCTCACGAGTACGTCCCTGGAAACGCGGACTTCGACTACTCGTTGATCCGGCTCGATCGGCCGATGCCCATCGGTCGGAACATCGCAGTACTCAACCTGCCTTCCAAGGATTATCTCATGAAGGAGAATGATATCCTCATTGTTACTGGATGGGGAAGTACTGATGTAAGTGGAGAGAACTTTTACTTAAAAGCTGTTTAAGATATTACCAATTTAAGTGAAATTTGAAAGTTTTGCATGTAGGGAGTTTTTCTTAAAAGTTAGACCTAAATAATCTCGGATAGAAGACACTGAATCAAATTGATACCCAATACTTTTCAAGGAACTTTTAGGGCTCATACAAGAAGTAATGTTACGCAGCGCGACATTTTGATATGTCGTTATAGTATAATTAAATTGAAAGTTGTGGGATGTTGAAACATTACGACGACGCGACGTGTCTTCGTTTTCTAAAAGAACCAAAGAAAAATAAAAGAAGCGAGTGAAAATAGCTAGGATAATTATAACCAAGTGAAATAGTAAAATTATTAAATGATGCAACGATTTACTCATGCGTAATTATTAGGATTGCCCGACTAGTTTCGGATCCAACCGGAGACAGTAAACATGAGCTGGTGCGGCGGCAGTGTCGCGAGTCATCATCATCATCAGCCTTTAGTAGTCCACTGCTGGACATAGGCCTCCCCCAATGTGCGTCATAGCGTCCTGTCTTCGGCTTGCCGCATCCAGGGGTCGCGAGTCGAATTTGATCAACTAGAAAAATAAATTGTAAAAGGCAGGTTCATAATATTTTGATATTTTTTTCCGTACAATTACCAGGAGTCAGGCTACGGTCATATCCCGGACCGGGTGCGGTTCGTACCGGTGCCGGTGATGCGGCTCGAAGACTGCCAGAAGTCGTACCGGTTCTACATCACTCCTCGGATGTTGTGCGCCGGGTACGCCACCGGGGGAAAGGATGCTTGTAATGTAAGTCACAATATTAGGAACTTCAAAAGAGCTGTCAAAAAAGTAGTTAGTCTAGTTTTAGAAAGTGTTGCTAAACTATAGGACAATATTATAATGTACGCATATGGGTTGGTTGATATAAAGCAGTGTTTCTGTATGTTGTTTTTGAAAATATATTTTTGAATAGTTTTAGATATAAAGTCTATGCTGTTATTTGAATGTAAAGTTCTTATTAATACTGCATCATTTTAGTTTAACCATTTCGTAAAGTTTGTTCTATTAGTTTTAACCCAGTAAAAAATTCTGAGCTGAATACTTTTGTAGCATGACTCCGGTGGCCCGGCCGTCCGAGACGGGGTGCTTCTCGGCATCGTCTCGTTTGGGGGCAAGCAGTGTGGCGACCCCCGCTCCCCCGGAGTCTACAGCCGAGTGTCCGAGATCACAGAATGGGTGGAAGACACGATAACCAACAACGAGGCCCATACAGTTCCAGAACTATTGCCAAAGATACAGAAGGCGAGGCAAAGAGAGAAGGAGCTACAGAAGTAAGTAGAGTGGAAGGAGAAGTAAAAGAAGATAGTAAGAGTTCTCTTAGAATTTAAGTTTCATTTTTCACGCAAGTTTGAAGTGATTCTGTCCGTAACAATGTTACCGCTAAACTGGTTGTGACTATTGAACTTAAAGAAGTTAATAAAAAATTTCAAGGAGACGTTGGAATTTTTCACATTTATTTTGGAAATTTAATATTCCTTGATATGTTTGACAAAGTCAATCAGTGTATGCTTAATGCATATGCATGTTATGTATGCATCAAAACCTATAAGCCAGTTTAGGGCAATATTTGTCTAGATCTTGAAACTCAATTCACAGGTTCAAAGCAAGAGTCGAAGACAAGAAGAATAAAATCAAAACGTGGCTGCGGGAGACATTAAAATCTCCAACGTTCATAGAACTAGCGAAAAAGAAACTCAAGGAAGCTGGCTTCCACACGCGGCGAACTAACGATTATAACGCTTTGAACGTGAGTAACATTGATGATAAAACAATTGATGAAATAAACCTAACGAATATGATTAACGATAGGATTATAGAAGACGGTGACGGCACTGAATCTGATAAGCTACTGAGGACTCTAGCTCTCCACGAGGTCATGCTAAACGATCACAGTTCTGAAATGTTTCCCCATAGGACGCCGGAAGACGGGAGCGACAGTGTCGAAAGTTTCATAGCTTACATTAGTGGAACTTAATAAATATTTTATAATGGTTTTATTTTATTTTGTGTAACCTGTAATAAAGTTATATTTGTATGTTGTTTTTTAAAATTTGCACTACACTCAATGGAATATTTCAGCAAGAAATCCAGACAAAAGGATAAAATTAACAGCGGTAGTCGTTTTTAAAGAACATGGAAGAAAAGTGTGGGAGTGAGATGGCGTTCTACAAGGCCCAGAGCACGTTATCGAAGACCAACTTCTATCATTCTTCTACCGTCATCTTCATTTGTTTAGCTACCTAAAAGGGTAATCAATCTTGGAGCGCACCTTTTTATAGTCTAAAAATAAAATGTATAAAGATTACCAAGCCAACTATACCACTGAAACATATCAGTTGTTTAATCATTTAATAAGTATTAATATAAAAGACAACCAAGATTGTTTCCCTTTTTAAAAACCTAAAGAGTACAGATGAGATTTTAGTTGGTGTTCGATAACGACACACATAATAACATTTCTACTTAAGACATTAACAGAAATACTTTTCAGCAGATACCACATAACTCATTAGATTTAATTTTCTTATAGGATTGGCTGAAAACTGTTTGGGGATAATACACGACTCACAGATCACACACCACTGGCTGCGAACACACACAACACGAAGGCAACACATCACAGAATCACACAAACATTGATATATAACGGTAATTGTATACTTTTGAAATTGATAATAAAATATTTGATTATAAAAACATGCTTCTCTTTAATCACTCTTGATTGTTTTAAATGTGATTACATTGCAATTGAACTTCAATTTCAGCATCTTAAATTTATATTAAAAAAATCTTATATGAAATTTGCAAAAAAGTACACCACTGTAACATATTTTTTTGTTAAAAAAGTGAACTGAACCAAACTGAAAACAGCGCCATCTATGTCAATTAATAATAACTATTTAGTATTCGCCTTACTGTTTCTAGACAGCTGTTGTTTATTTCTATTAAAAACGAATTATTAAATCAAAATTATGTAATAAACCAAGCCATTTTCTTCTTTTCAAGCCACGGCCTTACGAATACCACGTCATCACGTATTATGTAGAGTTCACGGAGACGCAAAGTTTTGCTATTCAATACTAGATGTCGCTGCTACAACTAATGATATATCTATTAAGTAATAGATGACGTTGTTAACATCACGCAATGTATAGAAAATTTGTTTGGATTCAAAATTAAATTATGTCTTTAAATAACTATCTAGGCACTAACATATAATAATACAGTATGACTTTATTCCACCAAAAACATATTCTTTCGAATATCTCTCTGTTACAGACCGTATTTTATAGCCGTAAGAAGAGTGTTACTCATTACCAAAACAAATCAAGGTGGTCCCAATAAACATTAAATTCGCTCATTATTGATACATTTATTAATTGAATAGCACAAATGTGTCATTGGACATACTATCATCAATTCTTTTTACTAATGATCTATTGTTTAATCATCATTAACTATCAATAATTTAAGTATTTTTGCACCTGATACAGACCAGGCGTAATTTTAATATCAACAGTGACTACTGGTATTGCGTAATTCAAGTACCAGGAGAGCAGAGGATGTAGGGTACACGTAAGTGAGTCTGCTGCATTCGCAAATATTCTATGTGGTTGGTACATGCAGTTTTAGATATAGACCTACCATGTTATGTGCTCCGGGTATTACATGACGGTATACCAGCATTGTAGAAACCATGTATATTGGTAGTAGGTGTAAATCCACTAATACTAACTCTAGTATAATAGAATTACAATAATAATCTTTACAACAGACTAAACACATACACTTACATTGCTTGCATTTCGTAAGTAAAAGTCTTCGAAAATAGTTTTAACTTGCAACGGGACCTGTCAAATCAAATCAAATCAAAAAGTTTTTATTTCAAATAGGTCGTTTCTCAGGCACTTTTAAAACGTTACATTACTGACTCTAGTTGCACGGTTCCAAAGTGTCATTCTTATGGAGAAGAACCGGCAAGAAACTCCATAAGTTACTCTTTTCAAAATAAAATATTACAGTAGCATTTTACATTAAAATGAATGTCTGCAAAAACAGCGTAAATTAGCAAAACAAGTATCAAATAGCAAAATGTTAATGATTTTCTATAAAGACTGACATCCAGAGAAGAAAAAACGTTACAATGAAGTAAGTTTTGCTGAGGTTTACACTGTTGATACATATACAAAGCATATATCACAAAAAAAGGAAAACAATAATTATTTAATGATAATTTTACATAATCTAAATATGTAGTCCTAATGAAATCCTTAACAGGTATGTCAAGGCATGTCATAGCTTCTATGAATAAAGGCTGTGGCTAAACTAATAGTAGATAACAAGGAAAATAAAATAATGATCTAGTAGGCCGCCAGGCACAGATAATTAAAAGGAAGTGGAGGAATAAAAATGAATATAGCTATAGTATGATAGGGAGATAATAATAATGTCAAAAAACTCCACGACAAAACCTAGAAATGGCGCGGGCAGTGTGCTGGACATTCATAAACACTACCTTACTTACCTAGTTAGGCCTCCACGGACATAAATCCCCTCCACAAACTATATCTTGGTGGTATTATTCCAACCTTTTCTGTACATGTAATTAAATAACTTATAACTATCGTCAATCAAACGTTAAAAATTAGCAAGTTAAGCGAAACCCGACTTTGTTTTTCTAGTTTTCTAGAAAACGGTAGTCAGTTTCCACGAAACGTCCGGCACTGAAATATAACGGGGGTTAGATTCAATTCTTTTAAACAACTTATAGAAGGGGTATTGCTTAACCACATCTAATATCCAGTGTATTAGCCAATGCACCTAGTATGTACTTCTTGTTATCTCTTCATTACCCTATGTTTGGCTGGTAGATAATGACACAGATATTAAGTCTGCCTTTGTACATTTTTCATCATCATCCTAGCCTTTTCCCAACTATGTTGTAGCGCCTGCCTATCTGACCTCCTCACCCCAAATACCTGGGCAACACGATACCCCTTAGTCGAACTGATTGTCAGACTTTCTGGCTTTCTGGCTGGCCGTACCGACTGTGAAAGATGTATGAATAACGCCTTCGACATACAACTTAAAGTTCCTACCGAAACACGGAGGAACTCTTTATGACATACATAATTATTTAGATGGGCTGTCGGTCTGTCGATGGGTGGACAGACCGTATCAAATGTAGCTTAACTTTTGAACCCGTTTCTTATCCGGAGGAAGCGCGATCCTTTGTAAAATGTTCATGCAAAAGAAAAAAACAAAAATAAAGAAGTTGTATTCTATACTTTCGAATTGCTAACAAAAACTTAGGTAGACGTAAATGGACATTACTCAAGGAAACAAATGCACATTGTCATGGCGACTTAATGCTTGATCAGTCAAAAATACGACTAGTCGAGTGTGACAAAACAATTTAGGAAACACAATTATGTTACGTAAAATTTTCATAGCGAGTTAAGGCGGTTAAAATATTGGTCACTGGGAAAAGAAAATAGGAATTAATTTAATTTGTACTGATATAACAAAGACAATATGCAAACAAAATAAAAAATAATACTGGTCTTTCAATGTGATTCTCTTGGACAATTAATTTGAAGAAGTAATTAGGTAAGTACTTGAAGTATAAGTTTCAGATGAAGTGAAATCTAAATTATTTCTTATACTTTTGTTTTCTGACTGTCTGAGATGTCATGTGATTAATTGTAACCAAAACAAAACGTACAGTATCGAACATGCCTTGGTTGGTCGCCTAATTTAGAAGAACACCACGTCTTTTGCCTTCAAAGATATACGTATAATACGTACTTTTGTATTTAAAATACAACAAGACAACAAGAGCCTTTATTCTATGTAAAATTCAGTATTTTCATAACCGTCAGTTAATTCCATCTTTCCTTAAACGTTACACAAAAAGAAAAACACAGTCACATCAAAAAAGCAATTTTCAAAGCATCATTCAGCATACCTATGCCATTTAACATGAACAGTTAATCTAGTTTTTGTTATGTTATATAACACAATATATAACAGTTTAGTAACTGTTACATAACAGCGTTACCGAATCTTTTCATCAGATTGAATGACCGCGTATCGAAAATCGTGTCGTTTTGTAAATTCGCGAGAAAATTCGTTTGAATTGTCGTAGTGCAATGGACTGGTTTAGATTGGGCAATTGGCTTGTAATTGTGCCACGTTAGTTTTGTTTTCCTAACTTATTCTTGTAAATCACGATTATTTTATGAATTATATTAAGGTTTGAACGATTTAGAGTTTTGTTCGCGATTATCCTTACGTATTAATTAATTATTATTGATTAGCTCACTAGGCTATAGCAAGTCCAATCGAAGCCTTTTTTTGTCCTGGGTGAAACGCTAATGACTTCAAACGTCGAGGACACGGCGTGGGATGTGGGACTTAAAGCAAATCAAAACACCACTTTTACTGTTTAAGTTAAAATAATTAATAATTGATAATCAAATTTCTTCAAAGCCAGAGTTTTTTTTTAAAGATGAACAATCTAAGATTTTATTTGTGTCGCGGGGGTTTTACAAATATTTAAACCACATGCACAAAAACACTCAAGACAAGCATTCGTGGATCACACAAAGGTTTTACTAAGCCGAGATCGAACCCGCGACACGTCGCATACAGTGCGCTCGACGTGGTACCCTGAACGGCTATCCGTGCAGCTAAATCCGCTTTTTAGAGTCCAGTTTGATGCTCCTTGCTTACCCACTAAGGGCGAAAGCGTGAAGTTCGAAGCGGAAAAATCCACTGCAGCAATAAAACAAAATAGTACGTGAATCATTAAATTACGTATTAACAAAGACAATTTAATTAACCTACTAACTTCTAAACTCAGTTAAAAAATGCAAATATTTAAATTTTGCCCTTTCGTTCTACGTAATACGCGTAGACGAAAACTGTTTGACTATGAAGAGAGAAGAGAGAATTGTTACTATGAAGATATTGCGTGGTGGTGTTCCAGCTCGATGAACGGCTTTCTATGCTGGGGGTGTAGATAATAATCCGTCAAAGTACCAATGGTACTTCATCATGATCATATTGACTTTAAATAGCCCACTGCTAGACACGGACCTTTGTTTATGCCATTTTTCTCTGTCTCTTGCCCTTCGCATCTGGACTTACTTGTACGCTCTAAATAATCCTGAAACACTACAGAAAACCGGTGATGAAATTCACAATTTTTAGTACTCCCTGTTAGATTTTCAGTAACAGTTTTTCTGCAGCAGTCGAAACATTATGGATAGAAAGGTATGATCGATGGAAAGGTATGCCGGAGAAATAAAATTGTAAATCCGCAATCAGGAAAAATAATGTCACTTTTACAAGTCGAATGATTTTCAGGCAATCGACATTTCGTAACCTGAAAAGAAAATTTTATTTAATAAATTAAAGTTTTCCGATTGATATCAAGAAAGTATTCCAATTCTAAGCAAAGACAGAATTATTTAAATATGTTAACTAATTATATTCATTGTTTCACTTTCGATCTCATTCAGTATTACGTATGCAGAGCTGACGCCAGATTTGCAAGTTAACTTCATTAAAAGTAACTTAGTGGCGACTTCTCACTAATTAGACGACTAATAGATACATTTCAATTTCCGGGGTTAGATCTGAAGTACTTCCGATGTAAAGGAAAGAAAAATTAGAGATTTTATAATACAAAGAATTCAACGTGGCAATGCAGTCCCTTCTGGGCACGTTTCCCGAATTGGTAGCGATTAAGACTCTTTTTTTGACAATTTGTAAATAATTATAAAATGCAACGTTGTTAAAGTAAAGTTTATACTTAGTCTAATACCGTTTTGAATGTAAGTGCGACGGATAAACTAGCTCCTAAGTCGGGATTTTGATAGTTATAGTAATGAAGTAACAGAAGATGGTGAAAAGAAAAATAAGTTTAACAAATAAAGCGTATAAATTGCTTTGGAATATAAGTGAAAATTCATAAAGACAATTCAAAACGATCTTAACCGGAGATTCTATGGCCATCTTCTAGCTCAAGCCTCAGAGCAGCTCTATGTCAAGTCATAATAATGAATTTTAACGCAATTTACATACATATGCTGTCCAAATTTTCAGCTCTATCGGAAACTGGGAAGTGGATCAAATTGAGCTTGCAAAATTTGATTACCGACTAACAGACATACAGAGATTGGGACAGGTCAAACAAAATAAAAGCTAGTAATAAAAGTAGTTGCCCACAAACAGTGTCACAGGTTGCACGCGCGTCTGACACTTGAAGTAAGTTTCCTTATAACTACACTTGTCTTGTAACATAATTAATAATGACAACTCTACAATTATAGATCGCATTTTTCTTGTCGGTACAATTAATAGGTGTCTGATTGATGTATTGGTAATTATAATTTATCTGGTATTAAACCAATTTTGGGTAAATATTTTATTTGAAAATATGTTTTCTTGTACCTTTTTAATAAATAAATCATAAAATAATAAATAAACATGAAATGTTGCTTATAACCGTTTTATTTTAGGTAAAAAGAGATCTACTCCAAGACCAGAAGAGGTCTTAAGAGGCAAGAATTTCGCTTTTCTGAAAACTAACCTCACATTAGCTAGCAACGCAGACGCCTACTTAGTAGACAATGTATAATGTATAGACATTTGCAAGTGCAAGATAATCAGTATCGTGTGATCGCAGACTAATTAGCGTGTTTCTTATGACGTAATTACTGCAATGCCCTTTTATAGACGGAAAAAATGATTTTCTCATACTTTGCGCACGCCTATAGTAGCAGGACTAAGGTATGTGTTGTATTAAGAGACTATTTTTAACCCCTGACGCAAAAAAATGTTTAACATTGATAACTTAATCAAGAGAGTTTTTAGCTTCGTTTGGTGGGAAAATGGGATATGGATAACCGATTGTCCAAGTGAGAGTATCGATTCACACATCTCAGTCTGGGTTATTCTGTTACAGATTTTTTGCCATGGGAGTAATTTTCATGAGGTTTTTGTAAGAGACACCGTTCTACGCGAGCATTTCCTGAAACATTGGGTTAAACCTAAGTCCAGTGGACAGTAAATAAGGAAGTCATAAAACAATATTGATGCGGCAGTTGTTTTTTCGGAAAATCAGAACTTGTTTTAAATTCTCTGAGAAACCTTTAAAAATGTGAGAGACTGTCAAAATAATCTTTTTACTTACCAAAAAATACTGTATCGGGGTAAGTGTTTGGGTTCCATAGCAAAAATATTACATAGCTGCCAGTGTAACAACACCTTACCGTTGATTCATAGTTCACATAGTTGCAGAGTAATTAATATAAACAAATATTATATAAACAGCTTCTCAGCTATGATATCCTAGTACCGGCTTACATTATTCATACGAGTGACTAACTACATCACTCTTGAAGAAAAAGGCTTTTAGAAGTATCATCCCTACTAATTTTAAAAATGCGAGTGTAAGTTTTTTTTTACGATTTCACTCGAAAACTACTCAATCCATAATCATATAACTTTTTTTGAAGGCATTCTTGGAGTAGTATTCGAAGTGTCAATGTGAACGTGTAATGCGACTGCCTATCTGACCTCCTCAACCCAGTTACCTGGGATACCACGATACCCCTTGGTTAGACTGGCTGTCAGACTTTTTCAGCTTCTGACTATCTGTAACGACTGTCAAAGATGTAGGAATAACAGCCGGGATCCACAATTTATAAAACGTGCCTTCCGAACCACGGAGGAACTCGTTCTGACAAAGATGGTAACCCAATCGAATCACTTATGCAGTTATAGCTTAGCCACGAGCTCCTCTGAAAGCGGTAACATTGTTTGGAAATTAGCAAACCTGAGGATTTTTCAAGCCAAGATAGAGGCAAGCAACTCAAACTCTGACACCAGATAGGACATCGAAAATACAAAAAACACAAACTTTTTTGAGCCCCTATATACACTTTTAAATAACATGACCGTAATGGATGGAAATGGGAAAAACTAGGTGAAAAACAAAGAGCACAGCTCGTGAGGAGTACCTAGTTATATTTATATCAAACGCTGAACGCACTTATGGTAAAGCGAATGCAAATATTAAGGTTTTGTTTATAAAACGTTAGTAGCCTTTCATTTTAAACTCTATTATATTCTGGGTGCCTGTGATATTGCAATAAGTGAGATTTCGAAAACATCGTTTAATCCATAATTTCTCAACACATGCAGCAAACAGTTCAAAACTACACAACACACACAGTAAATAAATCAAAACTACCAACAAAACATCCAAGTAACGTCTTATTAAATCATAATCATAACTATTAAATAATTATAGAAAAATATCCACCTCGTTTCAGCGTCTACGCACTATCATACGCACACATAGATAATTCGATGATACTATAAGACCACACACGTTGGTACGCGTGTGTGCGTAGCCCTCTGTTGCAATCCCTTAAATAGGTCGACCAGATACTAATAGAAAGACGCAGGGCCGCCTTCACGTAGATTTTTATCGGTTTCAAATATCTCCTTTAGAGTTCTGCTTTCCTGGTTGAATGTCCTTACAATGTATGCATATTTCCATTGTGTGTGCGTTTGAACGAGAATAGCGTGCATGTTTGAATTATCTTTGTTAAATGACAAATACAATATCTATTAAGAGTTAACATTCTTTATGTGTAAGGTTTAAAACCTTCTAGAGTTGCGTTATAGTACGTCAAATTTCGACTCAGACCATCTCAATTCCATCAAAATTATTATTTCTCCTTTGGCTTTAAGAATGACTAAGGTAGCCTAACTTTTTCGTGGTAGCCTTATTCAAAATTGTGTTTTATAGTCGATATCTATCATTACCAGACTTTTCTAAATACCGTATTAAACAGCAAAGAGCTGCCTGTAAAACCCCCACAAAACATTTCTCTGTAACACAGCATTAAATAGAAGATTAGTTGTTAGAATTGCAAGAATTTGACTGCCAAAGATAAACCA
Source organism: Trichoplusia ni (assembly GCF_003590095.1). Taxonomy (NCBI): domain Eukaryota; kingdom Metazoa; phylum Arthropoda; class Insecta; order Lepidoptera; family Noctuidae; genus Trichoplusia; species Trichoplusia ni. The sequence goes on from NC_039482.1 coordinate 16,233,361, forward strand.
TGGATCGTTTAGACTTTTCGAGAAAAGGAGAGAGAGAGAGAAAGAAAGGGCTTGAATGTAATATTACGTTTTAGGGTAACTCTTTGCCATGACTTCTGCAAGATCCAAATGCTTTAGAAATCAACCACCTGTCGTTTCCTCTTGAACACATCACCCAAGTCCGTCCCTGCTATAAAAACTTAAAAAGATTGTTTGCATCTTTTAGTTACATTTTTTAGGTCACATACCCTTTGGTGTGTATGTGTGTGTATGATAACATTGAATAGATACAAACAGCGAATTTCTTGTGTTCGTACCTCGTGTTTATTTTAGTTTGTTGTTGTTATTATTTTGTTTTTAAACTTCTGAATAGTTTGAGCGGATTTTTTGATCTGTGTTTTGAAGTTATAAATTGTCTTTCTTTACAAACAACTATGAAACCTTTGATACATTGGAACTGGACCGAAGATATAAGTAGCTGATGCAATTTCTTCATTTTTCGTGTAAGACTTTCGCCGAAGAGAAGTTGATGGCCAAAATAAATAATTGTAAAATGTATGAAAATAATGTTGAAAAAACAAGCATAGTTATCAAAATACTGATTAATTTAGCACTAATAAATATTTTTTAGGAAGTCTACGAGAATATATGGAAGAAATGTTAAGGAAAAACTTCAAACCACCAGGCAAGCAGATCTCTAAAGTTTTCACGTCAACTACCAGGATAGCATAACCGAATAGAAATGTAGTAGAAAATGACTCCCGGAAAGACTACCAATTTCTCACTAAATATTATTACCACGAGAGAGCAGGCATTAAATCAACGTCTCTTTTCCACAACTGAAATAATATTCCTATACGAAGTCACTGCTAAGCCCTTACTACGCTTTAACACATTTATGCCGTCTGAATAGTACCAAGGTCGTAGACAATGAAGGAGTCGGGTCAGTGTGTTCGATGTTGACCAACTAATTATCTGTTACATATATATTGTATGCTAATGCTGGTGTCTGCACGATACAATGATGAACTTTAATGACTTAGATTGATTTTGTTGAGTATATACGATTTTTTATGTCTTTATCCGCGTTATTATGCTGCCCTGGTAAATAGATGGTAAATAACCAAAAATATTGTGTTAGTTAGCTGCATTGTTTGTTTTCAGTATCCACAAACATTGTCGTTATTCATTTACTACTGTTTCAAAGGAGGTTAAGCTACCCTTGATGTGGTTGGTCCGTGAATGGTCGATCATTTTTTGTCATAACGAATTCCTCCGAGTTGCGGAAGGCACGATAAATTGTGGGTACTGGCTGTTACTTACCCATCTTTGACAGCCGTTACTGGTAGTCAGAAGCCAGAAAGAAGCTGACCACCAGTCAGTCTGAGTAATGGGGTATCATCGTGTTGCCCATTTAACTGAGTTGAGGAGGTCAGATAGGCAGTCGCTCCTTGTAAAACACTAGCTGAGCCAACTCAGCCAGCCCAACTGAGCCAGTTTAAATCGAAACCGATCCCCACATACTTGGGAAAAGACTAGGATGATGTTGATTTGCAAATTCTGACTCAATTAAAAATGCTTTCAAATATGTCTTATCGTCTTTGTCACTCTTAACTCAATAGGCTGTTTTTTTAATTATTTTTGAATTTTCATGTACAAACATTGAGGGCGCCTATATTTTATATCACAGTATAGTTAAATGCAGTTACTGAGTCATCGTTCACATAAAAGTAAGCATCGTAACTTTTAATTACCTAGTAAATGATCTCACTTGACATTTTAGACACATTTTGATGTCAGTCGTGCTAGCCTATCAAATCAAGCACACCTACTATTCTTCCTACACTCCTGGTACACCAATCTTCATACATTGCTACTCTATAATAATTAGATTTATTGAAATTGTCTTTGTTGCGAAGGATGGCGAAATGAACACTCTTTTCGACGAATCAGATCGAATGGTACTGTGACATATCAGATTGGAATGTTGACACACATTTATTAACACCCTAAGCGTTGTTGAATACTGGAAGACACAAAAAAAATACCAGAGTAATTTTACATTAAAACTTGGTTTATTATAGAAAATATTTATTTCTGGGATTCAACTTGAATCTTTTTTGATTTCATAATTTTATCAAGGAAAAACAATCTACCTTGGCCCTTTTCTCGAGATATTTCGGAGTCTGCTTGTAGTCACACCATATTCCGCTAAATACTGTGTACTGAGATTGACGGCCATTTATTTCACCCTCACGATACTAAGAGATACACAATATGCCACTGAATTCCTCCATGACTGTCATAAATAATTTGTCTATTTATATATATTTAGGATATTAATTAATTTCTGTACCTCTTTGAATGCTAGTTGATTAGTTGCAACTACATATAACATAGTGGACCGTGAGTGAGTGTAAAGGAAAACAAACATTATAATTAGGAGAGCTCTTCTTTTTTTTTTGATGACAAGACATAAATGTGTCTCCTACCTACCACATTGGGTTCTTCGGAAGGTAGTTTCAGACTTCTACTGACTAAAACCCACCCATGTGGGTACACTATTCGTATACCGGGGCCACAGCAAGTCTTTCATACAATCCTGCTGCCTCGGAATGATAAGAGTCCTTTAAACACTACATTTGTTATCAAAATGTACTAGGTATAGGTTTCATAACATTATGCAAGTCTTACTTTCCATTTAGACAAGTTTGAACCTGTCCTAAGCTGATTCAGACGTCATTTATACCACTTTTCACTTTCGATGACAGGTGCCCCGTTATAAGAAGACTTGTATTGTGAATCTGTAGGTATAAATGCTTATTCACATCTTTAAATATCATTTCTACTTTACAAAGAGTGTCTTTGTATATTGACTATTTTTGTTTTTCTAAAAATTTGTTCATGAAATTCCTGTGCAGAAAATTTTGCGTACACTGGAAGAAATTTTGGAATCAGTTAATGACAAATATTGTAAAATTATTTGATGCTTTAAAATAAGGCACAAAGGCAAGTTTTCGATAATGTTTCACCTATTTCGACTAAAAAAATAAAGAAATTATATCAATTGTCAGTGCTGGTAACTTCACTGGAACACTTAGAGGTTTTTATGAATTTAATGTCAACATAAGTGCAATCAAAATAAAGATCGAATCGATAACGCTATGATTTTGATTGAAGAGAACTTACCAGTTTTCAATCTTAACTCTCAAAATGGATAAAAGATAGTTAGATTATAGTGTAAATTTCTTTTAAATCTAAGAATTGTAATGACGTTTAGGTAGAGGGACAGGGCATTATTTAATACCATTTATGTATCTCATAAGGCAATGGGAAATACCACATCCCCACCTCGCTGCGGCGTGGGCATGACACACTTTCGCTTCAAGCGAATCATGTTTGGAGCTATCATAAAATTTGAATGTACCTATATTGGTCTGAGTATTGTTGTCTTCGAGATGAAGATTGAATCGAGTCGAAGAAAGACTGATCGTTTTGAATGTAAGATCTATAGTGCCATTAGTAAAACCCGTCAAGTAGGTACGACCTGGACCCCTTACTCTAAGGAGAGACATGTAAACAAATTAGTTGGCTGACAAATAAATATTTTGACTATAACAATACTTGCTTCATCCCGTTCTTTATTTTTAGTATTAGTTGTTTTATTAGCAGCAGAAATACCTCATAATAATCGAAAAATTTCAGCTGTTTAGCTATCCCGGTTCATAAGATACCAGGTGACCGATAGATCGACAGACGATGGAAAGACAACGCAACCTCGGTAATACGGCTCCTTTTACGATTTAGACACGGAAAGCTAAAGATTCTTTGATTAGTTAACCAACTAAACATTCTTATTCGATGAAAAGATTGTATAATTTCAATTTTAATATTTACGTAGATTTTTAGCCAAAATCTAAAACTATAATCTTCTTTTACAATGATCAGTAGAATAGAATCTATCTTTATAGAAAAAATGCCTACACGAAGTGAAACCTAAGTCGTTAGTAATATTAAAGAACATGAATAAACATGCAAAAATATGCGCGCAACAAGTTTAGCTGAGCATAAAAATTTGAAAAAGCTTAAACACACGAACTTCAGTTCAATTAATAGGTGCCAAGTATTAGCTTAATATTGACACTTCTGATATCAATTAATTTGCATTAAAACATAAATGCATTTACATAAATAACGGCTGCTAATAATGACTAATAAACATTTGGAAAAGCTAATATAGATAATATTAATTGACACTGAAATATGAAGACAATTTACAAATTGCTTCATAATTCAGAAGTAATTACTTTAGAATTGAATATTGTGATTAAATAATATGGTGTTACTATTTATATTAATTCGCAGATTAGTTCATAATAGATCTATGTTATTATGAGCTTAGCAACCGATCTTTAACTAAAATGTTTTCTTTTCATTTTGTGTTTTATTATATATTATTATAATCTGTGAAGACATCAACTGTAGCTATCATGTTTCTTGAGATAACGCCTTGTAAAAGACGAACAGACAGCAGACTCTCGGTGATAGAGATCCATTTTTACGCTTTGGGTATGAAAAAACGGTAAAAATAATAGAAGCTTATTTGAAAACTTATAACACGAAATAATATCCTTTACTAAACTCCAATACAGGTTTTACTTTAAACAAAAAAGGTTGTACAAATGACACCGTTTGTTATCCAACAGTTAATTTATCGGTAAGTTAACGGTCAAAATGGAACCGCGAAGTTTTTTTTTATTATTATTACGAAGTGACTAGAGTACCAGGCGATCAGCGGACAGCAGTAGGTTGTTTGATGATATTAGACCAGCGAGGCGGCACAAAGCTTGGCGCGGCCTCAGCCCGGCGCTCGCGAAAGTGAGAGTGGGCCGGTTGCGTAACTGTTCGACTCATGACGCCCTAGTACTCGGCGTAGTTACCTACATTCGTTCTTTTTGTCTAGAAAACTATTTCGATGTCTCAATATACTGTGAAGTTTATTTTTATTTGTTAATGTTTTCAGAGAAGGAAAAATAAAAAGTTTTGATATCCTAATTAATTTATCTTACATGGCTAAAATATTTTTAGCATCATTACGATATGAATTTTTAGGTTATAAGGAAACCCCATAATAATATAGTTTCGTTACTATCTATCGTAGAGTTACACAACATTGGTGACGTGTTGATATCCGGGCTGGGGCGGAATCAACGGAGACTCGGCCAGCATACGTCATTGCGGATTGTCATTGAATGTGAATCATTTGGGACGTTTTCACAACGGTAAGTTTAGGAAAAAAATAGTTTATCGATACAAAAGACAACATATTCGGAAATAAGGACCAATTTTATTGAAAGAGTTTTTAGAAGTTTCCAGCTCACTAGATGTTTTTTTTAATGATAAATTAACTTCAACATTAAAAATAATTTGGTTCTAAGTTCCACATAGAGAGCACATATGTACAGGTGCACCATAACATATTTTTTTTGTTGAAAAAATCAAATCCTGTGTGACTCTACTTTAAAAAGCACAGTTATTAAACAAATCTAATTACATAATCAGTTCAAGTACGTGCGATACTCTTACCCCTTCTAATGTACCAAGGCATCATGACTAAGAGGAGATAAGCGCGAATGTGTCAAAGGTCACGTAGGCAACGAATGTGCGGAAGAGCTATTGTAGAGCCTTCTCTATCCTATAACATAAAGATGGCTGGAGTCTTAGTACTTAACATTGTTCCCAAAATTAACTAAAGCAAGAAGCATGAACAATGTTTTTTTTTTAACTCTTTTCAGAGTAAAATTCAAAAAAAGATTTAAAAAATCTAAATTCCCACGTTTTTAAATCTCACTTCATTCAAATTTTATCAAAATCGGTCCAGCCGCATTTATAATTGTAAATTGAATTATCATCTGGTTTGAAGCCAGCCTGCTAGCTTATCGGAAAGTGCCTCAAAACCAACCGGAACGATGAACGAACAAGAAAGTCAGTGTATAAAAAAACCTGAAAAAAAAGAAGGATCAGGACTCAACCGGAGTCCTTAATCATGGGCCTTTGCGTTAGCTCAATGCCCCGTTTAGATAGTAATAGACAGTATAGATAAAACCGAGTCATTAGAATTCTGTCCTTTAGCAGTCCTGTAGGTACCTAGGCCGATGATCTATAATCTGTAGTACTATCAGTATATGATTACACTATCTAACTACGCTTTTATTATTTAAATATTCAACCACGCTATATTATTTCAGATTGTTTTCCAATAGAGCTTTCAATATCCCTTGGTCTGTTTTATGAAAATTTTTGGGAATTATAAAAATTGGAAAAAAGAGAAGACTTGATTGAAACAGGGTTATTCGAATCAATATTCCTGTTTTTATAACTTTTGAGAGGATGATTCATACTTAAATGACACAGCGGTTCGCTCGTGATTAAGGACTCCGGTTGAGTCTGAAGATAGTCGGGCAATCTCGATAAATACACATGAGTGAACTGGTATATTATTTTTGTCTGAAAAAAGGTGAGAATACTAACAGACGGTAGAGAATATGTCTTACAATTCAACTTAGGAGAGTCTTATGTCCAAGAGTGGAGAGGACGAAGTTTGGAAATAAAAACTATACAATTAAAATAAAGTATTATCTTGCTCGAGGCATGATATGAAATCTCTCCTGGTGAAATGATGAAATTAGTCTTGTCCGATAAATGCCGGAGTACAATTCCAATCCGACTACTCTAAGAAGAAATGTCGACGTAAACTTGCCGCTCGCTGTCTCATTTAAATTCTAGACATTAGTCAAAGATACGGGATCATCATCATCTGATATTACAAAACCTTAACTTAACAATGTTAGCCCAAAATTGACTAAACTATCCCAATTTTCCACTTAACTTTTAATACATGACCTTCAACCATTCCCCAGTCTTGGTAGTGTAGTGTAAGTGGTGGTGGGACAGTGGTGGGATCACCACCGTCTGGTACGGCACGGTGACTGGGTTACCGGCGCGGTTGCGTCACTCTAACCACTTTCTGCGCTGTCGTTCGCCTATTTAGCCATTCACTGAGACTTACGGTTGACTTGGATTGGCCACTGAGTGTATTTTTTGTTTTATTATCTATTTTTATTTATTTTATGATTTTTTACATCATTATTTATTGAAAGGCACTTTTGGAATAAGTTGAGTTTTCATTTGAATTTCTGTTGTATCTCACTGATTGTGTTAAGAATTTATTACGTGATTATAAAGAGGAAGCCTAAAATCCTGTATTTATCAAATGATTGTTTTTTACAGTGTATGAAATCAATTTACTATTTTTGATATTGTACTGTGTTCTATAAATTACATTGTCGATGATTAATACCTGTTTAACTATCGACAATGCATAAAAATAAATACTTATAATTTGAATTTCACTGACACTAACATTTCTTTATTCATATTATTTAAAACCTAACACGATTCTATCCATTTTTCTCCTGGCAGCAAAAGTCATAAAGTAATTTGATAACTGTCCCACTTCTCAGCTTAGGCCAGTTGAGAGCGCGCGCACTGCATTGCGCGGGCGCAGGTTGCGTCACAGTCGGGCCGCTCACCGCACCCCCACCCCAGTGGGGGGGACTGTTACTAGGGCTTTAGTATTCAGACAGTGGTTGGCAGACTACCAGCATAGAGAGTAGCTAGAGTCACGGAATAAAGTAAAAAAAACTTAAGTTAGTTTTTTTTAGGAGATATTTTAAGCTATGTTTTTATTCATTTGGTTTTATGACTAGGAGTTAAGAGATGAAAAGAGTTTCTGAACCATAGAAAATAGTTTGATTGCTCTTACTCCTAGAAAAAATTACAGGTCGAAGATTTCTAATATTAGCATATTTTCAAGAATATGATAGCTTACCAACCCCCTATGAATGTGTTAAAATGAGCATTTATTGTAACTAGGTAGGCTTGTATAGTATGTTTGGGAGTTTAAGACATCAAAAAGTCTTATATTTCTTATACAATTTAAAATAGATGATGTTCAAATTTTATTAATAAGATACCTTAGTTAGTCGGTTAAGACTTATGTAAATATGAATTAAGAAAAGTATGTCTTTGAAGTATCCAGAAAAAAATACGTCACTTTCAAAATGAATAAAAACCTTTATAAATACCTACTCTACTAATCTATTAACACACAAGTTATAACCAAAAACCACGTAAATTAATAATTCGACACACAAAAATAAATAATCATACAATTTTACGAATACATTGGTTTTTGCATACAAATATCGAATTCTGCAACGTAATCATTAGCAATGTGCTAGAATCAACAAATATGCACTAGGTCGTACAACACGTGCGAAAATACACAGTAATCATTTATATTTAAAACCTTATTTAACAGTAAATAATGTATCTTTATGTATTAACTAGAATATACTCGATTTAGACCTAAGTATAAATTTTTCATGTAAATCGGTCCAGCCGTTTTGGAGTATATGGTAACTAACATTGTGAGATTTAAATTTTATATGAAGAATTTCTTATTAGTTTCAAAATAAAGCCTTTCAGGGAAAAGTCTCTTTTCAAACAGAGTGAGGTTAATCATTGATAACCAAGCAATGGGTTGGCGATTCTAGTGTCCAATATTTGAGAATCGGGTAGATTATCTATCATAAATTAAGGTTATATTAAAAGTACAGTAATCATTTCAGACGTTACATGTAGGAGCACCGTCTTAGCTGTAGGTAACTTATTATGAAAAACTAGTACATTTTTTGTCAGTTCTATTTAATTGGACAACTTATTTCGATCATAAATTTCAATCTTTTTGAAAATCACCCATTTTCACTACTCTCAGCCACTTTACAGGCCTTCAATTAAATCGTTTTCAAGAACCCATTCTCCATCAAGTCCGTTATCCAGCCGTGGGCATCAGTACGATCGATTGTCCACGTTCCGTCGCATCTCAAATCGATTCGATTGCGTAGATCTGATAGCTTCGTGCCGATAACAGCATTGTAGGAGACATCACGTGTTATTATAACATGTGAAACGATTCACGAGAATCTTTTATCGATAATTTTGTAATTCACGTGAACGATTCATTAGATAGATGTTGTTTTGATTTTTTGAAAGACTAGTTATGCCCTGTGGTTTTATTATGCTGATGTCCAATGGGAACGGTTTTATTTTGTTATATAAAGTTTAGAAGAACTCGTTCATTTATTCTTTATAGGGAAAAAAAATTTCATTTATTTTCTTTTTAGCTTCGAAAAAGTTCGTGTAAATAAATAATAAATAATAATAATAAATGTGGACAACATCACATACATTGTTCTGAACCCAAAGTAAGTTGCTGAAGCACTTGTGTTATGGAATTCAGATACAACGAAGGTACCACAAACACCCAGACCCGAGACAATGTAGAAATGTGAATTTTTACATTGACCCGACCGGGGATCGAACCCGGGACCTCAGAGCTAGCGACACCTTGAAACCGGTGCGTACGCCACTCATTATATCATGAAGGGTGTCAGTACCTACCTTCTTTAATCTTTTTAATTGGTAACAAAGTTTGTGTGTAGTGAAGAAGTAACAAACACAAAAACTATGACGAAGACTTGTTTCTTGATTTACAAAAAAAAATATCTGAAGAATAGGTTCTTCAGTTAAAACCTTAAACATTATTTATTTTTATATAATACACACGTTAAATAACCTCATACGATATTATCCAATGTTTGTTATGATTTGCATCGGTGTCATACTTATGTATTTCGCTATCGTAATCATTTTTATATATACCAGCTTCGACTTTATATGGTCAACCTTTCCACAAATCTAATTTATCTACGGACTAATTTATAAATAACAAAATATAGAAATATATATTTTTTGGTCCTTTTTTCCAAAGACGGGCCTTAAAAGACCTATTCGGTAGACATTTGATTAATGATAGTGAAAAGACCTTTACATAACGGATAACAATAATAACCTCTTTTTTTCGTTGGGTCTAAGCCTTTTTATACTTCAGTACTTACATATGTTATGCTATAATATTATTATGTAAGATTCCAAATTTTGTGACGCCATAAGAGGATTAGATATAAAAATAATAGTTGTAAGCTTATTGACGTAATGAAACATAAGTTTCCTAGTATTTACTTCAATAACTAAATATATTTAAATAACAAAATAATGAAGACTGAACACATAATACATAAAACTTATTTTATTATGAAGTTTCAATAAATTCGTTTCGAAGGACCAAGAAGTTAAAAACTGTTGAAGCTTACTGAAGTTATTTAAATGTAAGCTAATTGATTAACGGAATAATAATTTAAAAAAATATTTTTAAACAAACAATATACATTTAGTTGCATTTCCTTTCGTAATTAATATTTCAAAGAAAAAAACTAAGTTCTTTTTTTAATTGTAACCGACGACTTGTATCTAATATATTATGTGATGAGAATCAATAAATCGTAAAAAGAGTTATATCATAAGACTTAGTTAACCTTTACTTAATAGGCACAGTTTAATTATATACTAAGTGATAAAGGTCCACAATCACTTTAATGATCTCGCAGGTATTTCATATAATAATTTTAAATTATTTCTATGAATCAGCGTCATAAAATAAATATATTGTGTTATATCGTTTCGTATTAGTTGTAAATTTCAAAAACTACGGCCACGAGAATAAATGTATATAGATATACAATTAAAAAAAATACTGATCATTTATTTTGTTCGACGCACAAATTCTAATATTCCTAAATCAAAACATTGTGTAACCGAGATCTAAATTTAGAATTATTGCACGACAGATTAATAGGGTAAACACAAAAATAATGAGGCGGGCGCGCAAACTTTTACTTGCGAACTTTCAGCGGCAACTTCAGTGCTTCCTTCCGGCCAACCTTGCGTGCATTGCGCGGGCGGCGCGGCGCCGCAGTACGCGCTCGACCGCCGCAGCGCCCGCACGCGCGCCACTCCGCTCCGCACCGACACGTGACTAGCGCGAACACGACTCGCAAAGGATTTCACTGACGGTGCATGTGCTTTAGTGACGGCTTCTCAGTGCTTTGAAGTGGAGCCACGGGCTACCGGCGCCGCTGGGCCCGTGATCGGCCCGAGCGGCGGTATGGAATCCCCGCAGATGTACGACGCGGCCGGCGCGCCTCCGCCGCCGCCCCAACCAGACCTCAAGAAGACCGTGGAGGACAAGAGACAGGCCTTCCCGCCGCCGGACCTAGACGAGCTCAATGGACAGGAAATTAGTTTGGATCTACAACACCTCATCGAGGACCAGTTCCGGAGTGAGGAGGGAATGGCCTTATTCCAGGAAATACTTCCTGGCGGCAAATCTCCTCAGCCGAGGTATAATAGGACGACGCTAGCGTACATGCCCCAGCCGGTGCACTCGGGGGCGTCTTACGCTCCCGTACAGACAAATCAGGGACACGAACAGGCACCTCCTATCAAGGAAGAGCCACCAGAACCACATGATTATCGAAGATCGGTGACATGTGCGCAATACACAGGCCAGTACAATCCTCAGCCGACAGTTAACGTAGGCGGCCCTTACGGCGGAGGGTTCACCCCGCTACCTCCTCTAGGAGCGCCTCTCCTCCCTCCGTTACTAAAACACAAGCCTGCACCTGTCAGACGCTCGTCAGGTAAAGTGCTGGACAAAGGCACAGACGAGTACAGAAGAAGGCGCGAGCGGAACAACATAGCCGTGAGGAAGTCCCGCGAGAAGGCTAAAGTGCGCTCTCGGGAAGTGGAGGAGAAGGTGAAGACGCTCCTGAGGGAGAAGGAGGTGTTACTAAAGAGGCTGGAGGCTGTGTCGGGAGAACTGAGCTTGCACAAGCAGATGTACGTGCATCTGATCAACCTGAACCACCCGGAGATCACGGAGCTGTGCCGATCCATGCTGCAGCTAGGCGCGCCGCAAGCGCCCGACCACACGCTCTGACCATAGGTAAGTGCACATGTGTGCGATCACTCGTGCCCGTGTTGTGTGCATCATGATTTTCTATGTGTGATTATTTTGGTGCGAGTATGAAAGCCATAAATCACTTGGTGTAAAGAAAAAGGTTTTTATGTGTTTTATGTGGGCGTTACATAATTTGTTTATTGTAATGGTTTTGTAGTGTCGTTGCAGTTCGCATTTCTTTTGATAGTGAACCTATTTTAATATTTTGAACGTTATTGAGAGTTAAAAACGAGTTCTTACGTGTATCTTTTTGTCATCTTATCTCTGCATTTCAATTTTGTGTAGGTGTCTTTGAATGTTCTCTAAATTCATGTAGTCGAACTTTCACTTCCCATAAACGTTCATTTCGTCGATCCTAATTTAAAACGAAATCTAAATCCTTCAGTAAATTATTTAATTGGGTCAATTATTCAATTTCATTGAAAACTACTCTATCATTAGTTTAATTATCATTTGCAGCTTTAAGCTTTAAGTCACCCTTATTTTTACCTAATTACTAATGAACATTAGGAATAATTATTACATTTTTAGCGTGTTCTTCGTTTAGAATGATAACTTGAGACTTCGTTATCTTTGTGCGTGATTCTTACGTCAAAGACCCAGTGGGTTAAATTGTTATAAAAAAAAGGTGTTTGGTTGGAACCAGCCTATGTTCAAGTGATCGATTGCAACTTATTTACGAGTATTGCGTAAATGTATGCTCTCACTTTCCTCGTGATTTCTTAATGATCATAAGTGCTTTAATATGATTAGTTAGGCGTATAACCAGTGCCTTAGATTTTTTATTAGTGTTTTGAGATGGTGGAAGGTTTTTTTTATCATTTTTATCTAGGCCAGACACTTTTTACATTTGGCAAAACTCTCAACTTAAGACACTTAAAATTGATTCGGTAATATACGGTTAGTCTTTCTTATGTATTTTCTTGTCTAGATAATAAGCTCAAGCTTATTGCCTAGTATTGCAGTAAGTATGGTGTAACAGCCATGATGTATTACTAATTACGTAGTTGCTACTTTTTCTGCTTTAACGACAACTTTAGATAGCCTATAAAATCTATTGATTTATCACTCTAAGATGATTGACTTTAGAAATCAATTTAACGAATATTTTTTTCAAACTCAACCTACCTAGAAAGTATGTCATTGTATTTTGCACTTTCTTTTTCATTTTTTTTAATCCTGTTCCATTCTAAAAAAATACATCCTATTTTTTTTGTCTTTACTGCTGCATTTTATGACTATCAATCTACAAAACCTATGCTACGCCTTTAAAGTTCTCATAGGGCTAATCATTGTTTTGTATTGCACTCGTAAACTAAGATTTCATTCACGTGTTTGTCAAACCATAATGTTATTTCTAAACTTATTTAATTATGCAGTTAGTTCAATTGTTACGTATTGCACGTGATTTTTAATAATAAAGTCACGTTTCCTCTGATTCATTGTAAATATGGAATGTTTTATTTTTCTATGCTTTCTTTCTTAAGGACTGCTTTGATCAAGAAAAGATACTAGGATATCATACGTGCCGATGTATCTGCAAGGATTTCTTTAGTCAGGACATTTTGTTGTAGGAAGTAGCTAAGTAACTTAAAGCTATGAAGTCCTGGTACTTAAGTTCCAGCCAAAGATTTAAGTTCGTCATGGATATCCTTTGTTTTTGTAAAAAGCTTCTGTGAAAGGGTGCCACTTAGCCCAGTTCGTTTATTTTGTTAATTTTACGATGTGATCAAAATCACGCACTCTATTATTATGTTATTGTGACTCTTAACACAAGGGATTAAGGTTGAATATTAATTCTCATTGATAGTTGCACGCGCTTTGCAAGCCAAATAAAGTTACTGTCACTTTCGAAGCGACCATATGTCGGTATGTGATTAGGATACACTATGAGGTATGTTAGATTATTATCAACCTGACAAGTATATGTATATTCGTGTATCTTCACACAAGGAATCGGATTCTAAAACGCGACTTAAATAATGTAGACTCCTTTGATTTCATGGTGCCCTGGTAGATAACTTTGAATAAGTATCCTTATTTGGCTTTAAGGTCTGAGTCTACCCGTCGTTTTTATGACACCTTGTTTAATGAACGTCAGAAAGCTGGAAAAAGAACATTAAAAATGTGTTTATTAAAATTATCATTTTTTTATCAAATAAAATAATATCACTTCTAAGATTTTAGACATCAAAACAACATACAATATTTATAAATGACGTAAAAACCGTACTTATTTATTTATATCAATACAAAGGCAATCATACTTCCTTTGAGACGGCCTTAACCCTATATAGATATAAAAATTGCTGTATTATGTAAGAGATAACATGAATATTTGCAAAGAAATTATCTTTGGCAAATGGCAATGGCCGGGGAATTGATAACGACCGATTAAACTTGCAATTTGTAGGTTTCGAATGTATGAATCAACAATTCTTTGTTATATCTACGTACCATCTATAAATATTTCCACGTAGAAAAATGAGAGCTCATTATATCTAAGAGAATTCTCTTCAATTTTTTTTCAGTAGGCATTATTATTGTAAGTAAGTAAAAATCCTACGAGCTGAGTGTCTGAAACGCCACTTTTTTAACTTTGGAAGATTTAAGATATAAATAAGTACATGAGTTATGAAATTAGTCTTAAAACCTAGTGCAGTTTCAGGGAAAAAAACACGTCTTACATTAGAACTTACTTAACTAAATGCTAATCACTTTTATGGTACCAGGCAAACATAATTTCCATTGATCTCATCACTCCACTTTGAGTAAGTCAAGTTGAGTGAGTAATTTTGAGTACATTGATAATCAAAAGAGGTTTATACCCTAGAACAGTTGCAGGCTGTTTTTATACGGTAGAAAGAAAGTGGGTAAGGTTCAAACGATGATAACTGTACTATCGCTAATAACTCAATGACACCACCTACTTATTTCATTTCGGTAGTGTTTATACAAGGACCGGTTCTCTTGGATACTAAGTTGATTTCCTCGCGACCTATATGATCCTGGTACTTAGTGCTTATTTTATTGCAAATCTTTAGCCTTTAAAAATACAAATTTGACCTGTATGCCTGAAATATGAATTATTCAAATACTGAAAAAGTAAAAGTAACCTAAAAAAATATCCATATCAATGGACTCCTAAACCACTTAACCGATTATAATAAAGTTCGCACACCATGTGCAGTTCGATCCAACTTGAGAGATAGGATAGTTTAAATCTCAAGCTATAGCCGCAACCTAACCACGCGGACTAAGTCGCGGGCAATAGCTAGTCAAATTATATATTTTTGTTTAATAAGGGGGCAACTATAGATCCCTGTGGTATCCAATATGAATTAACAAATAGAACAATCAATTTTGTGTTGCTAAATATGTTTTCAGTAGTCTTCAAGTATTTTCTATAGCATCAATGAAGACTGAACTAAGTTAAATAAGTCTCATATTATACACGCAGTGTTTAGATCTGATCGGGAAGCTATTTTCTAACTATTGATATCCTGGTGGTACTTTCACTCTGTGGTGGGCCAAAAGGAATCGGACTAGTACCAACTAAGAGCAACAGAGTGACTCACCCTTCTGTGATACCAGGGCGGCAGAAACCACAGGAAGGTAAAGCAACAACAAGACTAGGCTTGGAAAGTGTTAGTGTTTAACAGAATTGTTCGCAATGCATTGTTTTTATACAAATCTGTTCATTTTACTATTTCGAGTTTTGCTTAGTACACGTTTTAAATATTGACCGAGTTTTAATGACGTCAATCTTATGCCGACTTTGTGTTATGAATAAGTAGCTCATGAGATCTGATGAGATCTAGAATTTTATGTAAACTACGCATTTAGCGAACGTCAACTGAAGTTCTACTGTTTTCTATAAATAGAATAGGGGAACAACATAGTTGTATTTTGAAAACCTAAGTATTGGTATTTTCAATGGCTTTATTTGTTGTCGGTTTTGTAAAGGTGTTGTATTGTTTTGCTTCTTAGTTTATTTTGTTCCTCATCTTCAAGATGTTATGTAACTTTCTCTTATAACGTAAATCAAAATTCAGGCCTTCTGTTTGAAAGACTTTTTTTCATAATATGAACTCCGTTAAAAAAATTAAGTTGCCGCTACTAATGAATGGATTTCTGACACTTTTCGTATTTCTATTTTTATTTCCTCTATTTAAGTATTGTCTTATTTACTTTACTTAGGTTCTTATGCACACAGGACGTTGAAGGTGTGGTTGTTCTCAGAGATAGCGTTACTCTAGATACACTTCGGCTTTAGAATGTGTCATCCCAAGACAGGCGTGAAAATATATGTCAGGCCTCTTTGAAAAGGAGCATTACTCTTTAATGCCGGATCGAAACATTTAGTATTCAAATTCGTTTGTGCAAAACGTTGTCTGACGGCGACTTTCGTTTTCACCGCTCTACAATTGGCGCAGGAAACTAAGCCTTATCACCAACACATTAAGCCACTTATTCCACTGTCAAAGTTGAAATTTTCGCCTCTCGTGCCCTACTTAATGGCTTCCGTCGGTTTGACTTGTTGATTTTAACTATTTTATGTTTGCACGCTTATGGAACAATAGTTCGCGAGGTTCTGAATGTATTTGAAATTTAGAAACTGAATACTAGTAGCCGAAATTGAGATGTTTACGCAAATTACGTAGCAACACGCGTTTTTATACAGCCTTTAAACTTGATGGACCGGTTTCCATATGGTTGCGTCGAAACTCTTCTGGAGGCATTCTCTCCTAGTACTTTTGATGCTTTCCTATAAAGCCTTTTCATATTTTTTTGAACTTTTAAAGATCGGTTCAGCTTTAAATTCGAGCTTTGGGGTTGTATTAACCAAAGATTAGGTTGCTATGTAGAAATAATTATTTTAGGCAAGGATACCTACATTTCTTTCAAAAGAAAAAAACAGCCTTTCATAAGACTATAATATATTTCTTTTTCGTTTAAGTACAAAGTATTCCACACAAGTACATATTTAAGTAACCTCTACCTACGTTTAACATCCTGAACAATTCAAAAGATATGTCATTTGTCATCGTGCCAACTAAACTTTCTACTGACTCCTCATGCTTATGACTTCCTGGTACTTCGATCATGAATGACCCCGGTATTGTTGAGGATTTCCATTTCTTTTGTTTTCACTATCATTTCAATAGAAATTCCAAATTAACGACATCTTCGTTGCCTAACAAGTTTATTTTTAGATCATTTTATGGCAATAATCAAATCGTTTTGACTCTACACTCTTTTTAGTTTTTGGTCTGAGCATAATGCAGTGATTTCTGAATTGTTTTTTAGTCGGGCTTAAAAATTTTCAACTACCAAAATAATAAAAATTAACTTACCGTAACGTAATTAACACGTATTCTGTTGTCCTAGGTCTGTGTGAATTTTAATAAAACTACAGAAACATCGAATTGAAAACAAATTGTATTTTTATCGCGTGGGCCGCGTGGGTTGAACGAAATACAAAACTGGTTTGCTTTCGCGATACATAATTTATTAGAGGTTTTGTTTTCTAATAACAATTGAACTAAATGAATGAATTAGGATATATACAGAGTGTTTTAAACACAGAATATAATAAAGAATTTTTTTTTTCACCTTTATAATCCTTCACGTTTTTCCTTAGAGTTAGCATTTTTATGATTTGCGTATTGTTTTTAAATTAATTTGCATACAAAAAAATACAATTTAGAACTGGTCAATTAAACATTAAGCTATCATTTTAATAAAAAAAAAGAATGAAAATACAAAGGATTGCTTAGATTTTTTTGGATTACGTTAATACTACGAGTATAATCGATTTCTCACATTATCTTACGTTCATTAGCTATACAAATTTAAATGTACGGCATTAGCATATTTGTGTGGACATAATAAATAGTCTGCCTACACTCCGATGAATCAACTTAGATTAACGATTCGTGCGTATACGTTGTGGTAGGCGTGTGCTGTGCGTGTGTGCGTGAGCCTCGGCTAACTTTCACTTTTTTTCGTTTATATGCCTTTTGTGTTTTTGGATGGTGTTATGTTGAATGAAAGCATTTTGTTCAGAGGATTCTTATTTTGGTTCAATATGTTAAATATTTTTTCATGTTTTTTTTTAGAATTATTTAAAAACAATAAGAAAATGAGGAATTGTGTTAAAAAAAGGGTTTTAACGATTTTGAGATTAAGTTTTTTTTATAAAACTAATTGGGATTCTAGAATCCACCAGACATCCGTTACCAACTTACAAAACTAAGCAGAACAGAGGCGCGCGGTGCCAGACTGCGCGCGCGCCGCTTTGCGCAACCGACAGAATGTGTGTCAAACGATCGACGAACGACTTATGTCATGCAAGAGAATGTCGGCATTATTTGTTTTTAGGGTTCCCTACCTATAGGGTAAATCAAACCCTCGTACTAAGACAGCGAAGTCTTAGTAATAAGAACGCTATCACTAAGTCTACCTCGTTAGTCAATAGCGCGCTTATCACCACGTATTAAATATTGTTGAAGTTGCAGAAGCTCGACAGAGCAATACACGTACAGCAAGGAATCTCTTTCACAACTGCAATAATATTAGTTTAGGACGTGGATAATTAGACCCCATGCTGTATATCGTGTACTACGATAATATTTTTTTCTGAATAGATTATGACGTCATTTTGTTGCTGCTTTTACAACAAATAAGGCAGGAATGAGATACGTATGTAAGGACTGAGGAGGCTTGCATACAACCAGACTAAATTCTTTAAGCTGTTTTTTTTTTCTAGATTTTATTGATGGCTGATCGCACTTTATTTCTATGTCGATTTTTGTCTTAATTTATTAAAAATAATATATTATAATGTAAAGGTTATTCAACGCGTGAGGTAGTGACAAGTTGTTAGTTTACGAGCGGTCGCCCACGACTTAGTGCTGACTAATATCTTATTCTAAGATTAAATTTAGCCAGACGTTATACAAGAACAGTGTCAAATACGTTGTTTGAACAGCGTATATTTAATCTGCAGTCAGAGATGTTGATTAAAATTTATAGATTCAATGCAATCAAAACGCAAATCGGTGTATATAGACATGTTTATTTTAGAACTATCTTTAATGATTTAGTATACATATGTTTTCGAAAATTTTATTTGTTTTTTTTTTTTTTGCATATGGCATTAGTAGGAAATTACTTGTTAGTTATCATAAATTGGTGGAATTATTTTTAGTTTAGATATTAATAATATACGAATTAATTAGGTTTTCTGATATTATATACTATAAAAAAATAACACATTTTACGCAAAAAAAAACTAATGTGTTTGTCGATAAGACTAGTGTAATAAATAGGTAGGTCTTACTAGTGGTTTCTTAGGTTTACGCGAATGTTAGACATTTTAATAAATATTATTATAATTATTATTTTCCGCCTTAAATAAACATTATTAATACATATTGCAAAAAAGAAAACAACTTAAAATTAAAAAATAATCTTGGCTCTTTAATGTATAACGCATTCAGGCGCAGGAGTGGCCGCCATGTTGGAAAGTTTTCGGCAGTGTCCGGGGAAATCTGTGACGCGCCTATACGATTATGTTTAAGCATTATTTTTTATCTGTGGGCTTGGCTGAAGGCGTTGAGATGCTAAGGATTTTGAAAATATAATTTTGAGTTTATATGACTTAATGTTGTCTATATTTGTCTTTTTATGTTACGCATTATGTATATTTAGTTTAAAGTCTTTTTTATCCATTTATATGGGTCAAAAAGATTAGAACTTCAGTCGTCCTATATGTATTACATTTTAGTAAATACATCCCTTATTCTTTGAATGGTATAAGAATTTTCGAAATCGGTTTTGTAGTTCCTAAGCCTGCCTACCGAATTTGTTAAGTGTATAGATATAGCATTCATAGCTTGGGAAATGGCTAGGCTTTATTTTATTAAGAGAGGAAGTAGCTTATTCGATAAAACGTATTGAAATTATTTTGTTAGGCAGCCTACGTCACAATGTCCATCAAACTATGACGTCACGACACATGCCAGTACAAATATGTATTTGAGATGAGTTTTTAGGTTTGGCAATGATATTGCTCCAGTCACGTACACAAACGTTTTACAAGTAATCTGAATTGTATGGAATTTGTGTGTGATTTTAATCATCAACCTTAAAGTCTGTGGATTAGGAGGATTTCATACATAATTTTTATTTTTTCCAGTTGCCTAGATATCTTAACAGAAATAGCGCTGGTACTAGGGCAGCATAAGTTAAAAGATTATTCGAAATCCTAGAATTCATTCATCATCACCATCTAATATTACTTATGTTACAAAATGATTCAGATCTAATTATGTACGTCGTTTGAATGACCACACGATAAGGAACAGGAAGGACAGATAGTGTACGGACAGTATGATATTATAATTTAATAACACGCGAATTTTAGGCGTAAATGTGTAACCAATTTGTTTAAAATAATATTCAGAAAACTTCTATTAAATACTTCTTAAAACGGATTTGAAAAAACACTGTAAATTATTCATTATAAACGATTTAATTTATAAATGTATTAAAACGAATTTTCGGAGTTGTTAGCTGACTGATCTGTACAAAATATTCAATTTATTGGCCAGTTGAAATGTTAATTTGAATTTGCCAAATTCAAAAACAGTTTTACCATTAGAATGATACCAAAAGACCAAAAAGACTAGTCCCCATTACCCATCAATTCAGACTCATATTTATTTATGGAAAAATTAATAAAATGACAATAAAGATTGATATACTTAGTTCGAATAGTTGCAATTGACTCCGAGCCCTTTCAAGGCCACTTAATAGGCGAAAATAGGTCACTAGATTGGACGCGATAGCCTATCAAGTACTGTCCCCGTCACTGTCGCGTCACTTCCTAGGAGACTCGAGATTCCTAAACGAACCGGAGGTAATAATTTATTAGAAAGACGTGCAATAGCGTGAAGTATCATTCACACGCTATTTTCAACAACATAGGTCCATGTATATTGAATATAGGAGTCCGATTTTCGCCATATATTTTTGGCAAGGTAGAGTCAGGTATACGTAGAAGTAATCTCCTCTTTAGTTATGACAGCCTAGTACTTTAGTAAAAACGTTGATTTGTAAAGTAGCGAATCAACGTTGATAAGTGACTCCCCACAATATACGGGATGCTGTGAGAGTGAGAAAATGTATATTCTCCTGTATAATGCTGAACTCCTGGTGCAATACCCCACTTGGATGGTCAGGTGTTACTATGGCACTATCACTAGTTACTAAAACTTGTCTTTAAAGAAAACAAAACCAAGATAACCTGTTGAGAGTATTTTAATGAAGGAATTCATTTTTTAGTTATTTTTTAACCGAATCGATAGAAACATTAATGCTTAAGTAATTACGTCACTAAGGCTACAGACTCAATCAATACAGCTGCGAATTGATTTCATCAGATTACCCCGTAAAATCAACAAGGGAGTATTTAAAAGAAAATTATGCGCAAAAATTATTTTCGTTGCCGAAAACCTACAAAAAGTTGTGAAGAAATCACGCGGCTCTCATGCCGTTCCTTGGAAAAAGTTAGGAAAAATGGCCTTGTTTCCGAGTCACGCGGATTGCAGTGCGACTCTAAACCTTTCTAGAAATGTTTAACAGAAATATCGCCTAGTACACTGTTTAGGAACTTTCATATCATTGATGTCTTGAACTGTACTTAGCACATGAGATCCATTCAGTCCTATTGTATGTGGTCCTTAGTTCCTTAGTATATTTTTTACCTGATAACCATCGAGCATATGAAGTAAAGTCTATTTGACTGTACATTATATAAATCCTAGATCTATACATTTTACAGGCAAAAACATGTTTTTTCCTTAAAAAAAAACGACTTCTGCTCTAAGGAATTTAATCCTTGTGTTGCGGGCAGTTTGACAAACATTTAAGTGACATGCGCAAACGCTTGTCCTATTTGGGGACGCGCTCAGTGGGTTCGTTGTGGTGGCCTCAACCATTTGGCTTCACGTTCAGTCAAAAACATTGCTACTAAAGATTTCTTTCATATGCTATGACCGAAGTAAACTACAAAGTATAAAGATACTTTGTTACTTAAATGTGCGATACCACTTTGTTTTCAATCATAGTTCAAATTATTAACACCATGTTTTCCTTCCTCATCTTTGACCTAAACGAGCAAAATTCAATCTATAAACTTGAAAAAAAAGGCTCATTATAAGCATCGTTTCCACCGTTTTCCGTCTCATTTAAACATTTTTTGGTATGACAAAGCAAAGAATTTCTGAACCCTAAACAATTAATTGCGAAATATGGATATAACCTTGCGTAATATCCAAATAAGCAATTAAGATTGTTTTCCAAAAATATTTTCACGGGTTTCCTTTTCTGCTTGCAAGTTAAAAACATTCGCCGGCGACCACGTTTCCAGCACATTCTGGCTCACGTTGGCTCCGGCTCGAAGGACCACGTTTCGGCGTCACATTTTCTCCTTGCTCAATCGCTAGTTTGGTTCCACACGTTTAAGGAAAATTTTGTTTGGAAACAATCATGAATGCCCATTTTGAACTTTGGAACTTTGAAAATGAAACCTGGCATTTTTCATTCAATAATAATTATATGTAATATTGCAAGGGTTACGAAACGTCCTTTTTAAAGGTTAGCATTATAAGTCTTTGACCATTCAAGTGAATTGATAAATTTCTGTGAGTTGATACCTCATACAGCTTTTTGAGTTTGTAAGTAAGTCAATTATCACTTTATTGGGACGCAGCAGACTAGCTTTCGCCGGTGAAAATATTAACCTTTCTTTTTATAGTGCGTTTAATTTTATGATTCTTTTGTGTTCTTTTGGTTTTGTATCGAAGGACCCGTCTTTTTTTGGAACGACTTATTACCACTTCTTAGTCTTTTCGTAATTTTTTATGTTGAATATGACTACCATACGATAATACCTAATGCTGAATATGTCTACACTCTAAAAGAAGACTTGACTTAATAACTACGATCGTTTGAAAAACTACTATAAAGCTAAGTACGCACTCATTCATAGATAGTTGAGTATTTAGGGCATAGTGATAATAATGACATACATTTGTTATCAAATCACTAAACAAACAAACAAACATATCTGATAGATTCTATCGGCGATATGTTTGGGTTCCACAGGCCAATATTTTCTTTGTGAGAAAATTCACAGTACTTCCATTAATCAGAAAAAAAGGGTTTAAAATGCTGTTTTAGTGTATACAGATAATTGTAAAGCCATGATTTGGATTCTAAATATGGAAAACTCAGCATTTATACATCAATCAAGTTTTCATAGGTTTTTCTCAATTTCCGACTTTACACTTTTTATTTTTCTATTTTACCTTCAAAATGAATTATTTAGTTTAAAATAGGCTATTAAAGTTTCGCATGGCAACAGAGCTGTAGGCAGATTCATTAAACTGGATAAGAGTGAAAACAAAAAAGCGAAAGTTTGATCTCTGCGAATGTCATGTACTAGGCACGCATGAACTCATAGTAACATTTAAAATGGGGACACATTTTTGCGAGGCGAGTACATTTTCGTACATTGTAATACTGTATTGTTAATACTACACACACGTTAAACGCAAACTTATCGAAAATTTTCAGGTTTGTACAAGTTCTATAATACTCATCTGACTGCCTATCATTTTTATCAGGCATTTAAAATCTACATACATCAGCTGCATCGTATAGTTAAGTCATTAACAGTGCTTGCAAAAACTTTCTTTGAGATTTCTTTCTTTCCTGCCTAGGTCCCAATTATTTTGTACTGCAATATTATTTATAGACCCATCTGAATACTTTAACATTCCCATCTTCATTGATAACGCAAAGACATTATTTCATTTGGTATTCTCTTACGTACATGTATGTATATTCATTGTATCGTACATTTGATAAAATTTGAGAATGGAATGATATAATTATCATTCCTGTCACAACCAACCAGTAATAACTAGACATGCTACTTAAAAAAATAATCTAATCAAATTAAAAGTTGTGCAATAATTTGAAATCGAACGAACATATTAAGTATTGACAAGCAATTGTCTCGTTTATCAATCGCATTCCATGAGAAGTGTTACTCACAGTACTTACCTATCTTACTATCTGCGTGCCTGGTACTTATCTTTGAGATTACTTTAACTTGAGAGTATTGGAACTAGTTCAATGCCTGTGAGTGTACTTATAGGAAAAACACATTCTATGTACTTTGGACTTCATTTTTCCCAGCAAAGATAATATTGGAAATATGTAAACAGGATCAATATTTTGATATCGCTAACTTCTTCATCTCGTTTGGTCAATGGATTTTTGGATGGAGTAGATGGAGATTGAACACCTATTTCGAATGCTTAAGTAAAATCCCCACTTAGAGATAAGCTTTGTTTTCTATCTTTTGACATTTTATCAGTAATACGAAATTCGTCACTGATTACTGGTAAAAACAACTTATACGAAATGTATATTTACATTTATGAATCACTTTACAAATCAATGTCATCGATAACCGCTATCGAATACTATTTTTGGGTCTTACTTTTCATTCAGAATTTAAGAAATGCAACTCATCAAGTTTGATAGATCGAAACAACTTAGAGTTATATAAGAGTCAGCATACTTCTATTCCCCCAAAACATTGACCTCTCAAATCATAACGTAATTATCATCCGTGCGTCCGCTTTGACGGCCGCGTTTAAAATGACAATCGGCTCGCTTTGAGCTGCGCAAGCGCCGGCTCGACGCACTTTCACTGCGCGTTCGTGTGCGTGAGCTACTGTAGTGGGCGGGGCCATGTTTTTTATTAATTTGGCCCACATTTGGGATTCTGTTACGTCACCGTGCATCGCACTTGCATCGAACTGGATGTAGGAAACACGCAAATGCGCGCGCAACCAATGTCATTATTGTATAAGTAACGTAATGTTCTGTAAGTAGTGTAGTAGTGTGCAACTTGTTTGTATGAACTTGTTGAGCTGCATTTCATAACTCCTTCTGTTTATGGTCTCCTGGTGGTCTCTTATTTGGATTGTGGCTAGTTTTGTAGATTCGTGTCGTATTTGTTGTGCTTATCTGTACTGCCAAGTTTTGGATGATAAAAGGGACCTTCGGTACGCACGGCTAAAAATTACCTTCCTGTTGTGTGGTTGTGGAATTGATTATGGTGCTTTTTGTTCCACAATTTTTTTTATTCCATTCTTATTCTTAACAATCGACTTCTTTCTAGAGTCCTACAATGATTAAATAGACTAACAATATTAATAAGTGGTCCAAAGCATAATTTTCGTCGACTAATTAGACAGTAAGGACCAAAACTGGTCCTTCGGTCACCGAGACCGCATTGCTTACATTACCCAGTCCATTTCTTTTGAAGTTTACCTCATTGTGCGGTAAGCGTTGAATGCATTGGCATCAAAATAATTCTAGCACGCTATGTAAATATTTAACGTATATCTCGATCTAATCATTTTCTATACATTTGTTTTTCTCCGTTTTCTATTGACCTTGTAAGGCTAAGTTGACTATGGTAGGGGGAATAAATAAAAGATTTTTTTGGACATTTCTGTGTCAATTTGTATAGGAATGTGTCGTGCATACAATTTTAAATACTAAATTTGGTTTCGTAGTTCAATTAAACTTTAATTGTACTGAGTATTCTAATTAACGATGTCATGTCTAGTCTACTAATAGTTTACATCAAAATAAGTGTAACTAGCAACATGTGGGTTAGACTTGTTGAATAAACTTGTTATTTTTTTTTTGAAAACAAAAGCAACTTGCCTTTTGAGTCGAGTTGCGAATATGGCACGACTGGACGTCCGTGATGCAGTGCAGTCGATAACTGTTCATATTTATGTTCTCCTAGTACTCATAGTTGTCTGCATCGCATAGACTTTGACTACTTTCCTAGTGTTTTGTTTACCTTCGTCTAGGATTAACATAAATAAAAAAAAATGTTTGTAAAAAGCAAGGTAAATCTTAAACAAATGCACGTTGTACACAAAACACCTAAACAACGACCCAAATTTATACTTGTGTGAGTTTATTATGTCACACACACATGCTCTACTTCAAACAAAAAACTCACAATCTATTTCCGAGGTCACAAACGAACGAGTCCCTAGCTAGTATCATAAAAAAATCACACAGTAAGGTCGACGACCCGCCGCCGAAACGCATCGGGTAATGCACTCATGCCGGCGCGCGGGATACCACGATAGTACTTGGTACTTTGACTTTTGATTGCTTTAATCTTTTTATGATCGAATCGAACTGTTCGAATCTCTGCTCGCCTGGTACTTACACTGTGTCTTTAAGACGTGACAGAACTTTTCAAGTGATATTAAAAATATTCATTGATAAGAAAAAAATAAGTATTTTTTGTTTGATAGATAGATAGTACAATCATGTAGGTACTTCTTCTTTTAAGTTTACATCATTTATAGCTGAATACTAAAATGTTGCTTAATTTTAAGTCGCTTTTAAGTCTATTGATTGTATCTTTCTATTAAACGTCATCAGTAGCAATTGGTCAATTAGAAAATGTAAATTATCTTAAAGATTATGGACATTGCAATATAGGAATTATATTTATAAACCTGCAGTTCCCACAAAATTTGATCTCAAGCGGAAACCAAACCCAACACTAGTATTTAGGTCATCGAACTTTATGAACCACCTCACATAAAGATATATAGAAAAATTAGAAACAGTATACCAGTTTTTTTCTATATATACGCAAGTCTACTACTACAGAGTAAATACTTCATAATTTATTATAATCGTATTCAATTAAAGTAGGTGAAATTTTGTAGGCAATAACTAATTCGAATGACCTTTATAATTTCTTACCCAAATGAGAATTAGATTTTTAACGTTAACAAAAAGGGTTTTCGTATTCTCCCAATCCATTTTAGTGCAATTCAATTTGACAAGACCACACTTTTAAAAAATAAACAGCTATAGGACAATAAAAATATTTTGAAAAGTAAGTCTGTGTGAGTTGTTACTGCAAAACAAGAAGTAAACGACTTAACCTCTGTAATTTCAATTTATTATCAGCCTATTAGAACCATAATGTTAACCTTGTCTCCTAGATAACGTCTCAACTTGTATCCAGGGAAACAGTGCATTTTCTGATACATTAGACCGAAACTGACTCTGCCATAGTAAAAAATAAATAACTGTATCTCTATACTATTCCCATCTGTATATTTTATCTTAATAAGGCATTACGTCCATACATTACGTAACATTTTAATTCCTGATTAATCTCAACAGCTGCCAGAGAATAAAATATTTAATTTTTATTCGTTAGCCTTTTCATGACATAAGCATCCTCAATGAGAAGTCGTAATTCCATCCGTTACCTCGAGAAACGATTAAGTAACAGACATAAGTCTAAGCATACTTAATGCCACGCCTAGGACATTAGGTACAGACATATTTGATGGAGTATAGCTGTATATACAAAGTACATTTCAAATAAATTTATCGAAAACTGACGAATATCTGAAGATGGTACCTTCTTTTGCTGTTTGTGCTCCTGGTCCTTCGAGACAGTTTTTCTTTGTGACAGTTTCTTAAAGCGGAATTACATATTTCAAATAATTCAATTTCTTGTCTAAATATGATTTCGCTGGTATTGGTGGCCTAAAAGACCTGTCAACAAAACACAATGTTCTTCATCAAGATTTGTTAGATAATTAAGTAATTATTTCTAACCTTTTACAAACTAGTAGGTGAAACTTCTCAACTTCTAAGTTTAAATCGAAGGTTTATTTACAGTAAGACTTGATATCTTAACATTTACTTATAAAAAGCTGTGAGAGCAAAATATAGAATCTCAGAAATGCCATAACACCTGACCTCAAGTGATGAATGTAACCCAAAACTTGATAAATTTAAAAACCATGCCAAACTGAATAGACCACTTATTAGAGTTGACATTTCGCACGTCCCACTTTCTATTAACATTCAACTTCAAAAATTACTGTGACGTAACAATCTTACTGGGACATTGGGTCTTCGGGTCTTACGTAAACAGAATTTGGCGTTGCATAACCTGTGAAAGTCGGTCGGCAAGCTTCCGCGGTGATGCAATGGTTCTCAAGTGGTGGCACACTTGTGTGGACCATGAAACCGTTTTTGAGCGGTTGGCTGCGGTCATGTAAGGTTCGAAAGTGGCTTAGACGATAGGTCAGTGGGATAGGCGCGGAAAGACCAGAACCTTCTTGGTCCTCATGGATTTGTTCAGCTGGTCCTTTTATACGGAAGAACTCTTTTGAGCAAATTTGATTCTCGAATTAAGATTTTTTAATCTTATGTGTTTTTGTGTTATAAACCTATGTACTTTATATACTATGAGAAGTACCTGTTATTAATGTGATTTTCCTTTTGTTTCAGACGGAGTAAAAATCGGCGTACCGGAATACCGTGTGATACTGTGCATTAACTAAACTTAACAAAAATTGTGACGCCTCTATTACTAAGTTTAGTTAGCGGAATTACTTTGTGATTTTTACAGTTTACTTTTTTATAAATATACACGGATAGTTTAGATTTTAAGCTTATGACGTAAGATTAGAAGAATACGTAACGAAGCATAGATGCACAAATTAAACCAGTTTATGTTTGAGTCGACGTAATAAATTAAATATTTAATTAACTAATGGTTTTTATTCAAGCCTCTGTTGAGTAAAAATTAACGTTTTTATTTACGAAGAAGAGAAAATGATGATCAAACATAGAAAAAAAATATAAGCTTTTTTTCAACACATGTTACGCACAACACTATGAAATATAGGGTTGTCGATTTTGGTTTAAGGATTATTTTTAAGAAATTTTATTATTTATTTAAACTTGTTATCTATGTAATTACGTGTTTTTATAGTCTTACGTAAGAACCTATCATCTGACGTTACAAGCGAGTCCTAGCCGTCAAGAAGTGATCTCAAACGTAGGCAGGGACCCGCTCAGCTCACGATCACTGCCATTGTTGTCTCGAAAATGTACTCTAAAAGTATATACATAAAGTCTAAGTTTACATAAAGGCTGTATATAGTTTTTTTCAATTCATATATCATTTTATTTCATAATTTTTCATTGACTTTTGTTAATATGACACCTCATTAATCGATGTCGTTCCAAAATTTTTGCAGAAAAAAAAATGATAATGAAAAAATGGGAGATTAAATTACAAATGGCGTCTTATAAATTGTATAAGCTTGTGTATTTTAAATGCTTGGCACTAAAATCATGAACATTACTTTTATGAAGATACATTTGTTTAACAGTTCCTTTTATGTTTTCTTGATGAACCCTGGTTGAAAAGGTGGAACTTGTTAATGATAGTAGCGACATTTGGCATCAGTATCATGCAGCACGCATCAAACTCATAAAACTATGACTGATCAGAATGTTTAGAAGAAGACAATAATACGTTTTCCTTACCTTTTGTTAAAATATTTTAGTTTACTGTAATATATAGATTAATAATAGCTATTTTAATGTAAATTGGTTGTATATAATTTTGGATCAGTAATCAAATGTTTTAGGTGTAATTTTAATTGTTTCCCGTAACTCCTTGGACTTGGAGAATAGGTAAATACATGCAGGTAACTTTATCCTTTAAAAGATAATTAAAAAGGTACATTTTGTATTTGCCTGTTCTAAAGCGAGAAATTTTATTGATTGTTGAAAAACATCTATTTTTATCTTTTTAAAATATTTAATATGTACATAATTCTATTTTAGGCTTAGCGCTAAGCGTTTAGATAAGTTTCGGGTTAAAAAAAAAATATTCTGTTGAGTCTAAAATTTTTATTCCTATTAAAGTACCTTTAACTCTTTTTGTTAGATATTTTTTTTCTTGTCTACTTACTTTAAGTTTAAGATGTTTACGTTTTTATGATAAAATCATGATCTATTGTGGCGTCGCCGGTGCGTAAGGAGTTATTTATGTTGTAAAACTTATTGATGTAAATTTTAAGCGCTACTTAATAATGTTTAACGGTAGCTACAAGCACGGGTTATAGGCTGCTTAAACAGATTTATAAATAATATTTTGATATGAAAATGCACATCGACTTTGTGTGACAACCCTAGGAACCTACCACCACCTCTTAGATTACAATCTCTATTGTTAAAGCGAGACAACGCTCTACACTCAGTATAACGACGTCTCTCTTCCACACCAGCAACTTTGTTACTTTAACAGTTGGTGGTAGGCCCTATGGGTAGTATCAGTTAGGGTTGGCAATCATTGTAAAACGGGTCTCGAAACATATAGTTACCAGATTAAATCCTACAATGTAATAATGAATTTAAGAATGGCATCTACACACTGATTTAAATATGTAACCTAGTATTAAAACAAAACATGAATATTTACATTTTAAACTTGTATTTTTATATAAAACATAAAAAAATCTGCACAAACAAAAAAATATATATTTGGAAGTGTTTTATACAAACTTATTATCCGTCACGAATTTTGAAGTATATATTTATTGATAAATCTTTATCCTTGTGTGTAGACGTCATAATATACAATACTCCGTCCCGTATTTACCTGCTTTTATTTAAATATATAATATATTAAATATCGTATATTTAAGAAACAGATCACTAAACCTAAGCACGTAATATATTTTTCAAACTTGTATAAAAATATTTTTAAAACTTATAATAAACAGAAATCAGTTTTGGCTTCGATTTGTTCTAGAGAAATAAGAAAAAAAAACGCATTCGCAGTTACGTTTATTGTGTTCACAACACTTTCTTGTTACAAAAAAAATCTTCTCTTAATGTTTTTAATTGTTGTTTTTTACTTTTTAAAGTTTTTTTTTTTCTATGTCGTCCAGATGGTGCTACAAGATCAAATCTTTCTATACTTCTGAACCAAAGACTATTATTTTTTCCTTACTTTGTTACAAATAAAAAAAAACAGTCATTATGCAAGGCAATGCAAGCAAAAGAATGCAACCTGTTTTACTTTTACAAAAATAATGGTTTTTATAAATACATTTCATCTTTTTTCACTATTTGGAATTTTTAGTAAAAAGTTTAATGATTTTTTTTACATTATTATTTTCATATGTTATCTTAATGTTGAACTGTAGGACCGAGTGAGGCCTTTCTGACTTTTTCTGACAATAATGCTAGTGGTTCTAAAACCGCGTAATTTCGATGTTATAGGTGCAATTAAATTTAATATATACCTATTTAATAGAAAAATAATCTTTCGTTTTTTTTGACAACCCTATTACTTTTTTCGTTTACAGATGCGTTAGGGATGGGAAATGTTTGTTCATAGAAATTAAGTCTTTACACGTAATTATCTACTTGCTTTGGCAAGATAATAATGATGGAAAAGAATAGCATTGGGGTGGAACGAAACTGCCTAGGAAAAGGACTGTCAAAAAATTATTCTGTCATAACCCTTAAATAACCAACTAATTTCAACACTTTACAGTGTTGAAGGATTTATCACTACCGCTATCTGACGAGCGACGCTGCTCTAAGCCATCTTGCTTTCACAGCTGCCTTCAAAAGGTAGAGTGGTAGGACCTATGACATGACAGATAAATAATTGAGGTCAACACGCCAAACCCACTACGCGTGGCGTACCGCAGGTCCGATCCCCGAGTTTGTGTGATCCACGAATGCTTGTCCTGAACCTGGATGTCTATTTGCTTTGTGACGTGAATGTTTGTTAAAATCCTTTGATCAAAAGGATTAAATTCGTCTGTGCGGGAGTCGTTTGAAAAAAATATGATTTTCTTGAAAGTGGAATGTTGCTTTAAAATCAGTCTAAGAAGTACGATCTTATCATAAGTTGTCAGTTCGGTAGATAATCTACGAACAGCATAGCTCTGCAATGAGTAATTCATGTCTGGATGTATTGAATGCCTTTGGTCATTCGCTGCCAACTACGTTTAGACAAAGCCAATGTTGTCAAATGTTGGGCACAAATGTTGGAGATAGATTTCTTTGGACTTTTGTAGTTGCGTAGGTGTTCAGATGTGCTATGTTCTTAAATATAATATTATCAGAATATTTTATATTAAGGAAATTTCACACTTTAAGAATCTTAATCCTTGTGTCGTTGGGTGTTTAAAAAATATTCAAGTTACATGCACCAAGTCATTCGTAGACCACACAAATGCTTGTCTAACGCGGATTGATCCCAACTTAGCTTACAGCATGGCTATCCGTGTAACATTCCTAATTTTCATAAAAAAAATGTTTTCTCAGTTTTAATCAAAAAAATTAAAGTAGGTTTTCCCCTATTGTATCTCAGGAGAAAAAAAACCTGTGAAAGAGTGAAAATATGTTTCACTTTGTTGTTTATGTTGCTCAGTGGATTCTTGACACTATAATCAGGGCTTATAATACACCTTATCTGAATAAAAAAAAGTATTTTCTCAAAAATGAGTTAATAATAGGAAAATTGAAATAATTTCCCTATCATTTCTCATCACCCTCAACTCTTCTTTATTTATATTTTAAGTTTTAAACCAACTACAATTATCATACTTTTACCAATATCCAATAAATACGCCACAAAGGGCACGTGGGTATACCATTATGCAACATTGGATCCAACATTGGCCACGCACCTGGCACAGCAATTGGCAATGCCAGCTCCCGAAATACCAGCATTGTCTCCCGATCACCTTGACAGACATTATATTTATACGATCGATGCTAATTAGTTAATTATAGATTAGAATATTTACTTTCTACTGTTTCAGTACAACAATATTATCAAGTAACAATTTATCCTACTAATAGTTTTGCTTGTTAATCTTTCACATAAAAACTACTGAACTGATTTGGTTGAAACTTGGTACACGGATAATTCATAACCTGGATTAACACACAAGGGTAGTTTTTATTCCGAGTTTATGTTCTTGTGGGATCATTTCGTTTTGAGGCGGGCAGAGCCGCTGACAACAGGTAGTGTCAACATAATAATAACCTTTGGAGGCCTCTGCTTTGCAAAGACCTCATCCCATATTAATGTTGAAAACTGATCATGAATAACCGATCCACACTGATCCTGGCTCACTACGAGTTGACGATCTGAAACCAATAATTGGAATGTATTTTTCGTTTCCATGCTTTGTTCACCGTTTGCCAGTGGTAGCTTAGAATGAATAAGAAAGTACATATACTTTTTAAAAATCTGTTGGGGCAAGTCAGCGTTACGAACGAACCTGCATCTTATGTATACAAACCCACATGTAAAATCTGATTCTGTTACTCTGAAAATTCTAAGCAATATCCGAAGTTGTTGCTATAAATTAACAAATTTCAATCAAACCGAATATTTGAATTCCGTTTATATTTATTACTCGTAATCAATTTAATTGTCGATTTGAATATTTCCACGTAACACCGATCAGCTAAATAATTTGACACGACGGAGTATTATATGTCGGTGTCCAATTCACGAAGCAATGCTTTTGGCCAAAAACTCTTTTTAAATTAACACGCCATTTATTTTTGAGAAATGGTGTTCTGTTACATTGGCCATCATTCATTATGATTGTAACAAGTTATAATTTAAACGTAGTTTAATCTAGATATCGATGGCTTGCAATTGTGGAGGCCTGTGTCCAACAGTGGACGAATATGGGCTTATGATGATGATAATTTAAATAATACAATAATTCGTTCTTATAATACCAACCTCTTAATATCATAA
Organism: Trichoplusia ni; assembly: GCF_003590095.1. NCBI lineage: Eukaryota > Metazoa > Arthropoda > Insecta > Lepidoptera > Noctuidae > Trichoplusia > Trichoplusia ni. The sequence continues at coordinate 16,267,077 of NC_039482.1, forward strand.
AGGCAATCTTTGAGCAGTTATCTGCGAGTTAGCGATTCCAAATTCAAATATTTAGAATTGGCATTTTCTCGCAATTTTTCGCACGTTTGTCAATGGCATGACGTCCTGAAAGACAATTTAATTTATTAGATCAACATAAACAATAGCCATGCAAAGATTTCAGAAATGCTCGTCTAGTTTCAGGATCAAACTGACCCTTGAGTTCACTATCTCTAGAAAAATCGAGAGGAGATAAAAGCAAAATACTTCGACGTTTAAAACAATAAAAAAGGTTTTATTATCCCTTGAGTTACTAAAACACTTTTATCCTCAATAGTAAGTATTAAGATTGCAGTTTTATTTTTACTTTTTGCTAAAACATGCTCTCAGGCTACCGAGATCAATAAAAAATGTTTATTCTCTCAAAAATTATAAAAGACAAACTAGAGTCAAACAAACAAAAAAATGGTTTAATTCAAACCAATCTTAGAACTTCGTGAGTCAGTCTAACCTGCTAAATCGTTTGAAGACTTAACAGTAGGTACCTAAATACATCTTTTTTTCAAATATATGAACGCAAAAGTTTTAAGGAGAGTATGAGTGTTTGAAACTCTATAACGGTGAAACGACTTAACCATTTTTGATTTTTTTTTTCGCTGCATAAGATATATTACTAACACATAGACTATATTTTATCTGACTAGACCAAAACGAGGGATAAGTTTAGTTTACAACGCTTTCATGTACCTAAAAGAAGCCGCATTATAAGGCTAATTTAATTATAATTAATGAATCAGTCAATAAAATACTGTATACTGCGCAAATCTGAATCATATTTTTATATTTTCCACCAGCCTCAACTGGATTGCGTGACTGAACATCGGAAAAAAACACCATCCATTGTCTTTTTTAATTTATAGGGCGTTATAATGTCAAGCAAGCAAGGCTAACCTTCCGGGTCCTATGATGGTTGTAGCTTCCTCTTGTGAAGTACTGAAACTGAGGCCTTTACATCAGCGTCAACTTGACTTCCTTGTATCGTGCAGAAGTGTTGATAGATGTTAAGGATAATATCGCGTTTAGACGATGAGGTAGTAAGACTTTTGACAGCATGGATAGCTGAGTATAGGTTACGCAAAATCTTCTGTGCGTGAGTCGCGCTTTTGGTCCTCGCGTGGGAGAAGCATTTGGGTGATTCGAGAATTGCTTTCTCAGTCTGAAAGAACTGGTCACGCAACATTTTCTGTGCTTGTGCGTGGTTTCGATCCTCGCGTAGGACAAACATTTGTCTCATCAATGAGTTGCTTGTTCAGAGTTTGAGTGACTTTTTGATTGCGACTTGAATGTTTGTGAAACACTGCGTGACATAAGGATTAAATGCTCAGTGTCCATATAGGTAATGAAAAAAAGTCAGCCAACCCATCAACAACTTATCCATACTTACATTTTCAAATTTTTAGTGTTAATAATCCCCTAGCTAGAGTATAAATTCTCTTGCTAACTGCTTCACTCTCTGTGCCTCTAGTCAACGCGTCTGTTACAGGCTGTCCTCATAAACCTTAATAGTTAGATAGTTAAAATTCACAACTGATGTTCATCACATCACATCTATGTTGCTGTCAGTACAACACATAATAAATATAACCATCAAGGTTAAGCAACTTTAGTTACGGTCGTAAATATGATGGGTGACCATCCATCGCGAGTGTGATACGCACTTATAACAATGCCATGCATTGATCCTGGATGTTTACTGTATGTGCTTTACAGGACTATAAAAAGTATGAAAAAGACTAGATAAAAAATAATGATAAGCTATGATTGTAATGACATTCATAAACCTTATCAAAAGGATATCAATTTAAATGCTTTTACTCAATGACAACGGCTACAATTAAATTCCAGTAATAAATTAATGTCGGAAATTAATTAATTAATTAGTAACTGGTAAGAGTGTTTAATGTAGTACTGTTGAGTACATCTAAGGATTTTTATACTACTTAATTCAAACAAATGTTACTAATGCCAGTTTAACCCGATACATCGCCTAAACCACAAAAAAAAAGTTTCAGACATTATAGCTGCGCCCCGCTTTTAGCTGTGAACAAGAAGTCTATGTCTCTATATTTATTCACAATAGCAACTCCATTCCAAATGTCATCAATATTGGTCTAGTCATTTAAAACTGAAAGTATACAAACATACATACACACCTTCGCGTTTATAATATTTAGTAAAGTTTATTAGGGATTGATAACGCTATTTTTCATCCCACTGAAGTTAATGCAATGTATAAAATGTTTGATTTCTAGAATATTCGCATCTCAAACGCATAATAAATTGTATCGATAAATCAACCTAAAACCGAAAACTCTACGCGTCTACGATAGCCAAACTTCAATCGTAGCAATCTATCGATAAATCGTGGATAAGTACCAGGAGTACATAAATGTTAAGCAGTATACGCGAGGGATCCGCAGGGCTGGCCCACTAACGCATCCCACTTTAGAATTTGGGACGATATAAATACGCACTGCACTTGCACCGTCGCGTCCTGTAGGGTTGTCACGAACATCATTCAAAGCATTGCCTACTTAGGTAGAATCATCTATATGATTGCAAAATTTTGAACGGAACTGTTATTTAATATGTTCGCCTGGTATTCAGTATAGTGTAGTAACTATTCGATGATATAATTTCTCTCGATCAAAATATTTTTTCTCCTTTGGGTATTTTGAGGCGTTATTAGATTGTGACTAGAAAATTCATTAATTAAATCAATTTGTGTTTAAGCAAAGCATTGCATGGCTTTCTTCTGACTCTACAAATAAAACGAAACGACGGAATAAAATAAAAGTTGAAGTAAAAAAATGTGTTATCTTGATTCTTCAAATGTTCTCGCGTTTAAATCATTATCAGGCATGAGAAAAATAATCATCCACTTAGTATTCTATCTCAAGAAAATAAGTCCATTTCCACAAGTTAAACTAATTCTAGTTCCATATTCCACATTTCACCTCGCGACAACCCTAGCCCGCGTCAGGCCGGACGTTACGCGCGGTTACCGTGCCGCTCGTAATGCTCTTATAACAGCTCCATTATATTTATTGACATTTAATCATATATTACATACGTACGTACTTGTATTATATTATAAAGTATCGTGTTTGTATCAACTAGTATTGACGAAAGATGATTTTCAATCCAGAAGCATTTGTCCCGAAGTTTCCAGTTGATTCCATTTTTAACTGAGTAAAGTTTACCTTTACATATATATAACTGATTTGTATAACTATCCTACTCTTGCCTATCTTACATTTGCAGTGTCTGATAGAGTCCACAATAGTAACACATTCAGTTTTTAGACCTTTATACATTGAGTGTAAGAAAGTGATAAGTATTGGAAATACATACCTCTACGGGCCACTGCGTAGACAAATAAATTTACTAAGGGAGAAAGTTAAAATAATAGCTACATTATTATTAACAAGATATATTATTACATTTCAAAACTATATAAACTTTACAAGACTAAACTAAAAAATATATGAATACAATATAAAAATTCTATATTATTAACAAAGCGTCTAAAAAGACGTCTTCATCTCAGTTATAGTCGCAAAACGTGCCCACGAGTCTGGCAGCATTGCCACGTTGAAAAGCAACGCTAATTCTTTGAGAAAAATACAGATCAGCCTTCGAATTACAGGGACTTTAGCTGAACAAAACTGAGTTCTGAAAAGGTAGCACTCTATGATTTTCGCATTCCTATTAAAAAATGAAGAGTTCGACGGATTTTGACAATAACTGTTGAGGACTACATGTAAACAGGTGGCATCATCAATATTATCGCAGGAGTAAAATAGATTTTGATTTTAAACTCTTCTTAGACTATCGCCGCACAAAACCCAAACATCCATAAGCCAGACTACATTTAAATCTGATCTAAAACCGAAACTGATGTAGATGGGTAAGTTTCCGTCTAACCGCACGTTGTCGTCTAACTGGGCCAGTTAAAAATAACGGCTAACATTCCCGCCACAGTTAACGCGCCGCTTTTGCCAAATGCTTAACCCTGATCAGTTCAGGGTGTACAATCTGTGCATCGTCATGCTTTTAACCTTTGACAGGTTTAACTGGTTTAAACTAGATGTATCTGGTTTGAACCGGACTAAACTGGATTTGACTAGAAATCCTTTTGGAAGCTAGCTTGTACTGAGAACTTTGGTGACTGTGAATAACGCTGGTCATTTGATATGTGTGTCTCCGTACCACGAGCTATTGAAGAATATTTTTGCCGTTGAGGAAGCAAGATGGTGAACTCCACTGCGCTTAAATGACATCTCAAGCCTTTGGATAACTCATTGGAGCAGTTTTAGAAGCTCATAGGTTGCGTGTAGATGAACTATTTGCCTCCTTGCTTGTGGTTTTTACGTTGAAGTAATTATCTAAACTGTTGTTTCTATAAATCAGAAGTTAAACAGTAGTTCCTATAATTTTGTTCGAGTCAAAACTTGAGAGACGTTGCACGGCGTTTCAGATTTTTATCAGTAAGAGTCTGACACTACTCACTTCCCTCCCCCAAAGAGAGGGTTGTCCATGAGCATTTCTTTACCTATAGGTACCTATATCATAGATGATCTAAATGTACCATTCGTTGTGCCTGAAGAGCTATCGCTGATCACAAACCATTTATTTTCTAGAGTCACTCTACATCACAGCTCGTAAATCTAATTTTTAACTACATAACATACGTTTACATTTGCGCATTATATTTTTAACCTACAACGGTAGGTTGTAAGTAAAACAATAAACAAATCGCAATAAAATAAATTTGATCGATATGTTTTATTCGCCGGCTGTTTGCTGAATCGATTCTGTTATCGCTAGAACTGTATACTTAGTACAACACAACCTAGAAACTATCACATTGTAGACCTCTGAAAATAACGTAATAAAGCCATCAGTTGCGAGTGTTACTAGGGACACTAGAGTTCCGTAGAAATTGGATAAAAATAAGTGTGGGATGAATAAATTTGGGATGGAAAATGGGTACTTCAATTTTTTGGTCACTAACCAACAAATATATGATCGTAGCAACCATTGTTGAACCTCAAAGTATATTTTTTATCTGTCGAGCTATCTCAATTCACAAGATACCGCCTAGTGATGGATAGACAGACAGGAGTGCCTCAGTAACGGTTACATTCTTAAAATTTGAGTACGAAATCCTGAAAATTAAGTTTGAAATAGAGTATGTATATTAAAAAAGAAAAAAAATAGGTAGAGGTATCGTGTTGCCCAAGTTTCGAGGAGGTCAAATAGGCAGTCGCTCCTTGTAAAACACTGGTACTTAGCTGAACCCGGTTAGAAGTCCACGTGCCATCAAAGTTGATAATCACCTAGCCGATATTTTTCTTTTGCCTATTTCTACCGTCCTCATTGTCGTGAGTCCGGCTCGCACTTTACCACTTATTTTCTTAATTACTAGTCAATCAGAAAGTTATTTGCTTACGGTACCCCAAGCTTCCGTTCTCAATCTATAAAAACAATTTACATAACGTCACTTATACTAACAGCCTACACACAACTTATATCATATTTAAGAGCTTATAAGATTATCTATAGGTATACGACATGAGTTCTTGTTAATTAAGTCTCATAGATAGCTGCTTTTTAATGTGGTTACCTGAATACCATTAAAAAGTATAGTTTCTATACGATTGTAAAAGAAAAAGGATAGCGAATGGTCGATTTTAGGTTTTACAATAATTAAAAAAGTACATATGACTTTGAAGAAGTCACATTAGTCCTTTGGCTGCGTCAGGATTGAACTAGCACTTCGCGCAAACAAGGACATGCATGGAACTGCAAGGCTATCTTGTCTCCCTCGTTCCACTGCAGGGCAAAGACCTTCCATCCTCTTTTCAATTTTTCCCGAGCTATGTCTACTTTTGTAAGAAGAGCGAAATTATAAAAAGATACAGATTTTATGGAAAACTAGCTGTTGCCCGCAACTGCGTCCGCGTGGTTAGAAGATATAAGTTATGATTTATACCAGCCCTGCTTTTTCCACATTTTCCATTGTATCTTTGCTCCTATTTGTCGCAGCGTGATGGCCTAAAGCCTTCCTCGATGAATGGTCTATTCAACACGAAAAGATTTTTTCAATTTAGACCAGTAGTTTCTGAGATTAGCGCGTTCAAACAAACAAACAAACTCTTCAGCTTTATATGTATATTAGTATAGAAGATTAAATAAAACAGTAAATTAAAACAGATAATTTGTTACTACACTATGACTAACATTAAACTGGAGTCTATTTTAAAACAACCAAAAGAAAAATGACTAAATTAAATAAAATAATTTCTTGAAACTCTACGATAGTGTTATCAAAGAAAAGTATGAACACACACATACGTAGACACACACACACAGACAAAGACCACATCCTCATTGCGTTCAAATATAAACAATATGTTTGTCTTTCTGTTTGTAATATTGATTGCTTGAGTATTCAATATTTACTTTTATTTTTTATTTATCTTGTTGCATAATTGCGAGTTTGTGAGTCAGTTTCACATTATACGGGAGGAAGAGAATTATTTTTTAATTTCCTTTTAATTTAACCTAACCTGTGTTGCAAATTCACAAGCCAGAAGAGATGCGAATGCCAAATGAGAATAGGAATAGCTAATGACTCTTTCGCCACATTTTAGAGTATCTTACATTATTGAAGTTGTGGCAGAGTGAGATGCCGCTCTACACCTCATAGTTTGCTGTCACGCTTCCACATTATATTAAGTGATAAGGTACGTACGTCCTCTGATTAGCTTCTGGACTCATCATCATCGGCCTAGCCTTTTCCCAACTATGTTGGGGTCGGCTTCCAGTCTAACCGGTTTCAGCTGAGTACCAGTATTTTACAAAGAGCAACTGCCTATCTGACCTCCTCAACCCAGTTACCTGGGCAACACGGTACCCCTTGGTTAGACTGGTTGTCAGACTTCAAGCTTCTGACTACCTGTAACGACTGTCATAGATGAAGGAATAACAGCTGGGACCCACAATTTAACGTGCCTTCCGAAACATGGAGGAACTCGTTATGGCAAAGATGGTCACTCATCTACGGACCAACCGCGTCAAGCATAGCTTAACCTGTGATTGTTTCACCTATGCGGTTACAGTTTAGCCACGAGCTCCTGAACTAACAGATTTAACATAATAAGGAAAAGAAAAAGAACAACAAGTTTAAAATGTGAAGGGGAGGATTTTAAGAAGCTATTGAAATGTACGTGTCAATGTAGATTCTGTAATAGCTACTTGTAAAATACGATATTTCGTTCAAACTGGATCTGGTAAGAGTTGAAATCAATATCAACGAAGCTTGGGCTAACAGGTATTGTAGAAAACAATTGATTTTACAACTAGTCAACAAAATTAGCATAAAAATGTAAATCTTAAAGCATTATAAATGAAATTCTTAACAATAGATAATTATAATTCTAGAAGAACAGAGTGCAACTCTAAGGGAAAACAAACACCTCTTAAAGGTTTTATTTGTGAAAGAGACACATTAGGTAGTGTGCTCTCTCGCTTTAATCACTACGTAACTCTTTCTTGAAGAGGTGATGGCAGATCTCAAGAACATCAACTGTACCATTCCTTATTCCAACTAGAAAAAAACAAGCGAATCCACAGCACGGAAGCAGTAATCCTAGATAAACACACACATGCGCTGTTTACTCCAAATTTCACTCACACATTGACACGCGATGCATACTAATGCATCACTAGTAAGCCCACAGCCCACGCACACACGGATGGGTGAATGTGTGCCTGTGTGCGTAAGTGGGTCACAGAGATAGGAGGGACACGTGTTGGAGGGCTGGCCCTTTATTCGTGTGCTTGTGGTTTTTGGTAGAAAAATGTACCTGGGATTTTTTTAAGTCTATTTTTCTATTTTAAATGTGAATTATTTAAGTTGCTCTGCAATCTGGTCTCCTGGTAAGGATTTTAAGAAACATCTGATCTCCGCATACACTTTTAGGTACCAGGCTATCAGAAAAGGAAAGAGTCTATAAAACATATTTTGTTTGCTTTATTTTCTCTTAATCCTTGACCTATTTTAATAGGCTGAAGATTTACAACTAAGGAAAACTGCATTTTCTAATCAGTTAAAATCTACCATTGAACAAATAGATTAAAATTAATACCTTCCTCATTTTTTTCTGTAAACAAATGGATTATGGAACAAAAAATACAGTGATTTATCCTTCCTTGATAATTATAATTGTCACAATAATTATTTCCTTTACAATGTAAAAACAATGAGAAAACACTTAAGGGGTTTTATAATAGGGCTTTCCTTCTTTTTCAGTACATTTTTTTCAGCCCTCTTTTGTTCCATTACCATGGCACTTTAAAAAGTCCACGTGTAACTTCGAAATACATTATTTTATCCTACCTATACTTTCGTAGCAAATTTTACCGTAGAAGTTAAAATTACCCGTCAAAGGATTTCCAAAAACTAAGTGCAACAATAATGCGTTTTAATCCTTACATCGAATCATAACCACAAAATTTTCTAAATAATTTCTTCAATCATTCTTCCACTTAAAAGTACATCATTATGTACTTTTTACTCCAAATATTTTTCTATAATTTTTATTACCGTCGCGCCGGCCCTTAGAGCACACTAATAAAGACAGCTGCGCTCGCGCACGGATGATAGCGCGGCGTGGAGAGCGTTCACCCCGCCCCGCCCCGCAGCGCCGGGAAACTCACTTTTCTCACACGAATTATGTACAGGAAGATATTGTGTTCCTGAGATAATTTGTACACATATTGTGGTTTAGTTACTAAACTATGTCCTGTAGAGATATGTTGTCCTGGTATATGGATTTAGACTTCCTATAACAACTTGTTTTTTTAACAAGATACGTAAAAAAATATTTTCCTCCTAATAGTACGAATATCAATAAAAAAGGAATGACCAAGTCACTCATTCATTACTTAGAAATTTTATATACCGAACAGAAGCTTCAGCATTCATTTTGTCTCAGTGTGGTGGTCAACTGCAGTCAAATATTAAGAAAACTTCAACCGTTTTCATAATCGTTAAATCTTAACAATTAATTGCTATTTTAAAAATAAGTTATTTGTGAAAGGCTTCATGTTCAAACGTAATATGTAACCCTGTAAGATGAAAGAGTGAATGCTACTAACAACCTTTTTTAATCATTTGTTCGGCAACAGAAATCTGCAAAGCTTACAACTGTCTTGCTACCATAGTTCTTGACATACACCCTCATTACAAACAGCGGTGATTCAGTAATACTGTTCCATTCTTACCCATTAAGTAGGAACCCCTAATAATACAAGATACAGGGTACATTGCGAATATAAATAGTACATTATTATTATCTCTACGCAACTCTCGAAATAAGTTGCCTGCATGAATCATAGTTCAGTTAGACATTTCACTACATATTATTTGTAGAGTCATTTAGATCACAACAATGTAGTAAGTGCATATAGCAACCTCTTTATTATTATTTTAAGGACGTCAATACTATGTTTATGTATATCTCTGTCTATTTCAAGACATGTAATAATCGTCTAGTAAATGTTTTTTTCGTTTAAAATTGCTTGGTCTACATCTTCAGCCCTGGACCGTCTGGCCCATCTGACATAGGTATCCGATATTAATGTTATGCGAAAGTATCTCTGTCTTGTCTGTCTGTCTAGCGTTTATACCAAAACTACTGCAATGAAATTTGTTACATGGGAAAAAGGTCTGCAAGAGCCTAATGGGAGCCAAAGTTTCCATTCACGATCTTTTTGGTAGACTACGGCTTAAAAAAATTGCTGATTTTTTTTTACTTAAGTAAATGATGGGAGCCAGCAGACCTAGGAAGCGGTGGTGAGACGACCTGAACGCTTACCGCGCGGGCTGGTTCCATAAAGGCCATAATCGTGGAAGGATTTGGATGAGGCCTTTGCCCAGCAGTAGGACACAGTGGGCTAGATAAAAAAATGATGGAGTAACTCTGTCTGTCCCGTCTCTCTGTGAACTAAAATCCGCGGAAGAGTCGCGGGCACTACTACTAGTAGTAAGACATAAAACATCTTCCACACAAAGCAAACTTGTCCAAATGTTATACAAATAACAACAACATAAAGCTGTTATCCATAATACTCTTTATTCCTTATCTGAAGTACACGAAAAATTAATATTCAAGCCGAATCACGGGCACCATAATTCCACTTTATAACGAAGTAAGTACCATTTTTTTTATGTAAACAAACGAGCGAGCCACATTTTTTTGTGCATAGTAAGTGAACCACGGTACCAGGCGCACAGAAAACGAAGGTGTACAATGGAAAGCGGCGTGAAGGCCGTCGGGTACGGCATTACGCCGAATTTCACTGCGGACAACGCCCTCTGTCGAACTTCTTGACTCCTAGTGACGTATCCAGTTATGGTTAACTTGCAGTTAACATTTAACTGGCTAACTAACCAACGGAGAAATCCTAACATCCACCTCGCATTACAATGAAAATTGGTAACATTAAAATTTCACAAGTACTTAAGGTAGAAGATTTATTTTTTTAAATACATACGGCTTCAAATATAAAAAGAATTAATACATAGATTTCTTTTTTTCCCTAAAAAATATCCTATTGAAATCCAATGTTTTTAGCTCTGGAAACATCTATTATTCATTTGTAAATTTTAACAAAATGTTACATAAACAGCGAAACAAAATTACGCCCTTAATAAAATTGTTATCTTGATTTCTTATAAAACCTACTTTAATGACCATAGTGGTTTCTTAGGTTTACGCGAATGTTAGACATTGAAATGAAACTACTTTTACAGATTTTATCGCGGTTTAATTTTTGATTTTAGTTCCCGACGTTTCGACACCTTTGCAAGTATCAAAGTCAGGTGACCATGATACCTGCAAAGGTACTAAAATCAAAAATTAAACCGCGACAAAATCCGTAAAAGTAGTTTCATTTCAATACTTTAATGACCTTTACTATACTACAATAAAATTCAATTATTCATAATTAACAAAACTAGCATCAAAATATGTTTGACGATCGACACTCCACCGTATTATAATACAGGTCAGTGGTTTTAAGAACATTTTTGACGTTGAAACTACTTTATTAGTTGCGTAACGTAAAACGGCAATTATTAAAAGTATATCAGAGTAGAGCGCGCGCGCATAACAATTATAGCACGATTATTGCGCAACAATTTTTCACCTACTAACATAGATATTGTTCCATTTTCCCTATTACATAGAACCGATGAAATTAAAAGTTATAAGCATTATTGGTGTTTAAGAAAAGTAGAGTTTTTAGAACTTCCGTAATTAAAAAGACGGATAAAATTAAAAAGGTTTGTGTTCATTAATACAAACAGAAAATATTTGACAAGATATAGTTCTTTTTTAGATAACAACAACATTTAAATATGATTATAGGATTTTAAATAAAAAAATAGATCACCCGAAATATATTTAAAAAAGGCTAAATTTATTGACGAGATTAAAATGGTTTATTAGCTGACTTTATTTGTAAGCAAAAAATATTAGATAAGTCTAATAAATCTAATCTATTCTATTAAAAATTTTAATTTACAAAATTAACAAGCTAGTATTTCATTACTCTTTTAGAAACTGTATTATTAATAATGATAGGTCTTCTTTGTACACCTTAATTATTCGGTTTTGAATAATATTAAATTTGTTTTCTAATTTCAATTTCAAGCTAATTTAATAAAACCTTCACAACAGTTCTACTGACCATTACACAACAAAACGGTTACCGTAAAAAGTAAAATTCTAACCAGCCTAGCTCAAGTCGTGAGAAAAAAAAATCTCTCATTGCGCAATTTAAAAACGGTAATTAAAAAAATAAAGTGTATCAGTGCATAATAGTTCCACTGACACACTCGGATCATATCACTGATCTTTACGTAATACAATTACAATTTCATACTTCCCTGGTATTCACACGAGAATAAAATGTATTTTGGTTATGTTTTTGGGCCGTTTTAATTAAAATTGACCGTATCTTGTGGTGATATAACCGAGAAACTAGTTTTGCTGTGCATGTTGTTGACGTTTGAGTAAATAAAACCAGATTGTTGTGATTTTGTTATAGAAATAAATAAAAACTATTTGGTGAAAAATAATTGTATTGTATCTCTGAAAACAACGTCTGAAGTGGCAAGACAGAAAGAGACAGAAATACTTGCTATTAGCCTTTATATCTTGTCATATTTTTATGATACAATACCATTTTTAGCCCCAGAAACTTTGACGGAAGCAGAACAGCGAATGAAACCTACTATCAAAAAAGTCTTCATAAACCACGAATTAACATAATCGTGAATAAAATTTAACTTAAAAACCTCTCTCTCTCTATCCAAACGAGATACTAACAGAATATGCAAATTGCATGAAATTAAAACTGTATTTAACCAAATTCGCGAATAAATTAGTGCACATACACCGTCACAAATTAACTTTAATTTACTACAAAGTGGGGGGGACAAAGACTGGCGCAACCTACATACATCCCCCCTTTCGATCTTAAGAGCCGGCCGCGGAGCGCAGAACTGAAAGTAGGTAAGATTGACATTTCAGAGAACATTCAGAATCCGCTATGGGCACCGCCAAATGCTCTCGACAAAACATATCCTCTTTGATCTCATATACTCCTGGTACATCGTGACACATTATTATAATATGTGTACTAGGATGAGGTTTAGATATGTTAACATTTCTCTTTGATCATATGCTATCCTGGTACTTGAGTTTCGTAATAAAATGGAATATTCTTCGTTAAATATTGTCCACACATTCAAATAAAACAATGGAGAGTTCTTTTATTTGAAATCGTATGTATTGAAAATTCCTGAATTCAGGACAACATGAAAACTAAAGTAAAAGTAGTTTGTATAGACATTTAAAAGAAGTACAAAATCAAATAACAGCTGTAAGACTATCAAAAATGGCTAATATCTCTTTTTTATTGTGAAATAGCGAAACAATATCAAAACGCTACATCGGAATTCTATCTTTCAAAACCACTCAAAAGAATTACCAATATACGGCCATTTTTATTTCAATGACATATCACATTATTTCCTAATCACTACAACGTAATTTCCATGGTTTATCATTCTTTCTCTTACTGCGTAATTGAGTATAGATAACCAAACGTTTCATATAAGGTAGATACTGCACGATCAATCGTTATCACTGCGCAATAGGGTACGTGTTCTTTTATAAAGACGTAGCTAGGGCTTGCCTCATGGGTCCTACTGACTTAAGATAATGGAAAATTAAATAAAAAAAATCTTTAACAGTTTCCTAAAACTCAGAAAAAATCATTCGTTAACCGTAGTTTTAACGTAACGAACCTTGAACATTTGATACAGAAACATTCCTCTTCTATAATATACATTTTTTTTGTCACGGTGAACAAAGTTAAAATCCTACTAAAGGACTCGAACGATTCTCATGAAATGTAGTGTGCATAAAGGTAGGTAGGTCTGAGAAAGTGTGAGAATCGGACAACATCTATTTTTAGACCCCTTTTTTATTCTCTAACTCAATTGTATGGCAAAACAACGTTTGCAGGGTCAGCTAGTTTTTAAATAATAATCTCGTGTCATGGTTTCTACAGTTAAACTCCTCCGCGGTTTCACCGATTCTTCTAACATAAATTCGATTTTCGAGGCCGAATTTTCTAACGTATTGATTGGGTCGGTCTGAAAATCGGACAACATTTATTTTTCACCACACTACTACCCCTTGCCTGTCTCTGTGGTTAAGAAAATTAAACTCATTCTAAATTTAAGTTAGTTTCGAAACTCTTTGGAAGATTGCCTTAAAAACAATATAATTGACTAAAAAGGTGTCAATTTAATTTTTTTTATATTATTGCATTATTCACGTAGGCAGAAAACCGAACCTCCATGCTGTCATATCTGCGCTCGATCTCCGGCCGCGCGCCTCATCTCGCGTCTAACCCAGCTTATGCAACCTTTCACTATTGCACAACCGACTGACCGACATTCGATCGTCGATTATGTAATATCATTGTATTTTAATGCCACCCCTATGGAAGGAAGTCGTTTAAGTAAAAACAATGTCGGAAATTGTAATTAGGTGTTTTTTTTTCAGACAATTGCCGTTTTTTTTTGTTTGCCGAGTTTTTAATTGTTTGGCTTAATTATGTAATGCTTATGCTTATTTGTAGCATATTTTTGAGTATCTCTAGTGAGTTGTTAAAAATATAGGCAAGAACTAACTTTTGGAATCAGAAACTGCCGATTCGCGACTGAGCAAACATGGTTGATTAAAGTTAAATGTATAATGTACTAAATGTGTGAAATTAATTAATTAATATTTTTTTTTGGTTCAAGAAAACATATATTTTTTCATTACTTGGCCTTGGGTACGAATGGTGAAGTTGTACCAAAACAATTGCCCCTTGATTAGGCTCCATGATATCTAAAAACACATATAACGTAACAAAAAAAGTATAAAACCTCTTTTCAAAACTTGTCTCTAAAAATCTAGACAGTCCGGTCCAAATCCATGGAAATTTCGAGACTAATACAATGGTATCAGAAATACACGATGCGTGTCAAGGTAAAAGCATAAATATTAAAATGAAAGCAAGAGTGAGAGATCCTGGATCCGCCATGATACATCCGTGAAACGGCGCGTACGCAGACCCGGCCGCCACTCACACCGGACCGTAATGTTTGAGGAAAGTTACCGAAGATTTATTCAAAAATATTTTCATTCAAAAGCAGATGGCGCTAGTGCCACGCACAACATTAGCTCCGCATATTTTAATTTTTAAAAATAGTAAATACCCAGTTACACTACAAATTTATAGTTAAACATTGAAAACATAGTGCAAATATCATATAACAGTGTTATCACAACAAAAGACTCTAAAACAACACGATAATACGTCAAAGAAATACCGTGTATAACAGTGTTTTGTTTACAATTAAAAATATAATAAAAGTGTATAAATTAAATTTACCAGTGCAAAACTAACAGTGTAGTGCAATAAATACGAGTATGCACCAACAAAATAACTTTTAAAACAATCTTTGGTGAACTAATAGTGATATGATAAAAATAAATGACGGTTAGCGTAACATTTAAATTAGCGTCATAACCTTCATTTCGAAAAATCACACTAATCTTAGAAATAGTAGACTTATTTCGACCACCTCACCAACCGAACGGCTGGCACTGTGTGCTAATGCGTGACCTGTGTACGCGCCAAGTCGCAAGTTCATATCTTGCGTGAAGCATCGTCTTTTTGTGAATACTTCTAATTTAACAATACATTTATTAGGAAATAATAACACAGTGGTTCAACATAACGACTGGAAAATACGGTGATCGGCGTGTTCGTATCGACTGATCAGAGGGCGCGCCACCGTGCGCAATATTGCTCGCAAGAGGTCAGCACCGAATATAAAATGTCACAAAACTTAAACAATTGCGCAGGATGTACCCAAGACCTATTCAACAAAATACATCTCACATGTACAATATGTAGCAATAACTATGACCTAGAATGCGCGAACATTTCCTTAGACTACTTCAAAAAAACTATGACGCCTGCCCATAAAAAAATATGGAAATGTCAAGATTGCCGCTGCAAAATGCCAAAAACCGGAAACATCAATACACCCATACGACCGCTTACTTCTGCTCAAAACCAGATTTTTAGAAATTACCACACCCAACGAAGAAAATAATGTAACCATTCGACGTAAAACCTACCCTAACAACATCTCGGCAACTTCCGAAGATCTGAGTTTATTAGGCGATACACTATACCCGGATAAAAAAACCACCTCGAACACTGAACTTTCCTTAGAAAACCTAAGTGAATTAATTATGATGCGTATCAGAGAAAATAATCAATCCATAATAGCCGACCTCCGAAACACAATCCAAACTGAATTAAATAAAGCTATTACGAAAATTACGGAAGATTTTGAACAAACCCGAAACAGTATCCCGGACTTATCGACCTACGAAGACTTTGGACTGATAAAAGAACTGCGTGAACAAGTCATGAATCTCACTATAGAATTACAGACCGCTCGCACAGAAATTGATACCCTTTCCCTAGAAAATACATACCTGAAGAGTTTGAATAAAGACTTCGACGAAAATGAAACAGGACCAGGAAGAAGTGACACATATGAAATAGGTAATAATAGCTCACCCACTACTAATCCACCTGCGACTAAAAAGAAGAATAAAAATAAACAAAACAAGAAACAGGTACAAATATGCACCCTGGATAGTAAGAATACTAAGGTGATTCTGCCAAAAACAGTGACGACACAAAAAAGATCCGAAAATAAATCCATTACACAGAAAAATAACAATATGAAGCGCAAAAAAATCTGTATCCTAAGCTCTGATAATAAAAATAAAATACTTAACATTGCGGAAAATACATTTAGTAAGTGTGATACTTGCCATTACATCACACCACAGAGCAATATGAAGCATCTTCTGGATGGAATTCAACAAAAGTTATCAAATTTTACCCTCGAGGACTATTGTATAATATTACTAGGCGATGAAGACTTTAAATTTACAAATAGATACTTAGATTGTGTAATGCAGATAAGAGAAATATTACAGGAAATTTGTCATACTAACGTCATTATTTGCACTCCAACATACAAATTCTTTAATAACAATTATTTATTTAATTCAAGAGTTGAGTCCTTTAATAATTTGCTTTATCTAGACACTCTTTCTCATGGACATGCCTATTTTGTGGACAGCAATCAAAATTTAAGATATGACGATACTATGTTTGATAGACGCACTGGTAGTATAAATAACGCTGGACTTGAAACAATTTTTGTAGATATTAAGAATATGATAATGAGTATACAGGCAGACTTAATTAAATATTTGGAAGAAGATAATAAAAATAAAAATTTGACCGAATGTGACAAAAAACAGCAATCAAACACAACACAAACAAATGAAAGTGAGTTTTTTCTTTTATAGTCACATAGCTATTATTCATCAGAATATTGCCGGTATTTTGAACAAATCTGATATGTTAACATTAAATATAGAAGAACTATTAGAAAGACAAATAAACATTGACATAATATGTCTTACAGAACACTTCGTTTTATCTGGTCATGAAAGTTTAATAAACATATCAAATTATAAACTAGCCGCCTCGTACTCTAGGAAACATCAAAAACGCGGTGGTTCGTGTATTTTAATTAAGAACGGCTACGAATACAAAGAGCTTCACGAGGTAATGAAGCTTTCTGTGTCAGGAATATTCGAATGTAGTGCAATAGAACTAATCAAACAAAAAATCATAATTGTATGCATATATAGACCCCCAAACATGTCTAACATTAGTATGTTTTTTGATACCTTGAACTCTGTATTAAGAATTATATGTTGTAAATCCAATGTAAGGATAGTATTATGCGGAGACTTTAACATAGACGTTCTCAAACGGAACAGAATCACCCTGGACTTTGAATATCTCCTCCTGAACTATAACCTTAAATTACAGATACGTCAACCAACAAGGCCAAGAAGTCAAACATGTTTGGATAATTTTGCTTATAACTCTAATTGCAAATGTGCAAGTGAAGTTGTTGACTTTGCAATGTCTGATCACTCATCAGTAATATTAAAAATCCAAGTTAGTAGAACTTGCAAATTAAATTACTGGCGCATTCAAAAACGAGACTACTCATTAGAAAATCGAATTAAATTTAAAAAGTATCTAATAAATCTATCTTTCTCAGATGTTTATACTGAGAATAATCCGAATAAAGCATATGATGATTTTATAGATATTTTTCTTCTTCTTTACAATCAATGCTTCCCAATTAGATGGGTTAAAGTTCGATCTGAAAGAAAAATCAAATGGATATCAAAAGGCATTAGGCTATGTAGTAAAACAAAAAGAAACTTTCTGTGGAAATATAGAATGGATCCTTCAAAGAAAAATAAAACCACATTCAAAACATACTCACAAAGACTAAAAAAGATTATACGACTAACCCAAAAGGCTCGGAATGATAACATAATTATTAACGCTCAAAATAAATGTAAAGCCTCTTGGCAAATAATTAATAATAATACTAGATTTATTAAAGAACCGATTATGAAAATTATTAAGCAAAACACTCTGATTACGGATCCAAAAGACATAGCTACATTATTTAATGACTTCTTTATTGATCAAGTTCAAAATACGCCTAAAAAAAAATCATCTGATAAAATATTTCATTCAAATAGTATCCTGAACTCGATATTTATCCCACCAATATTACCAGAGGATATAACTAGAATAATCAGAAGCCTAAAAAATACAAAAAGCCATGGCTATGACGGTATCACCACAGAGATTCTTAAATACGTAAGTGATATTATAGCTCTACCATTATGCCACATTATAAACAGCAGTATTTCTTCGGGCGTTTTCCCTAAGGCTCTAAAAAGAGTTATAGTAAAACCACTACATAAAAAAAATAGTAAAGAGGATATGTCCAACTATAGACCGGTAGCATTAATCCCTATTTTATCTAAAGTATTCGAGAGAGTTATTTACGAATCATTATATGCATTTTTCAACAAGCACGATATACTGTGCAATGAACAAATGGGTTTTAGAAAAAATAGAAATATTAATATGGCAATATACAATTTTTTACATAATATAATGTCAAATGTGGATAGTGGGACTCCTGTATGTGCCATCTACACTGATATGACCAGGGCTTTTGATTATGTAAAATATGATATCCTTTTAGAAAAATTATATAATTACGGAATTAGGGGTAATGTCCTAGAATTAATAAGATCCTATCTAACTAGTCGAATTCAACATACAGAAATATCCCGAATATGCCTTAAAACTAAATACGAGCTTAAATACATGTCAGCTGGTCGAGAAGTACTATACGGAGTACCACAGGGAAGTGTCTTAGGGCCTCTTTTGTTTCTCGTCTATATAAATGATTTACCACGACAGATACAACAACCCATGGTACTATTCGCAGACGACAGTACGGCCATAGTTAAATGTAACAATAAAGAAAACTATGAAAGAGAAATTAATATGACATTGGAAACTATTGTAAACTGGCTTGATACAAATAACTTAATAATCAATTTAAAAAAGACGAATATCATGCACTTCTATCAAAGGACACGCGCCGATGATATAAGCGTTAATTATAATGGACAGGAAGTAGATACAACGTGTGTAGCAAAGTTTCTAGGTATTCAGATTGACAATAAATTAACTTGGAAACCCCAGACCGATGAATTATGTAAAAAGTTAAATAAATTAGCCTATCAACTGTATCATCTATCACAAAAAGTTAGCAAAGAAACACTTGTACTTGCATATCATGGGTTAGTTGCGTCACAGTTAAGATTTGGGATCATTTTTTGGGGTAATTCTAGTGAGAGGGAGGAGATCTTTAGGGCCCAGAAACGGTGCATACGATCTTTATCACACCTTAAAAGCACAGACAGTTGTGAGCCTGTGTTTCGGTCTCTAAATATACTCACTTTCCCTTGTCTGTATATATTAGAGGTGGCAATGTTTGTGAAAACTAATTTGCACTTGTTTCCGTCAATTGCCAAATTAAGAGCACGAAACGGACCATTGCGATCTAAATATAAGAAATTGTTACATTCCGGTAATTATAAAACCGCACTGTTAAGGAAAAGTATTCTGGCAATGGGACCTATAATTTATAATAAAGTACCTCATAGCTTCAAGGATAATCCGACAAACATTTTTAAATCTAAGCTAACTAAACTACTATTGGCCAAATGTTATTACTCAGTAAATGACTTTTTAAATGATACGACATTGAATGAATAATTATGATTGTTATGACTAACTTACTAATATTTGACATTCAAGATTAAGACGCAAAAATAATAATTTGATAATAATTGTAATACCTATGTACTTAAAATTAAGCTCAATTTTGTTTTTTTCTTTTGTATTAATTAATTTATAATTTGCACGCCGTAAGGTAGATTGTAGTGGATCTCACTAATTTACATGTAACATCTTATGCTTGTACCTACATTCTTAGCAAATAAAGATTCTTGATTCTTGATTCTTGATTCTTGATTCATTAGGTGTAGTTTAACCTTACTGAAAAGGCAAGTATATTGATTCTGAAAAATGAGGTTTAGTTTAATGCTGACTTTTTGGTGTCTGTGAAGTTGCCCGCGACTTCGTTCGCGTGTTTGGAAGATGTAAGTTATGACACCTTGGGCTACAATAATCGCATCGCAATTTTCTTACGGAACCCTAATTTTTTTGAAATAAATTTTAGCCTATGTTCAGCGGGGATAATGTAGCTTCTCAACAGTGAAAGAATTTTTTAAATCGGACCCGTAACTTCAAAGCCTATTCGTGTCAAACAAACAAACAAACAATCAAATATTTCCTCTTCATAATATTAGTCTAGATAGTATAGATGTACTCATATTATGTACTGAATGAAAAATGTTGAAAAAAGGTAAAAGAAGAATGTTTTGTAGAATATTCATGTTTATAATATTAATGTTAAAATAATACACTCTGGATGTCTTTTTACAACGTTTTTAATTCGACCTATCCAAAAAAAACCTTTTGAACCGACTTCAAGAGGGATTAAGTTGCCAATTCCGCAGCTATTTTCCTTAAAACTAAGTTAACATGGCTCACATGAGTCAGTTCTTGTTACACATCGGTGTGACTGCATCCATGTTATAACGGGTTTTTTCTGACTCACCCTCAGTTCGCAAGTAGGACATCTTCGGTTTCCGTGTAAAATTAACTTTTAATACTAACTGACTGACACCATTTTTGATTAATAATATTATTTTACCCCATATTTTTTGGGTATGACGCAACACGTACCAGGATGTCAGAACCTTTAGAGATCTATCCTAAACGGAGGAGCCTGGCCACCGGACTATTATATGTATAGATATTAAAACTTTTTGCTTGAGAACTCTATTTCTGTTTTATTCTATGAGAGGAATGTTATAAATGCTTTTGGCTTCTATAACTTATGGGTACCCAACCTATGGCCTCAATTATTTCCAGCAGTTTTCCTAAATTAACTTAACATTCTTAATTTTGAGGTTTTAATGTATTTTTGTTTCAGAAATTATGTTTTCCCGCGAGTATTTAATAAACAGTTCCTGAAGACTGAATACCTTACGAAACGTGTAATATTTTTCAGTTATCGTGGCACGTGACCACAAAGAGCCATCAATAAAAACTCGAAATGTTTCGTTTTTAACTGAAATAGTGATGCAACAGATTGACATTATTTTTGATATAACATTTACGTTAGCAAAAACAAAAAATAATGGCTATATTTTTTCGAACATTAAACGAAGCAGGAAGTCAAATTAAAAGAAAAACTCAAATAAGAATGAATTCTAAAAAGTAGCACTCAAGTTAAATGGTGCAAGACCTTAACTTAAAAAGAATGAGTATAAAGAAAAAAAAATAACAAAAGTTCGTGTCAATTCTATTTCATAACACAAAACGTGGATCCGTCAAAGGCTCTGAATATCGGAACTCGGTCATCTGCCTTTCAAAACATCTTAAATACGAAATCATGTCAAAGCAAAACCCACCTAAAAGTAACCGTATAAAACGTAAATTCATTTAAAATTCATGTCATCACTTTCGACTTTTGTCATTTGAAGACGCTGGTGCAACGAAGTTCTAAGTTTTACCTTAAATACAAATAAATATCTACTGTATACATGGAACTTTAGAGGTGAGTTTCCCTTACACAGGGTTCATGAGAAGCAACTTTGTCAAAGTGAAACGGTTGCCCTACAAATGAAAGTGAAAGTTTGTCAGCACAAGCGTTGTGTAGTGGGGATGGTGCGCACGCGTCGCATGTAAATGCGGATTTAGGCGTTTGATGAAGCACCGCACGTAGTGACGTAGACACTCATATTTACTACTATTTTTGGACATTCAGATGAAAGTATCAAGATTATTTTGGGTACAACGTCAGTATAATAATATATTGTTCGTATACCTAGCACGGCAGGTAAAAATCGTGAAATTCTATATCCATTGTATAAAAGAATTATGATGTTTCCATGACTATTTATCTAGCCTACTTCCTTAACGCCTTTTTCCCTCTTTTCTTCATTGATCATGGCAGTTCATGTCGCATTAGGAAGGAGAGTTAATAAATTAAGCATACTTGAAGCCTTATTGTACTAAAAACTTTGTTTCAGTTAGTACAAAACACTTAACTGACACCATAATAAACTCTACGTCATTCAACAGTACCCTCCTTGGCTATAAGAAACATTATGCTCCCCTGTTTTCTGCCCCTTTTTTATGCTCACTCCACTTTTAGTAAAGAAATCCTATTTATTCTGAATCCATACAAATCTCTCCATATTCGATTCACGAATAATATTATCGATATTGAGGACAGAGGACAATCGATATTCCATCATCAATCATCATCACTTTCCATTAAACGTTATCGATATAAGCAATCACAGGTACCAGGCGATCATAAATACTAAAGCGCTCGTGCTTAATCTCGGGCTGTCGATACGTAGGCGATTGTCACTTATCTAATTGCTGCAGGAAGGCTTAGCCTACAGGGAAATACAGCTAAATGGCTGCCCACTTCCCTGTCCAGATTTAAACTTAGTACAAAACAGGATTCAATTTATTTTGCTCTAAAGTTTCGAGAGTGCTAAGTGTGCAAAACATTAATCGACATTATTATCAATCTGCTGTATGGTGAAATGTTTTAGGCTAAGTGGCAAATGTGAGACGTTTTTGTCGATTTAAATTTACTTGGCTAACGATAAAAAGCTTTTAAGTATCTTGGTGTACTTACACTAAATTAGTTTGACTAGAGTGATGTAACTTTGCCAACTTCGTGTGTAGGTTTTGTAGAAGATATTTATAACTTTTCTTAACTGAACGATCTGTGAAGGTACTATGTTGTCTATAATTTATATCCTAGTCTTGTTTGTGGTACACAATTTTTTTAATTTTTTTACAAAAATTCGTGTTCGTCAAAATCTGTAGAAGAGATCACTGTAACTTAAGATTTGTCACTTCCATAAACGTCTTAAATCCATTTTCGATGTTTACTAGATAGAAGACTGACATAATTTGTTGGAGCTAAATTCTTATTATATAGGAGGATCTAAGCCTATCGATAAATCATTCATTATACTTTTGGTTTCTTCCACCATTTTCTTGTCACATACTAGGGTATTAAAATTTTCAAGAGGCGTTGCAGCCAAATTCCTGTCAAACGACGCTTTACGCGGGTGACATAAGGCCAAAAATCGCACATAACTTGGTGATCAAAACTAAGTACCAGGCTAACATAATTCAATAGAAGTCACAAGTATAAAATTCTATAACAATTATCTTCTGGGAACTATCCCACGAGATCGACGGTATGGCGATAGTATGGGGCAATACTAGCCTATCAAACTTTAAAATCAACCTTATAACAAGGGCATAGAGACTATATTGTTGTAGGAAGCGATTTTTGTCTCATTTTTATGGATTTAGATCACTTGTGAAGGATAGGTCAGACTGGAATTATGTATGTGAGCAAAATTCGTCTAAAATTATGTCAAACGGAAATTGGTGTCGTTTGCGCCTCTTCAGAAAATGTTTGTTTGGTTGACTGTATAAATTTGAGGTTATTATACATTGAACCTATTGCGTGCTTCTTCCGTTTTTGGTGTTTGCTTTTTCTTGGAAAGACAAAGTTATTATTTACTAGCTTTTGCCCGCGACTTCGTTCGCGTTGAACAGTGACTTCCGGCAGATTTTTGGTTTTACTCACATAGTTCCCGATCTCGCGGGATTTTTGAGAAGTTCCCGCTCCCGCAGGATTTTTGGGATAAAAACTATCCTATGTCCTTTCTCGAGTTCCAAACTATGTCTGAACCAAATTTCATCCAAATCGGTTCAGTAGTTTAGGCGTGACGGAAAGACAGATAGACAGAGTTATTATCGCATTTTTAGCATGGGTAGTTTTGCCCGCGACTTCGTCCGTAAATTTACTTTGAGCAGAAAGTTTTTAACCCACTGCAAAAAAAGGAGGAGGTTCTCAATTTAGAATTTACGAAACAGGACCAATCCACATAAACGTCCATACAACCGACAATACAATTTTACCACGACGGTACCGAAGCGCTCGGCCGATACCCAACCAAATGCGTGTAACGAAACCATAGCGCGATCTATTTCGATCCCAACGCCATCTATCGACCATAGTGACAACTCGGATTATTTATCTATACTCCGTTCGGGCATTTTCTTTGTACTAAAAGTAGTATTATATTTTTTATATGTTATTTTATTATTTTTTTCATACCTTTTTACTATTTATTTACTTTTTTCCGATGAATTAAAACAACATGAACCGAACTCGTGTAACGATCGACACCATTGCGCGTAGTACTAATAGAATTATCTATACTCCGTTAGAGCATTTTCTTTGTAGTAAAACTTTTATTATACTAATATTATTTTTTTACACCTTTTTACTGTTTATTTACATTTTTCTGATGGATTTTCCGATGAATTAAAACAATAACATGAACCGAACACGTGTAATGACACCATTGCGCGATTAACGCCATCTATCTACGGAGCATAGGAACAGCTCGACATTTGACCAATAGATGGCACTATTATATAGTATGTCCGTAATAAATTTTAATTTTTATTTTTATTTTTTGTAATAAAAACTATCCTATGTCCTTTCTCAAGTTTCAAACTATGTCTGTACCAAATTTCACACAAATCGGTTCAGTAGTTTAGGCGTGAAGAAAAGACAGACAGACAGACAGAAAGACAGACAGAGTTACTTTCGCATTTTATTCTAATTCTAGAAAAATATGGTCTAATATAAATAAATGGATAGGTAACCCTAAAACTAGCTTAGATAGTGTTATTTTAAAATACTTAGGGCCAACAAATACTGTTTATAATATATGTAATAAGTTCTCTCAAAACCTTCACTGGAGAAATATTAAAAATTAAGCATAATTGCAATAACAATTTTCTAGATAGGAGCTCATATGTGAAGCCAATTAATATGTCTTTTTATTTTAGAAAGGTAGATGCAAGCACTATAGAAAAATATATAAATAAACTAGATTTTAATAAAGCACCTGGAATAGATAGAATTAGAGTACAGGATATTAAACAAGTCAAAAAACAAATAAGCCAGTATTAGCGAAATTTATAAACATGTGTGTAGATAAAGGAATGTACCCGGATATTTTAAAGAAATCTATCATACGTCCTATATATAAAACAGGGGAGCCACATAGACTATGGCAACTATAGGCCAGTCGCGATATTATCTGTATTAAATAAAATAACAGAAAAAGTAATTGTTAATGAAATAAGTAGTTACTTAGAACAAAATAATATAATATCAGAAGCACAGCACGGGTTCCGGCGCGGACGCAGCACCGCCACCGCGCTCACGCAGTTCACAGACTACGTCAACAACAGTCTCAACGAGGGTAAGTTTGTTGCTGCTCTGTTTATTGATTATAAAAAGGCCTTCGACACTCTGGACCACGAGGTGCTGCTACGAGCAATGGATGAATGTGGCATCAGAGGCCCCGTCAGCAGGTGGTTCAAGTGTTATCTGGAGAATAGGACTATCCGCACCTCGATAGACGGAACCACAGGAGAAGAGGTAAGCGTGAGTCTCGGTGTGCCGACCGGCTCCGTGTACGGCCCCGTTGGCTATATTATGCATGTCAATAGTGTCACTAACGTAATAAAGCATTGTAAGATGTTCATGTACGCGGATGACATGTGTTTAATGTATTCGTCCAATAACACAAGAGATGCACAAATGCATATACAGGAAGATTTTGAAAATATCATTAAATGGGCACATGATAACGGCATAATAATTAATTTCGCTAAGACAAAGGTAATGTACATCAGTTCCCCGTATAGTCACTACAATAAACAAGGTAAGTTAAGTATACCTATCTACGGACATACTTACGAATGTCTGCACCACAACAAAATAGGATGCCAGTGCGTAGCTATAGACGTAGTAGATAAATTCCGGTACCTAGGTTTGACAGTGGATAGTGAACTTAACTGGAAACTTCACGTTAATGAGGTATGCAATAGACTGCAATCAATCCTAAGCAAATTCTTTCATTTGAGTAGCTTTGTGAATAGAAAAGTTTTATATGTAGTATACTATGCACTCGTCGACTCAATAATTAGTTATGGACTAAGTAGTTATGGCCTCACGTTCAAAACGCAATTAGATCGCATTAAACAGTTACAAATAAGAATAATTAAATATTTAGTTAGGAAAAAAGTTAAACTAAAGTGCAAACAAAACTACGACGAATTATTTAAAATATGTAAAATACTACCAGTGCATGCAAAAGTAGATTACCTTATAGCATTAGAACAATGTAAGCTAAATATGTACAAAAATCCAATAGCACATAATTATCGCACTAGGCGGGTTGAACAGGGTAAATATGTAATACCATCTGTAAGAAATTATTATGGTAAAAGAACGAGGAAATATATAACTCCTGTAATATTTAATAAACTAGACTTTATAAGAAATATGTCCAAAGAAGTAAGCAAAGTAACTATTAAGAAAAGACTAAAAGAAGTATTAATATTATAAATAAACATAGGAGTAAGAACAGATCTCATTACAATTGTTAACCAAATAGAAATTTCAATAAGAATTAGTTGTAATAAATAATGGTAGATATAAACAGGTTGATGTTCCTAGAATATAAATTTAATTTTTATATTGTAATAGTTGCAAGATAAAGTATATATAATGTGATTATTGTTTATATATAAGAATAATAAATGCAACTACACTCATTGTAAACTATAAAAACACAATAAAGAAAAATGTATAATAAAGAGCGCTATTATCGCCAACAAACTGCTTTGCAGTTTGGCGATTTTTTATGTAATTTCCTATTTTCTATTTTTTAATAAATAAATATAAATATAAAAATATTTATAATATTAGTTTGGATAGTGGATTCCCAAGAAACATTTTGCACCATTTAATCATTTCACACATTTTGATAACTTAAAATAAATGTGGAATGATTCACTGGAGCCATTGACTCAGTTAGACAACACAAAATAGGTAAGAAAACCAGAAAAATCTTTGACTTGGATTTTTTCGATAATTCAATACTTACTATTCCTACTATTCGAGACAGATATCTACTAATTAAATGGTACAGCATTTTTTGAATAATACGTTACAGATGACTAACTTTCCTTTGTTTATAAAAATAGTTACTACACGTATAAATAATATTAAATTAATAAAGGTTCTCTGAAATAGAAGCTAAGAAATAAGGCTCAATTGATAATGATAAGACAATGAATCAATTAAAAAATTATGCGTCATTTCAATGAGGAAGTACATTGTCTGTACCAGGGTTCCATAAGAAAGAGGATATTGCCCAGCGTGATAGATATTATTACATTAATCATATTTCAAAATTTGATCACAAAAAACTGTAACTATGAGTAACATCTTCTTCCTAGCCTTTTCCCAACTATGTTGGGGTCGCCTTCCAGTCTAACTGGATTCAGCTAAGTACCAGTGTTTTACCAGAAGCTACTGCCTATCTGACCTCCTCAACCCAGTTACCTGGGCAACACGATACCCCTTAGTTAGACTGGTTATCAGACTTTAACTTATATAAACACATAAATGTGAATGTTTGTTTGTGCATGACGCCTTGGAGGCTAAACTGCTGTAACAATTTTGATGAAATTTAGTATACGCATGGTTTAAACTCCTAAAAAATCGTTGGCTATTTTCACCGTGATCTTAAAACGTAACATTAAAAATTTATTAAACACAAGACACTTGTGTACAGAACCAAATTTATTAATAGTTGTTATAGCAGTTGATTAAAACCTGATCTTTTCATAATTACATAATTATTAGTCGTCTTGATTTACCTTGGATCTGTCACAATTATGATGATTTTATTTCATTGATGCGCTGAGTGATGGCAGGTGGTATTTCATTATTTTATATTATTTTTTTATTTTTTCTCTTCCGGAAAGTGAATTTGTAGTATTTTACATTGAGAAAATAATAATATATGCAAGGTTTTAAGAGTTTATCACAGTGCTTACTCTCTGTTGACTATTTCAGATACCAATATTGGTTTCCCGATTATTCTTCAACCTCTTTCCTGTGTTGTCCTAGATTAATTGAAAAGGTACATATGTACAACTTTAAAGAGTGTCTCTCTTAATGCTGTATGTACTATCCTAATTAATCTTATTTTAACTTACAATGGGATCGAAGCTGCAACTGACGACCTCCGTGGTCGAGTGGCGTACGCACCGGTTTCAAGGTGTCGCTAGCTCTGAGGTCCCGGGTTCGATCCCCGGTCGGGTCAATGTAAAAATTCACATTTCTGCATTGTCTCGGGTCTGGGTGTTTGTGGTACCTTCGTTGTGTCTGAATTCCATAACACAAGTGCTTTAGCAACTTACTTTGGGTTCAGAATAATGTATGTGATGTTGTCCGCATTTATTTATTTATTTATTAAACTCAAAAACCTGCAGTGCCAAAAACACCTTAACCACCCGCAACTAATTAAACACATCCAAATACATTATTGCCTTTAGCTAATAAACTACTAAAAAAAAACTCACACTACTCATTATTCTTTTTGTCCAAAACGAAATGTTCTTGAAAAGAAATGGCCTAACTCTTAAGGCGTTGCACTGGCTCTCCTAGTGCGGTACGAGGTAGGGGGGGGGGGGTATACCGCGGAGCATTCCACTGTCGCTTTCCGAGCTTTCTTCCGCCTCTAGCAGCCTTGGAAATTTGGCGCACGGGAGGGCATGGAGACTCCTGTGGTTTTCTTTGTGAGTAGGTTGTTTCTTGCCTTCTTCAGCCCTGATGCAAAGAAGGGTTATAAGTTTGACGTATTTATTAGTTTTTTTTGTATTAAAGCTGACTGAAGTGATCGTGAAAATCCGTGAACAGCCGATCCATTTTATTTGTCCCGGTTAAAAGATTTTACAATTGGGGTTTTTTTATTTTATTCCGTTAAGAAATAAATACATATGTTATTGTTTTTAAAGTCAAAAACAGTCTAACCAATGTTGGTAATTTTTAACCCATGCCAGCAGTAGTCACAAAATACGTTGCAAAAAAGACCTTGGAGCGTAAATACGGTATTGAGTAGATATTGAAATTAATAATCTTCGTACCGAATGTACTAATTATCAATAAATATTACAAAAAAAAAAATAGAACCTGGCGACTCCTTTATCCCTATTCCTCCCAGAGTGAATGAACTAAATAAGCGAGATGGTCTAAAGTCGTACTTTCACCGAGGTTAAGGGCCTGCTCTGAGGCCCTTGGCCTTAGGCCGATGCACTTATCTGCACCACAAAAAAAGCCCTTTGCTACTTACACACCAAAGAATATCTGTCATATCGGGATGACATTTGGGTACCAGGAGAACATGAATAATAAAGAGATTGATTCTTAAATTCTTTTCAAGTCGCTTACTTAATTTAAATCGAAACTGATTTGTTTTTTTTTTTAGTTTTTAAACTAAGAATTACTCGTTAAAGTTTAAATACTAGTTATTACAAAAAAAGGTTTTTAATAATTAAGGCATTAATACATTCAAGGTAATTTTGACACGTTCCTCTTAAAATCTAAATAAATGTGAATCAGCCAGTGTTTATAAACAGAAACAAGTAAATTTGTTTACTGCAGTTTACGCTCTGACCTAGTTAGTTAAGTACGATTCCAACATTAAATAAGCAAGTAAATGTAAGACCAAAATAAAAATTAAACATTTCCTCCTACACATGTTATAACACCTAACACACCACATATATATATCCATAACGTACATATCTATCACTTAACACATACATATAATCCATCTAGGAAGCAGTTACGCTTTGAACACTCTTCCTCCGTCCTTTTAATTGCGACACGTATACAAATACATTCTATCCCTATACCCCTGGCTTGTGTTATTAATTACAATATAAATGGCTAACCACTTTAATTTCATTCAGGATTTAGATCAAACAGAATTATTTTCGTCTTATAGAAGCAATTGCATACAAGAATGCGTCAATTACATCGGTGACAAAAACTTGCACTTAACCATGATATGCCAAAACATTCGTAGTATACATAAAAATTTCGATAACTTTGTTGTTTTTCTCTCCAGGCTTCAGTTCCAACCCGACGTGATTATTCTAACTGAATGTCGTCTCAATGACAGTACACCCTCTTTCAGCCTTCTAAATTATCAAACACACTATTCTAAGAATTATATTAACCAAAATGATGGCATGGCAATTTTTTATAAATCTGAACTTTCAATAGCAATCGATGAACCTCCTTTTGTTGACGCAAATTGTATCATGATAAATATCGGCAAAGAATTTACGATATGTGCTCTGTACAGGTCGCCCTCTGTTTATAACATCAAACACTTTTGCGACTCCTTAGAAAAAGTTCTGCAGTTATATGATTATAGTAACCGTGTCATTGTAGGAGATATCAATATAGATATTAAAATAGGTACTGCTGACAAACGGTCAGACCAATATTTGGACATACTGAGCCACTACGGCTATTGCCCTGGCCATCAATTACCTACACGTGATCGGAATTGCTTAGACCATGTTATGCTGAACACCAAAAGAGATGCCAGAATTGCCATATGCGATACAGGAATAACTGACCATGATACTGTCATGCTAAGCATTTCAAAAAAAACTTCATCAGCACCATCTCCTAGCTCAGATCAAGTAATTAAAATTGACTACCCAAAACTAACCCAAGCCATTGCTGAAATTGACTGGAGTCTTATGTACGAATTTCAAGACATTACAGAGGCTGTTACGTGGTTTTCTAATACGATGATTGACAAAATCTTTGCTTTCTCAACATCAGAGCACGTACGCAATTCAAAAACCATTAGAAAGCCCTGGATTACAAGTGGACTGTTAAAATGCATGCTGAAAAGGGATAAATTACACACAGATTCAAAAAAAGCACACAACAAGGAAAACTTAATTATACAACAAAAATATAAAAAATATAGAAATACTTGTAACAATCTCATACAAAATCTCAAAACTGCACATGAAAAAAAGGAGTTGGAAGATGCAAGTGGCAATAATAAGAAAACCTGGACAGCTATTAAAAAAATCTGTAACATAAAACCTAAAAACGCAAAATGTATGGACCTACTTAAAATTCATTCTGACCAAAAGCAGTCGCTGAACCTTGTTAATAATTACTTTTCAAATATTGGTGAACAACTTGCTCAAATTACTATGTCACGCATTAAGAAAACCGAAACCGAACTAGCTTCTGTGATCGACTTTCAAAATTCTGTTAACTTATCAGCGGACTCTTTTTATGCTACACCTACTGACCAAGTCGAAGTCGATAAAATAATAAGTAACTTGCAAGGAAACTCGGCTGGTGGATGGGATGGAATCACAAATAAAATACTAAAGCTATCGAAACAACACCTTGCTGCACCAATTGCTTTTATATGCAACCTAAGTATTTCTATGGGAACAGTACCCGTAGCAATGAAAACAGCTAATATTTGCCCAATCTTCAAATGTGGAGACAAAACAGTAGCATCAAACTATCGCCCCATTTCCTTACTAACATCACTGTCCAAAATTTTAGAAAAGGTTATGAACTTTAGACTGCTAAAATTTCTTGAAAAAAATGCACTTATTTCTGAGAACCAGTATGGCTTTCGCAACAATAGATCCACGGAGGACGCAGTCACAGATCTAACGGATTTCCTCGTTACTAAAATAGAACAAGGCTACAAATGTGCTGGTGTCTTCCTGGATCTAGCGAAGGCCTTCGATACAATTTCCAGGAAAATTCTTTTAAAAAGAATGGAAGAACTAGGTATCCGAGGTACACCTCTCAAGTGGTTCGAGTCTTATCTTACTGAACGGACTCAGAGAGTTCGCATCAACAATATGTACAGTGACCCTGCTACTGTAAAATACGGTGTGCCTCAAGGAAGCGTGCTTGGACCCACTCTTTTCATTATATATATAAACAAACTTTGCTCAACAGTACTTGCGAAAGCGAGAATATATGCATACGCTGATGACACAGCGTTAGTCTTCTATGACAAGACTTGGAATGGAGTTTATGAGGCATTAGAGTCAGGATTAAACCTTGTGTCAAAATGGTTGAATCACAATTTGCTAACACTGAATGTCGAAAAAACCAAAGTGATAAACTTCAGTGTCAACACGAAAACAACATGCCCTAACCATCTAACTGCTAAATTACATTCTTGCATCAACAGTGTGAGCACTGGCTGCACCTGTCCTGGTCTTGAGAGGGTTAACAATATAAAGTACCTTGGTGTTTACATAGATAAGCACCTTACTTGGTGCAAGCAAATAGACTATGTTAGCAGTAGGGTAAGAAAACTCATTTATATATTTAAAAAAATGGGCCAGATAGCAAATGAAAAGACACTAAAAATGATTTACCATTCGTTGTGTCTCTCAGTTATTAGCTACTGCATATCGACCTGGGGTATAACACACAAAACGCATCTAATAAAACTTGAACGAGCGCAACGTGCTATCCTAAAGGTAACATACAAAAAACCTATTCGATACCCTACAGATGTCTTGTATCGAGAGACAGACTTACTACGTGTACGACAACTGTACATTATGGCTGTGTCGCTAAGGTTCCATAAACATGCCTCATCACTTATATCAACCAGTAAGCGCCCCCAGAGAAACCCGAAATGGGACAAACCACACTGTAGGCTTGATTTCGGGAACAGATGTTTTCGTTTCATGGGACCTTTTATTTACGCAAAATTGAACAATAGCTTAAACATCCTATCGCTTACAAGACGTAAATGTAAAAAAATAATTTATACATTTCTGAGCGATTTGGACTACAATAAAACAGAAAATTTTCTTCGGGTATCCTAATATAACTTATATATTTTCATCACACACATAAATCTCATACACTTTCACTACTTCTCATACACACTTACTCACCTACACCTTCTCACACATAACTCTGTAGCGAGCATGATGTAGCAAGCACTCTTTTCCTAATTATTATTATTTTTCTTTAGTTATTATCTCTTTTTATAATAACCATTTCGTTTTTTTTTGTTTGTTTTTCTTTTTATTTCTCTCAGTTATTTGTAGAGTAACCGACTAACACGTCAAAGTACATAATTTGATAAATTATGGATGTAAGAGACTAGCATCCACGACACAGGGAATCCTAGTGTGGAGGCTAGCGCCTAAATGTATTTAGTTTTAAGTTACTGAACAATAAATTTTAATTTAATTTAAAAAAAAAATTTATATAAATGGTAATTTTAGTCAGGCAATTTTATCCCTGAATTGTACCCAATTTACTTACTAGGTTTTGTGTACCTTAGTTTAAAAAAATATACTCAAGTAGAAAGTTTATAAATTAATACAAGTTTTGTCAAATAAACAGGCATAAATTCAATAGATAACTCACTTAGGATTAATAATTTTCTAAACAAAAAAAAAACATGCAAATATGACATCAAAACACAAACTCGTTTTCGTAATTTTTCTTAATAGAGTACTAGGATGTCATAAATCGATAGGATTATAAGGAAACGTGAAGTGCATAGAGGTATGTTACCAAAACTGCATAGACTAGTGTCAACGCTCCGGTCGTTGTACGCTGTTGTACACCTGCAAGGCGTACTGGCTCTTTATTTTTTTATGTATGTCAAAAGTGAGCGTCATATTGATATTAATTGTATTTTTTTCATAAAATAATTGTATTTTGTTGGTAAATATAATGAAATGCTCAATGTTACTTTTATTTATTTCCTATTGAAGTATGTCAATTTTTTTTTAGAAATAAATAAAATTTTGGTAACGCTACACAATTCTGTATCAATATAATATTTATTATTGTTTATATACTAATATAAGCTTTATAATGTTGTATATTTTTATCATTCTGATATTCCAATAATTCTCCTAAAAAAAATATTTGGCAGAGAATTCTAAACACAATTTGGCTATTATTGCAACTAACTACATTATTAACCAACGAATGCTACCAAGGACTTTGGTTGTTCGTGGTATACCAGTAAATAAGTACACATTAACTCAAGCCACAATCCCCTGCCCCTGTACAGTCGCACGCGCAAGGCCGGCGCGCGGCAGGTCGCCGACTCCTGCGCAGCCTCACTAAGTCACCGCGGTTCCGAGGAAAACTTAACAGAAAAACTAGCACAACAACTGGGGAAAGGGAGTGTTCCATAAGTATTTTTTTTTTACATCATTGGGAATGTTCATCCTTATTTTTTTTTATAATCGTAAATTATTTTGCTGCCATGTATTTAAAAAAAACGCTAGTAATACTATTTTTTTTCCTCTAGAAAAGCAATATAAACTCTTTCCTACCTTATGGTCAGAGGAAAGGGAAACAAAAATGTTTCTTCTCTGAAGAAGTCTAGGGCATGCCCAACTATGGTCAATTTTAACTACTAAAGGACTCCAGTACTCTATACCACCTTTGGAATACAAATTAAACCTTCTGTAGCTTTCTGTTATCCGTGTAGATGCAGTTAGAAAATGTCATATTAATTTATCGCTCAATCGATTTTTTTGTCCTATGTGTAATTGTACGGACCCACAGTGCCGCGAGTCCTACTAACACCATACCCTTTGGGTAAAACAAATTGTATGTTTTCATTACAAATTCACCTTCCCGTCTTCAAATTTCTTTGGTATGCTACCACGAAAAACCGAACAGGTGAGCAATGACTAATTTAAAGCGAAGAATAAAAACAAATTAATTTATTAATTCAAATTCTTAGAACAAGACAATTGATGAAACAAGCAAGGTGGTCGACATTCTACCGGCCAAGCGATTTTATTGACATACAAGAACTTCATTCATACAAATTTAACTTACTTGGCTGATTTCAATGCGTTTATGTGAAGAAACTTTGCGTTAAACAATCAAATTTAATTTAAACTTACTTAAAATAATATTGCTTTAATAACTTATACACATCCAACCGACTTCATGTAAAAAACTACTGAGCCAAATTTGATGATTTTTATGGGACCAAATGACAGCTTTGAATCAACAAAATCTCTCCCTTACATACACACCCTAGTATTTTAAATTTTAATACGTGGCACTTTAAAATCTCAACCCACCTGAAAACACGAAACCCCTTAGTTAGACTAGCGGGACTATCAATTCAACGTGCCGTCCGAAACATTGAGGAAGGAACTCTTTAAGACTCAAATGGTCACCCATGCACGCACTGAACGCATCAAGCGTAGCTTCTTTACTTGCGATCGATCAAGTTGTGCAATTATTGCTTTGACATGAGCCCCTCAGGATACTGATAAAACAAAGAAAACCAAGTTACTCATTCAATATAATATTAATATTAATAAGTACAAGTTAATAATCTGAAGTGGCAAACACACATCGATTCTTTATGCAAAAAAATATCGAATTTGGTTTACTTACAATTCCATCAATTTATATTCTAGAATCAGCTCTATTCATAAAACAAAATTCAACATTATTTACATTAGAATCTGGATCTCGCAATAGAAGTAGATTAAAAGAAAGTAGAATAGAAAAAAGTGTATTCAATATGGCTACTAAGATATATAATAAAATCCCAAAAAATATAAAAGATATTGAGAATATAAATATTTTTAAACATAACTTATCTAAGTTTTTGATAGAAAATTGTTATTACTGTCTCAGTGATTTTCTTTCCAGCTAAATAATTATTTTAATATTAAGTACCTATTACATGTTTTTATTACCTTTTTTGTAATACTAAGTTGTAAGATACATTTGTTAGCATTTAATACGCTAATAATGAATGTGTTTCATTTTATTCTTTCACATTTGTATGCCCTGTGCGGCGGATCACGGCATGAACATATTTTATATAAGACCTACCTTATGCCTGTAAATCACAAATAAACGATTTGATTTGATTTGACAAATTACCTTTTCATAAATTGTTTGCCATCCTTGATCATCAAGTAACTTGGAAGGAGCAGAGCGACAACAGCTGATTCTAACCAATAGATTTTCTTACGACTACCAGGGCAACATAAACATTAGACTGTTTTGAAGATTAAGATCTTTTATTGTTAGCTGATGACGTTAAGTAGGTAGATACTACATAGTTGCTAATTGCTATGCAGTTTTATAGTGCATGTTCTGTATCTAATATAATTATTATGCGGTTTATTTTTTGTTAGTACTAACTATGAGTCATTTTTATAGTTTACACCAATCAGTGGCCGCTCGGTCATCCAGACTGTCCCATTGGGTATAATATTTTTTTTTGTATTAGGCGTCCGTCCAAAGAAAATCAGCTGATATTTCTAAGAGATTTTCTTAGGAGTACCAGGATAGCATAAGTTTATTGTAGATATTGCGCTTATTTTATTAGGCAACAGTGATGATAATATGGTGCTATATTAAATAGGGTCTATAATATCCTGCTTTGTTCTCTGTCGTCAACTGTGCGTGCCTCTTCCATAGAAAAATTGTTTATTTTCTTGGTAAATATTAAAATCACAAAATAAAAGTAAAAATATACTATAAGAACGATCTAAACTGTCAGTGTATTCTTCTAAATATTTTTAAAGAATTTAGTTTGTTTTTAAAGAAATGTCTAATGGCTCACTTATCTTACAAAGTCAGTAGTGAAACGAAACGGTTGATTTCTTCTATTTCATTTACGAAGTACTAGGGTATCATAGTACTACAGGAGTTTGTATACAAAAACCGAATTAGTTTTTTTATATACATAGAGTTATGCCGATAAAAGTGTCTGGTGGTGTTGCTACAGGGTGTTACATAACACAGCAACTCGCCGACAACTGGGCAAGTAGACCGGAACGATATAATATACAGGCGGTTCAATTTTTGAGGAAAAGAGTTCTTTCAAATCGATTCTATTGTTGTATTGATGCGAAAACTTTTACGGATTATAAGAAAGTGTTTATTTTTCCTGCATTTTTGTTAATTGTATAGATTAGAAAGATTATTTTTTTTAACATTCTCTGTAACAAATTATTTAATTATTGTGTTGGAAACACGTGAAAAAAGTAAATGGTTTTTTTCACACCATACTGAAAGGCTCTTAGCAAATTTTGTTGTTGTTTATTATCCGACTTAAGATACAAAAAAATCCGTAAGAGACTATTCTCAACATTAAAATTTCTTGCGACTTCTAAAAACTTCAGCCTGTATATAAAATCTCAAAGTTGCAACCAGATTTACGCAACCGCGTGCAAAATGAGAAGAACCGAGTCATTGTGATCACTTCCTAGTACATTATGTCACAGTGACCCACATTGCTGCCCAAAGTATAATCATTTTTAGAAAATAATGGACTAGTGACCGCGAATAGCGACCTCTTGGGGTTAATGTTGCCCTAGTACTTTGGACTCCTTTTGAGAGTACCTATGACTTTTTTCTTTATCGTTTGTCTGGTTGAAATACAATTTAGCCGACTTTCAAAAAAGTAGGAAATTCTTAGATGTTCCACAAGTTACATTTTTTTTCTAAATAGAGCAACTGAAGCACTAAGAAAACTTATTTTCACAAAAGGTTTTAAAAACAATCAATGACACCCTAGGACAAAGCATTCTAGGGGCAAAATGTTGTCCTACGCGGGGTTCGAATCCACGACACGCTGCCCACAGTGGGTGTGGCTTGGCAGTGATTTAGCATTGCCATTGATCTGCCCGCATGGATGTCCATAATCGTGAAACAATGCAAACCTCTGATTTTACCAACCTATACCGTACACAATTTCATCAATATAGGGTTAGCGGATTAGCCGTGAGCGTAAAAATAATAAAACTGTTGTATGTTCTTAAGTATAACATTATCCTACTAATAGTATAAACGCGAAAGTTTGTATGTATGGATGTTTGTTCCTCTTTCATGCAAAAACGACTGAACAACGGATTAAGACGAAACTTTGGTACCTTCATACTAAGTTGTATCGATATCATCTCAGCCGTTTGAGCGTGAGAAGGTAAGTACTGTAAAAAGCATACACAAACACATCACTTTTTTTTTAGCAGTTTAAATTTTAAGTGTGTTTTTTTCTATGAATTTAAATTAGCCTTTTTTCCGTTTTCCAAAGGTGTTAATTTCAATTCCTGGTAAATTTCCAAAATGCAGCCAGATGGTAGTGACACACTACTAAATACTAGGGCCGCATAAAAGCTATGTTGATTCAAATTCAAAATCAATTCCCAATCAGCCCACACTACACTCAAGTGATTAGACGTGGGAGTTGATCATTTTTCGCGATATTACGTGAATGACAGTAAATTAATTACGTACGGACAGACTGATTTGTTGGGGTATGACGTATCCAGCTAGCCAGCGAGCTGTTCCCATGGTTTTGCTTAAATACATATTTCTTGGACGTTTTTAACTATCTCTTAAATAAATGTTTTGGCCAAAACTTGCCAAATAGCAAGTTTTATCCATAACGGTTTAGCAGTTTAGTTGTGAAAGTTTAACAAACGGACTGAGTAACGTTTAACTTTAGAAAAATCTAAGCTTACAAAATACTTAAAATTTTAATACATAAAGGCTGAAAAACGGATCGCCAGTTTCATGTGATAGTTTTATATCACTTTAAGTCAATGTTCTTAGCTAAACATTCACATATGTTCCAAGTACTAGGTATCGATGGTTAAAAGAATAACAAAATGATTCAGCTCCTTATCAGCCAGTCTTTGTTTTAAATCCCGACCAACGGCCTTCAAAGAGTCTGGATTGTACACATTATAACCATGATTTAATATGATTACAAAGTCTAGTCACTGGTTGCCGGTTGGTGCGGGGTGCCTGGTGGGTTCAGACCACGTTTTAAAGAGAGAGGGAATTAGATTACTGGTACTGCCGAGCGAGACTCTAAAACTATTAAATCTAAGAAAAAATAAGGAATACAGCAATATAATTTGGGAGAAAAGTGCATGACAAAATTTTGATGTACCGGATTCGCCCGCTGTTAAATTTGTCTCGGGCAAATTTTGCCCCTAAAAATATTCAAATTGAGTTATGTCGATTTGGGCGCATCGACTACTCAGCCAATGATTCAACATTACAAAGGTTCGTTATACAAATAAGTCACAGACTTTACTATGCCATTCAGCAATAAAAAAATAGGCTTAATTTAAAAGCAAGATTAACAGCCGGTTCATTACCCTTTGCATAGACATACGTTGCATTTTTATCAACCATTGCACTTTTATCGTGCGACGATCTTTCTGCGCAGTTTTTTTCCTGATTTGCTTTGATAACTGATGTTTACATTGTTAAGTACACCTCAGGGTCTGTGGACAGATATAAACGTTTATTTTATTTATTAAAAAACGTTATTTTAAAATGCATTTTGTACGGTTTGAAATTTCCCCCTGTCTAGTAAAATTTTAGGAACAAAAACAGTTATGGGCTCATTTAAACCATTGGTAAAAAAATATTTTATGTTACACTTAAGATAATATATAAAACACACCATTGTCTACGAATTAAGGAGTCTGCCCACTACACCGTTCCATACCATGACCGTGCTATGAACGTGTCAGGCAAAAAAATATTCTCTATATTAAAAAGGCGACGATGCTGGTCGGTAACGGCACGGGCTAGTCGCTTATGTATAAGGAAATGAAAAAGACTAAATTGCTAAATACTAATAATTAATTTTGAATACAGACGGACATTTTATATTATTTAAAATTTTATAAGTGAAATCACCGTTTGAAGCCCAAACCACGAGCTTATTACAATACTTACATTCTCTGGCTACTGAAAGTAGATAATAAATACAGGCTAGGTAAAAAGGAAGGGCGTTCCAAATCTTACGATTCGATTTGGAAGGAAAATAGTTACAAAGGTCAATTCTTAACTTTAAAATTAAATGAAATTAGGTGGACAGTTTCCATGGCAGAATGTTGTGTTAAACAGGATAGGAAAAACAAACTAAAAGTTAAAAATATGTGTATTAATTTTTAGGATTGTTTCATCGGCATAATTGTGAACATAAGTCTATATTAGATAATAATTGCCACAAAATATATAGTAAGCATAAGTAATTACATTTACTGTATACTTAAAACCTTGTAAAAATTGTATAGCAAAAATTAAACGTAATTAGGGAATGCTAAGACTTATTTGTAAGGGGTGGTAGTACCTGTGTACAGAACAAATTTTAGTAATTTGTTCATTTAACTGGGTTGAAGTGATCAGATAGAAAATCACAAGTACTTAGCTGCGTCCGGTAAGACTGGAAACCCCAACAGACTTGGGAAAAGGCTAGGCTGATGATAAGAATTGTGTGTGTCATGCACTGCCATCTAGCGGCGAATAGCGACATCTAGAATTACGAGAGTTACAAGGGCAACATAGTCGTATTGGTAATAGTTTCATCACTTTTTGATAGATGGCGCTGTTAAAGATTTAAAACGAGAGGTGTTTCATAATAATCCATTTGTTACAGCGAATAGTAAGTATTTAAAGTAAAAAGTATTGGTTATGTCTATTTTGACGATTTGTAAATTGCAAATTATTTTTATTTTATATTAATAATCATGTTTAGTAATTGTTTTGGAACATAGCTGTGTAAACATATAAATTGGTTACTGTAACATATGTACCTAGTATTATTCTGGAACCAAATATTTGAGTAAGAAAGAAGCAAAAAATAAGTCATTCGAATTTGAGTATAAAAAGAAATCAAAAAGCTATGTTTCCGCCCGGGATCGAACCGGGGGCCTTCTGCGTGTTAGGCAGATGTGATAACCGCTACACCACGGAAACTGATGACTGTAGAGCCGAAAATGTCCAAATTGTGTTATAGGTAAGTTAAATAAATAATAATATATAATGTTCCTTATACCTACATGTTTTTTTTTATTATTGCGTCATTAAAGTCCGGCTTACATAAATTAACCAAGTGTCATGAATAATTGAATGTATTAATTTCAATTGCATTTTTTTTCAACAGGTAGTTAAAAATTGCCTTTTAATCTATTCCAGACGGAGCGAAAAGCCATCCTGAGACGGCAAGAGGCTTATGCTCAGCAGTGGAAGGTATATTGGCTCGTAATATTATTTGTTATTTAACAATATCAGTGAGCAATATCGTTCAAGATGCGATACGTTGATCGTTCTTTATACCAGAGTTACGCGGTTCCGGCATGTATCTAACTTTTAATATGTTTTGTAGCCTAAAAACAAATCGTTCATAACACAATCCATAATTTACAAAAAAAGGTTGTCAAAAAAAATACAGAAGTTTTATGTTAAAGGAGAGCGGAAAATCGTTGGATTAATTTTCCTTGTGAATGGAAACATAAAATAAATTTAACTAATAACATTTATTTTAATTATGTTTCCATTCAACTACTTTTTAGTTATTCAATTATTCGTTAACATTACGTGCGTTTGTGACCAAAAGATATACCATCATACTTTTACCAATAGGCATAATGACTGGGTATAAAAAGAAAAAATCTAATTAGTCCCTCAGTCAGATAATTGAAAAGAATTGGTCACGTGTTTTTTCCTTTTTCAGAAAAAATAGAATTGACAAAGATTAACGGCTTTAAAGTTTAGGAGAGGGGGCTTGTGTCGTAACGATATGGTAAAATTTAAACTCAATCGTGACGTCATGCGTAAGTTTCATTCACTGTAATTTGGTCAATTTATGTTTGCGGGACAAATTAAAAAATACGGATCCATTATTATACAAAAAACTACAAGACAGACACTGCAAAAAAAATTGTCATCATCCCTATTCTACACTTCCAAAATTGCCCAGCACATACTTTTGACAGATCAAACTTAAGTCATAAATGTTATTCGATAAGATAAGACGCGTATGATCACGACTTACGTCATAGAGGCGTCAGCAGGCTCTCAGGTCCTGACGCGTAACGCACGCCGGCGCCCAATACGCGTCAGAATGTTACATTGATAATAATCTATGTATGTGATTTAGTAGATAGATAAATAAATATAAATCATCATTTGGGAAAACGAGTTATCGAGTGGAGACCGCGTCTCGGCAATCGTAGTGTAGGACGTCCTCAGGCACGGTGGAGTGATGATCTGCGACGCAACTAGCTATTTCTTCTCTTGTCTCCCGCTTGCTATGGAGGGAAGTGGAACAATTTTGCTTACTCCTCCTTTTTACTGTTTCTGATTAATTTCGTTGCGGGTTCCAAGGCAGTTAATTGTTCCCCTGGCACACACCGAACTTAAGTGTTTCGGTGGTTTTCATTGGTTTCGTTGTAGATCCTGGCTTACAGAAGCTGCAATGACGGACATGTGCGGCGGGCTAGTCCCATTAAAAAAAAAGGTGGCAGGAGCTGGAGCGGCGTGAATGCGAGCAGCTGAAGATAGATCTCGATGGCGTGCAATTGGGGGCCTATGATGTGAGGGGGTATGATGATAAATTACCCGAGCCCGTAGAAAGATTCTTAAGTGCCGAGAAGTTGAAAACCATTGGATTAATAAACGTCGATTTTCCGTTTAAATAAAATTAATTTGAGTCTTACGAGTCGTGATGGTTTTTAAGTTTACCTCACGATGTTTTCTTTATCTTAATAAAACAAGAAATGACTTAAATGTTAAAAGACTACGTCGGGCGTCGTGTGCCCTTCAAGGGTCCACAGTATAGTTTACGCTGCGGTACTCAGCCTCGTAGGTCTCTTCAAAACCCCTGCTCTGTTAGTGATGAAAACGCATAGGCAACCACAATTGTCTGACCCCAATTTAATTGACAATCCGCCATTTTTAAGTCAATTAAATCGATTATCGACCGTATTCTTAGTTTGATTTATGGCCTTAAATCATAGTGAAACTTTTTACCCAATACACACTTTTTATCCTCATACGTACCTAGTTAGTAGTGTTGTAACGTAAGCAATCGAGTCGATGTCTCAACTTGACGTATTGATCGATTGCTCGAATAAAATTATGTAGGTACGTCACTAGAATATTGAGTGGGTCGTGCAGATTTTTTAAAACATTTTTTTTATTCTTTTTTTTTCACGGAACATTGTCGTAACGATTTAACATAAGGACTTTGGATTATGATCATAAAGCATGATCTGGTTTGAAGAAAAAGTTATGCATAATAATTTTTTTTTAATGAAAACCTCAGTTTGATCTGATTGGATACAGCTGTCCGTCAAGACTTTGAATGTCTTGGGTGAAACTGTAACCAAACAGTTAATTTTGTCAACAACCGATAAAAACAATTAAAAAAATAAGGCTGATAAAAAGCATTTATAAATACAAACTTCCTGTATAGGATTGTTATACTAAGGATGTTGTTTTACACACTAAGGGCTGATTTTTCAATCGCCAGATAACTTATTCGACGAATATGTTTGACGTTTTGACAGCTTTTGTATAGGAAATATGTCAAACAGCTATATTTACTCCTCAGATAAAAGTTATCTGACGATTGAAAAAACGGGCCTTAGTGTTAAGAACCTATTAATGTACCTAATGACTGGGCTTCACTGAAACACGCTGTAAAACTATCACAAGGATAGTCAAACTACTAACCTTGAGTTTTTAAGATGCAGCAATATTCACATAGGTACTCATTGAATAGAATGCCCAACTTAACCATACTCAACGCAGCTCTGGGCACCAATTCTGCTTTACAACGGCCGATGAATTAATGAAATTTGGTTTAAAATGTCATTTTTCGTATTCTCTTAATCATTTTTCTTTACAATAATTGTAAATTCAGTACGGGAGGGTACACTCAAAGTCAATACAATTCAATACAATAATTGAAATAATACAATAATTCCATTTTGCCAATACAATAATTGTATTATTTCAATTATTGTATTGGCAAAATGCTAAAGAGAGTAGGAATAATTTCAAATTTAATCCAATTGCCATTCATTAATCGGCCATTGTAAAATAACAGAATCGGGGCCCTGAATACATAAAGATGTTTACCTAGACATATACACAATTCATACATTATGTATGTATGTATCCTACAAAACAACGAGGCACCAACTACATTCCAATTAGGTGCAATTTGTCGGCCATTAACTAATCGAAGTGTGCGGAACAATTCACTGCCAACTGACGTATGTGCGCCTGGTACTAGCGAATCACGTGTCTGGAATTAAAGGGGGTTATAATCACGCTCGGTTCTGCCTTCCTGGTATGTACGGTTTGAATTATTTTTAGAAACGGTACACGGGGTTTTAGTTATTGTAAACTTATAATAATTTAACTTTTTCTTCAAACGAATCACATCATATGATGTGATTAAGTGTAATCAAATCAGTAAAAAAAAATCTTCTTCCTATAATTTATTTGCACTGACTTTCGTTCTACTGGCATATTCATATGAACACATTCATAAAGAGACTTTGAAATAATTATCTAATGAGTGGTTAAATCGT
This sequence comes from Trichoplusia ni, assembly GCF_003590095.1. NCBI lineage: Eukaryota > Metazoa > Arthropoda > Insecta > Lepidoptera > Noctuidae > Trichoplusia > Trichoplusia ni. Next base: position 16,311,747 of record NC_039482.1, read on the forward strand.
GAAGAGTTGTTGTTACTAGCTCAAAGTAATATAAAAAAAACCACGATCATCTTTTTCATTTGCGTACACATCCGTTCTCTACAATTTATTTTACGGTATATAAATGAGCACACGTTTGAATTAACAATTAATGTTATTCTCACACACTAAACCGATCTTCAATCAAGACAAAGTATATAGGAGTACCAGGCGCACAGAACAATGAATAGATATAAAAAAAGAATTTTCGTTCACACGTGTGTAATATCAACCAATAGATCACAGCGAGACACGCTTGATTGGCGACAGTAGAGGTCTTGCACGCTCTGTCGCGCAACTATCTGTACGTATTAAGTTATAGATCTTCAAACTTATACATTCTTGGTACATTATACATAACTTGTATCAGGAACCTATTCACGCACACCACATAAAAAAATCTTTCACATCTTGCTCTAGCTTTTGACTAAATCTGATATCATAAATCTGTTAAGTCCGTTAGACAGATTTCCAAAAAATATTGAATACATATTTTTAATTTAACTTTAATTTAAGGAAGATTAACTTAAGATGGTGAAATGCATGTTAATGGCGGCATCATTTGGTAGTAAAAAGCGTACTTGCAAATGACGTCACACAAGAATTTATTTCACTGTAATGCCTTCATTACTTATTTACAAGACAAAATAACAAATACTTATCCAATGTTTTTTGGAAATATGTTGAATAAAACAGATATTTTTATCAAATATCCACTATATTCAGAATTAATTAAGCTGTTTTTTCCTTACATCAAAACATCGATATATGATTCCTTTATTAACAGCTCGTCTTTTATTACGCAAACACAGATGTCCAGTCAAGGATGGGCTAGGGCGAGGACCCAGGATGGAAGTATTTTGGTATCATTCATGAAGGCTCTCTTGCGTCCTGTTTGCCTGGTACAACTCAATAGCGTACACAATGGAAGGTTTGGTCAAGGGAGTCCGATGCTCTGGTCAGATCCTATAGAGGGGATAGCAAGGTCTCGGTCGTTAGGTCGCTGGCTTAGAACAAAATATACAACCGACTTGAAATAAAACTACTTAATCAATTCAAATGAAAAAAAAATACAAAATCTCTACCTTCTTTCCAGTTTTTTTTATTGGAATTTTATCAAAATCGGTCAAGCCATTTTTATAGTTGTAAATTGCATTATCATCGGGTTTGAAGCTATCCTGAAAATTGACGCCTGCTATCGGGAAGTGCCTCAAAATTGAGTTGCAATAATCCAACCGGCACGACAAACAAACAAACAATTAAAGTGAGTGTATTGAACGTGGACCAAAAAAAATCAATAGATTGTGCTGTCACGTTTGTTTATTCAAATAGTTGACAATCCGATAGATAGACAAAACAAATCAAGAACCTGTCGATTTATTCTCAAGTCGCAGATATTGTTGAAGTGCGTAATTCAGAAATATCTTAGGTAATATCATAAAGGTAAAGTGTGTGTTTGTTTGAACTCTAGCTAATCTCAGACACTGGGTCCGATTTGAAAAAATATTTCGTTGTTTTATAACCCATTTACTGAGGAAGGCTATAGGATATACATTATAAAGGTATGATGAATAGTAAGTAGCAAAGCAGTAATGATGAAGTATGCGAAAACTGCTCTACCTCGATTCGAAACCTAACTTTTTAACTAAAAACCACGCGGACGAAGTCGCATGCAACAGCTAGTATGACGTACTTGCTTACTAAAATATATATTTATCTGATTCCATTACAGTATCAAGATTGTGCGTAAGAATGCACTTGAAGTGATTGATATTGTGTCAGCGTATATTACGTCATATTTTGAAGATGGCTTTTAATACCCATGTTAGTAGTAAGTACAATTCTTTTCGGTGCGTATTTAATACTAGCTGCAACCGAGATTTTATTCGCGTGGTATTGAGGAAAAAACACTTTATAATTGTAAGGTACTCCTTATTTAATCAGCTCCCTGTCAGTTCCCATCAAAAAGAAAGACAAAAGTTTTAAAAATATTATTTCAGTTTACGTACTGTATTCAAATTCTTTTTCTATTTGAAACACTAATGCCTTCAACCCACATCGAGGGCAACGGCGTGGGGATATGTCAAACTTCCACCGACTAAAATCACCCCGGGCCCCTTCTTCTGCTTAAGCCAGAGTCACGAGATCGATCGTGCATGCTCTGTGATACTCTGGCTGGATGTGACTATGACCCGTATCTCCAATTCGAGCGTTTTATCAACGTTAGTGATTGTCAAAATGTCACTTCGCTGAATAGGCTGAAATCATTACACCTAATCCAATCTGGTTTGACTTAAAAAGTATTGAAGATGTTGAAGATTTCAACCAACAAATATTCAGTTAGACCAACTGTGGCTAGTCGCTAAGACGTTCTCCTGATCAATCCCCATGTCCTAAGGAAGTGACGCACCAAATTTGTTTGTTTCTCACATCAAAACCCATCACGGCTATAAAGTAATGACGTATTGGGCACATACAGAGCAAGACATAAATAATTCAATTCGAAGAAGTTGCCCCTCCATAGGAACTGTGCAATTGCTTCGCCGACTAAATTATGTTCAAACATCCGTATTGCTAGTTGGTTTGTTCATATATCAGGCGCATGACCTAATGTAGTGTTCAAGGCACGTCTGGGAACTGGGAAGTAGGTTCGCTTTACTTCTATGGGCTCCTGGTACTTCCAGATCATAACCTGTTCAGTAACTTGAAGCGGTTTTGGAATTACGGCTGTATCTTACCCGATTTTTAATCAGGTTTTGTTGTTATATAGGTAACCAAAATGTTCAAACGTCTTCTGTATTGCTTGTATATCCGGGCCCCATGGACATAATGATGTTAATAAAGGCATGTCTGAGAACCGGAAAGTAGGATCTCTCCAGTACTATGTGCTCCTGGTACTTTCATTAGTTTAGTTGTTCAGTATTATACAATCAATTTAGCAAAATTTTCTGTTTTCCTTGTAGTTCCAGACTTCCAAATGTAACTCTTATTATAAACATGGCGTTTATCGTTTTTTGTAAATAATAACAAATTTAAAGATCATCATCATGACATTTTTGTTTTTGTTCAACGTTTTATTGCGTAAAACATTTCTTGTTTTTAAAATAAGATGTTTAGAAATTAACGCCATTTAAAGATAAAATGTGACCACGTGGTACCTACCACATGTTTTCACATGAAATAATACGTTTATGTAAAAAATACAATTATCGATGAATAGTGCGTTGAGTGAGAAAACTCACTCTCGACGGAATCGAATATTCGATCGATTTTTTACTTTGCCACTTGTTAAATCGCGTAGTTTGAGTTTCTCTTAACTAAAACGTCTCCAGTACTATCATTTAATCCTTGTATCGCGCATTTTCACAAGCATTTAAGTCTCACGAGCTCAAAGACACCCAGACTTAGGACAACCGTCCCACTCGGGACATGGTTTCCTTCGGCGAGGTAACCTATACCACTCGGCTATCGAGCTTTTGCCTTAAGACGCTGATAACACTGGATCGCTACTCAATTTGTGTTTGGGTCAGTACCAAACTAGTTTTGCAAGAAAGCCAGTAGGTTAACTAGTTTTCAAAGTGCAACTTGAGTACTTTCAAATCTTAAAATTTTATCTCTTCACACTTTCACATACAAATAACTGGACAAAGGTTTAAACCTTATTACTAAACTGACATAACTCACCTCTTAAGATAACTAAAACGAAAATAAATTTTCAATTATTTTATGGAGTTTCATTCATTACGTTTCTCCGTAACTAGCTGTTGCCCACGACTCGTCCACGCGGTTAGAATTTTCCCCGTTTTTTTCCACATTTTCCATTGTATCTTCGCTCCTTTTAGTCGCAGCGTGATGTTATATAGCCTATAGCCTTCCTTGATAAATGGTCTATTCAACACAAAAAGAATTTTTCAAATCGAACCTGTAGTTCCTGAGATTAGCGCGTTCAAACAAACTCTTCAGCTTTATATACATATTAGTATAGATTTCTATATTTGAAGGGCAGATAACAGAAGAACGAAAGTAAAAATACCCTAGTTAGACGCCATTTAGCAATACTTAGCTTATGTCAATATTTAACATTTAAGATTAATAATGCCAATTAACAAAATCAATATTAACGGTCGATGTAAACAGGTTATCTATAATTAAATTGGCTAATGGTATCTGTTAAAAAACAGGTCTATAATCTTGATTTGAAAGCGCCACTTGATAAAGGTGTGGTGCCAGTGATCGCGGACGCGGAAGAAATAATAATTTTATTTTTATCTACCACTACTATTATTCCAAAGATTTAAATCATTTGAATAACTAAAGATTTATAGAAAAAAAATGTTTAGAATAAAAAAATAACGATTTAAAATTTAGTTTCATATATCATAATTATGATTTGGGACACCAATAATGCTGAAGAAATACCTTCACCTTATGAATGTTATTTGTACTATTTATCTTCGGAGGACCGTATTAAGTCAAAACAAAAATATACATTATATTCCACTTATATTTTATTGTTAAAAAGACACATAACAGTGTTATGTAGGTCCTTTAAATATATATAAGATATTGTCTGTCACTACGCAAGCCTTGCGCACGGATGCGGTTACGTGACGTCAACGCTTAGGACTTGGTCATGGACTCACTGTTATTGATCGAGCTGAGAAATTATTACTAGAAATAATATTACGATCAGAGAGTAAATAAGAAAAAAAACCTGACTATTGTCAGGTATATTCTAAGTGATTGTGTGTATGTAAGTGAAGAAAAAAATTGAGATATATTGTGAAAATAAAATAGAGGATTGTAAGTTCTGGGCCAAAGTTAGGTATAGTTCAAAACGATTTTTTAAAAACAAAAATAAAAATTTACAAAATAATGAGAAAAATGGATTCGAAAACGCGTAGTTTTGGTTAAAACGCTGGTAATGGCACCAAACCTTCATGTTATTACTTTTCATACGACAACCCTACCTTAAAAACTCTACTGTTATTCACTCTTAATTCTACATTTTCCAATTCACTTGGCAATACCCATTATTGCTTTTTTTTTTGGATCATCAAACAATTCCTTCCACTTTGTATTGAGCGGTCGAGAGTGTCAGACTTTTACTGACTAAAACCACCCATATTCCCTCTTTTGGCAATTATGCACCGGGATTCCAGTAACACTTTCGGACATTGCCATTTTTGTTTTGTTCTCAATAAAATGTTCTTTATCAAAACAATATTTGAAGTAACACTATTATTCTTACAATGATAATAAAAGATAAGCGAAAACTAATTAGATATAACATTTGATAAAAATTATGATAAAACTAGAAAAATAGGTAAATGTGTTAGGAATTGTGTTAGAAACCGTAAATCGTATTGTCGTACAAAAGGCAAAACAATATATTTTGTCATAAGTAATAGGATTGACGCTGCCTTCCAAAACTGGGATTACAGACGTCGCTAAAAAGGCTGGCAGGCTAAAATGGAATTGGGCGGGTCACGTCAGCCGCATGGACAAAAGCTAGCAGTAGGATACAAAAATCGAAATAAAAAAAAACGAGGACGAGGACTAAATTCCTTTAACACGAATGTGCAAAAAAATAATTTTATAATACATCAATCATAATATATTAGTGATAACTAAACGAAAACTATTAAAATTTTCAATCGATACTTAAATGTCTTAGGATAGCGTGTGAAAATATAATTAAAATCAACGTGAATATTCAGTGAGAAAACACATAGTAATTCAGCTGTCTACCTTATCGATATAACACGGCTAAATGAAAATATCATTCAATTCATAATGTCATTTCAATAGTAGGGGATTTTAAATTCAGTCGTTTTATACTCCTTCGTCAATGTGTTTGGAGAGCTTACATTTAGTGCGATGTCAAGTAGTTGATAGACAGACGTATGTTCGACTCAAAACAAATATTATTACAATCGTAAAAAGGTTTTCAGAAAAAAACATTGGCTTTTGTTTAACGAGACGTATTCGCGAATGTTTATTCATTTGTTTCGAGGACTGGTGTTAAGACGTGTTTGAGATATTAATTTAAAAGCAAATATTAAAATTTCATTTAATATATTATCTCAAAAATTTTCATATTTTTTTTTGTAAGATTTAATAGTGTTTGTGAAACTCAACCCAAAAGGACCAAGTAAAAAGGACAACGTACCAAAAATGACGACTTTGAATCCAGGGCTGATTGTAATAAGGTTTCAACTTGTGAAAGTGATAGTGAGGTGATAATGACGTGGACTAAAGAGTTGGATGAGGCCGCGGTCCTGGCCACCAAGACTGGGCACTGGCACGTAGTGTTGTTCTACTTACTATGTGGACTAGCAGCGATACCTACCTCGTTTCTGGTGTTTTCACAGGTAAGAAACTAAGACATTGTACTGAAACCCGTTACTGAAACGATTTAAAGTTGATATTTTGCAGTGAAGGACCAGATCTTTAAGAGCTCGGTCCTCAATGGTCCTTCGATACGAAGATAGTATAAAATGCAAAGGGAATATAGATTTTGCCACACGTGGATTAAATGCATGGAGTTAACAATTGTGTTGAATAAATTAGTTGTATTGTTCGTTGTATACTTTCCTATTATATAATTATAGTTTTGAAAGTTGAGGGACGAGAAAAAAAATTGGACAATAGCATCAACGTTACAAAATTAATTATTAACATAATATTTAAGAAGTAAATAAGAATATTGTCGTAATTTCAATGACCCAGAAACTAAATTATGAAATTGATAATTAAAATTATCAGTCATATTTCATTTATATCCCCAACGAGGACATCAATCATTTTTTCGTCAAATTTTTGATTTGTCATTTTATTATCGCCTGTTTCCTCTTTCAGTGCAAAACAAATTGAGGTTGCATGATAATTATATTTTGTGGTGTTTCAAACATTGCCGACACCATATTAAATACTAGACTAAGAAACCTAGCTTCTAGTTCTCCTATTATGACTGCCGTAGGTGTTTTCATTCACATACTTGTAGACTTCAAATAACTGCGTATACAGCTCGTTAGCATCGGTCCTAAGTGGCGCATCTGCTAAATGACTTGCAGGATAAATAAGGACAAATATTTTTGATGCTTAGTATGTCTGTATTACTGAGAAAAACAACTGAGTAACGAAATATGATATTACATTAATAAGAGAATTGGCAAATTCATTCTTCGTTCAAGGTTTCGAACAACCGTAGCAAGTGAATGGAATGAAAATATTAATTTGTGTTGCTGGGATTACGTAATTGTAATTCATATAATTTTGATTAGGTTCTTCTTTTCGTTACTTCGCCAACTAAATAAAAAAGCAGAAAAAAATGGGTTTCCGGGACATCTAGGGATTCAATACTTTCTTCAATACCATCACAACTTCTTCGAGTTTTATTTTGATATTCATCATTACAGCATAAGTTCATCACTACCTGCGCGATTATCCCATCGTTCTCTACTTCGCTCGCTAGCTACTTCACGTAGCCTTCCTCCAAAGACCAGGAACCAGTTCAGCATTATTTACCTTATCGACGAGAGTTTGATCTTCAATAAGAAGTCTGAGATTTAAACCACCATGAATAGGCATTTGCCGTATGAGTCCTTTCTGACCTTTGAGAAATAATCTGGTGTGCTTATTTCGTTTTATTTTTGCCTTTGGAATGCGTCAAACTCGTTATTTACCAAAAAATAGAGTATTCTACGCAAAGGGTTAAAAATGGAACCAAAGGTAAAAACACAGAAACCACTGTCTGTCTTTTTGTCATCTGGCTAAATCTCAAGAACCGTGTCTATTTCAGTCGCCACTAACTAATAAAAAAATAAAATTAAGGCCTAACCTATGTTTTATCTTGATATGCTTTGGCCTATTTGTACATAATCCGACCCACATATGACCGATTCCATTTTACAAAGTCATAATTTTATCAATACTCACCTACAGAAAACTGTCAGCTTCAACCAAAACATCAAAATCAATATTACAAATGATGTTGTTTTTATGCCAACGACAATCCAGATTTAGTTCACTGACACCGTTAATATGTTGTTCCATTCCATAAATAAATATTGTTTTGAAACAGATGTTTTGTACCTCATTTATAATGTTTATCTGAGGAACGTTTCGAACAAATGTTCGGGTGTATTGGTGTCAATTCTCTGTAAACTGTCATCAATTTTTGGAGCACATGCTAAAAGATGTGATGTGGGCAGAGGAGCTATGGAGATTAGGAAAATAGTTTTAGCAAAGGGACGTTCGTTTGTGCCTAGAGAGACAAACAGACATGTTTGGGTGAAACTAGTATTTTATGGTTTTGCTCCTTCTGTTTGAAATTATATAATTTCGTGACGTGTTCATTTTGCGCCTGGACACTTGTGGACGAATAATCCTTAAGTCGCGAGGGGTTTTGACAAACATTAAAGTTACGAGTACATGCACAAATATACTTTGTCCTATGCAGGGATCAAACCCGCGACACATCGCGCACAGTGATATTGGCGTAGCAAATACACTTTGGAACCGCGCAACTAGATCCATCACCTTAACGTTTTGAGGGTGCCTGGAAAACGGCCTACTTGAAATAAACTTTTGATTTTGATTTTGACTTCTCGGCTGTTAATGCAAACGGTTCCAACAGTGACATGCTGTTCAGTAAAATAGTGCACCAGTCGTGTACTTCTATATTTCAATTTTTCCTGTCAATCCAAACTTTGTCTGGAAGATACCGCTATTAGGGATAAGACCGCCATTGTACCCTTGCATTGTATGTTATTAATTTCAGTGATTTCCGATTCTATTTCGCCGCCAGTCCTATATACTTAAACCATTTTACTCGGTTCTGAATTTATACGAATACGTCAACTGGGACACATTTAAAGTTGAGGCATTCAAGAAACTGTTCAAAAAGATTTATAGCCTATTATTATATTGAACCATGCTTTTAATCAAAGACAAATAGATTTTCAAGTGTTTATTTCAGTATCGTACATTTGCTGAATAGATAACGTTTTGCGATTTATCTTAATCTATAGGCCATGTGGCTGTGAGTCAATGACTGGCATCTTTCATTAATTTTTATTATGAGGCCAGATGGGAAAATGTTGTGAAGTAGGGTCTGTATTATAAATTACTTGGCTTGGGTTCCGTACCCGAAGTTATTGAAGCCTACTTGGGTGAAGTGTGTATCTGTCTGTTTGTCCGTCTGTCACTGCAGGCTAGTGATGGACGGATGAACAGACGGATAGGATAGATAGTGAAACATAGGCTGTTGAAGTTGTCACTAAGGATGAATTCTGTTGCTGCAAAAAATATAAAAGTGATATTGTCTGTAACATAACCGATTTGTCAGTGTTAGGAGTCCGACTACAACTAGGCCGGTTATTTTCCTTATGTAGGCCGCCCATACGTTGATAGTAATCTATGTGTTTTGTAAAACATATTTCCGTTTTCATTCTTCATATGTGAACCTATCTCTTGTTCTTTTTTATTTCCATTAAAAACACTTCGTCATTCCGATCAATTAAGATTATCCTTTTAAGAACTGCGTCAAAAATGCAAGTTATTTCTATTTTTAATTCGGTCTCCAAGTCATTCAGCTTCAAAATCTTCATCAAAATTGTTTTTAATCAGTCTTAATTTATATCCTTTGGCTCTATCATTATAATTAGTAATTATAGTTTCATTATCTTTAAAGATAAGATAGTTTGCCTCCCCAGACGGTTTGAATTGGCACATATATTGTTGAAGGTACATAATACATGTATTGGACAAATCAATGCTACTGTCACGATATCTAATATTTTGACGAATGTCGAAAAAAGCATTGTTAGGTTGGTTGTTTCTTCTGATGCACAAAGTACCGAAAAGAAACAGAAAGGGGCGAATAGCATAAACTATGAGAGGCCTGACCCTAATAGTGGATTATTCAAAGCGAAATACAAAAGAGCAAATGATACCGTATTATTTAGACTCCATTGTCGGCCCACATGTCCTCAGTATTTGATGAACCGAGACTGTTAGACAAGCCTCAAATAAAATGGTAATGAATAACGTCCTTCTCGATATTTTCAAGTTAATGACTAATTTGATAGGATATACGTACTTTAATTTATCATTGGTATGTAATCATAAAAATGAATCGCAAAATTAATCCCGATTAGTATTATCAGAATACTTAGATGCGTAATTAGAATTTAGCAAACAATAGGTAGTGAGTTCCACTTGGAAGGCTATTTTGTCTATTATACCTTGTCAAGATCGTATTTTGGTAATAACAATAAAAGTTTAATAATATAGTTAATATAACTAACTGTTTGTTGCTCGCGGGCCCGCTCGAAGATGATCGCGCGGAATCACAAAATCTGGATAAAACCTATGACCAAGTTCCGTCTAAATCCGTTCAAGGGGAAACAAAGATCCGTGCATCAAAGAAATTTTTCGTTTATTATATTAAATAGGTACTTTCCCAATTATTCTAAGACCCTACTGACAGACGTTGTAGGAAAACATCGCGAGGAGACCGTGATCTAAACTTTGGAAATCAGTAATCGCCAATCCGCAGTGAACTAGCGTGCTGATGATTTTCTTACTCTAAAGGAAACGAATGCTTTGAACAAACACGTATACCAATGTGAATAAATACTCGTTTGGTACATAAACAAATGCAGTTCTATTAGAAATAACTAACCCTCTAAAATCAGAACCACGACTTCTTTGTATTTCAAGTAAAGCAAATCTGTATGAGCACGATCACCTTTTCAGTATTCTCATACAAAATGAGTTTACGTAATGAATTGAATATGCATGGGCGCGGGCATGGCTGCGTTGCTCTATGCATATGAAAATATCCATGAAACCGTGTCACCGTGTATCTTTTGTGCATCTGTAAATAATGCTGATTTAGTGTTGTATTGAAAATAAGTATGTTTACTATTTGAATGGATATACACGGTGATTTTTTAGTCGTCTTACAAAAGCAGCCCAGTTCATTTATCCGACGTAAAATACCCCTAGGGGCGATTATTATTTTTTTATCATCAACTAAGATAATAAGTACGAAGAAAATCAAACAAGAGAAATCTGAAATATACTCTTAAAAATGATAAAATTGCCGCCGCCCGCGCCCCTCACCATTGTTACAAGGCTCGGACCGCGCTCGCACAACAGAACTGTGTTTTTTAAAAACTACGAATTGCATCATAATATTGAATAAAAATTGCATTTTTTTTTTCAAATCTCATAAATACCTATTTTTTTATCATGAACGTGTTTTAGTCATTGGATACATGAACTGGGCTGCTTTTGTAAGACGACTAAAAAATCACGGTGTATAGTATTTCTTTGCTAGATATTTGCATCTATTTTTTCGCCGTTTTTGGAATCTAATAGCGTTCTGCTGCTGCACGTGTAATGCACGAGGTACTGGTTCGATCCTAATGCAGGCAAAGTACCAATGCAATGTGACTATTTCAAAGTTAGACACAACTGGAAAACTGGATTCCAAATATTGGAATTTAAAATCACCAACCCGCAATTGTTATGTGGCTGGTATTATTTACTAAATTATATATTTGGGTAATTGGATTGGTGTCATGGCCAAATATTGGAACGAAAATCAGTTTGCAGTTACATGTAATGGTATTTCTGTTATTTTAGGATTAAAAAAACCCACATTTCAGAAGCAGTCAGCAACAAAGGCTGGTTAACACCTTCCAATTTACAAAGTGCTAATTATTTTATTATTTTCTGTCACTCAGGAATGGGTGTATCGTATTCTTGGTATTAAGTCTACTCTGTACCTAACAATACAGCAGCGACTCAATGTTTAAAAAATAACTTCTTAACAGTGAAATGAAACGACTTTTACGGATTTTATCGCGGTTTAATTTTTGGTTTTAGTTCCCGACGTTTCGACACCTTTGCAGGTATCATGGTCACGGGCAGACTGAGATGGTGTTCGTCTTGACAGAAGATGTTGCTCGTTCTACCTTCATATTTTTAATTAATTATTTATGGTCCGACCTACGCAGTATGAGCTCACTGTGTCGTAACGTTCTTAACAGTGTTCAACACATAATTATGTAGGAACTTTTAGAATAATCTTGTATCCATTTTTTTAAGTTGTGTACTTACGCAGTTTTTCCCTTTCTTCTCCATGGGAATAACATTTTAAAACTACGTGCAGTCATTAGTTCCATAATTGAATTATCCTTAAGCCCTTTTTTGGGCCTACTAAAAACATTTTCATTTGGTTTAAATACTTTTCTCTTATTTACGAATCTATATCGACACCGGTTTCAAGGTGTCGCTAGCTCTGAGGTCCCGGGTTCGATCCCCGGTCGGGTCAATGTAAAAATTCTTATTTCTACATTGTCTCGGGTCTGGGTGTTTGTGGTTCCTTCGTTGTATCTGAATTCCATAACACAAGTGCTTTAGCAACTTACTTTGGGTTCAGAACAATGTATGTGATGTTGTCCGCATTTATTAAAAATAAAATCGATATTATGTCTCGTAATATTAATAGCGGCGCTACTTTTTAATCATCTAGCTTACTATAGGTAGTCATAGATATTATTTTCGTTCGACTTCATAAAGGTTCCCAATTAGTAGGTATTTTTTGATGTTTGTTACCTCTGAACTTCAGACTGGACCCCGATCTCGACGTAAAATAGCTGTCATTTGGTCCCACACAAATTTCATCGAGTTTTAATCGATTTTTGTGGTTTTGTTCGAACTCTGTTGCAGGTTTTTGTTTCGTAATTAATATTCATTAAGACGTAAATTTATAAGTCGCGTCATTGTTTACTGACCTCAGTGCTCAGAAGGAAAAAAATAACCTCGAGATTCCATATGGTTCAAATATTGAAACCTGCTTTAGAAAAAAGAATTGAACGTCATATTGCAAAATTTAAAGTAATAAGAAATTGAGTAAAAACAGGTGTACGTATGATTGAAAACGTCAATATTGTTTAAATGTTATTCTTCAGCTAGTAATATGTCCAATAATTTGATTCCGTGATAATATATAAATATATGTTTTAAAGTTAGAGCTGCGTTTACATCTAATGTACTTAATTGCGGGCGAGTTAATAAAATCCACATTAGTCTATCCTTCCTATGTCGACCTTTTTGCCAGTTTGTCAAAAAACTGTCCACGAAGTAATGGACAACACATTACAAATTTTACTAAAAGTGAAATGGAGAGAATCTATAAGAATTGTATGTTTCGAACTATTTTAGCCGTCATGAAAATAATTCTTTTTGTAATTAAGATCCTAAAATCCAAGTAATTTTTATTTTTGGGTGCCGAAATCGATCATCCGCTATCAAAGAGACATACATGCGTTAAGATTTTAGGTCTAACAATTGAATAGTTCACATCTCCTTAAAAAATATTTTGTGTTTCCCAGGTGTTTACAAACGCAACTCCAGAACATTGGTGTGCCCCGCCACCGGAGTTAGACAACCTTGGACTTCCAGACAGCCTGCTGCGTTTCTTGACAGTACCAGGGCAGCAGGGAACGTACGAGTCGTGTCAGGCCTATGACATAGATCCGAAGGAACTCCGTGAAGCAATCGCCAACTATGTCGAACAAAGGTACCTAATGTTTATGTTGTCCTGGTACTTTTGCTTTTGAAAAATTGTTCTATTCGGGTGAAACATAAATAAAGACTCTCAAATAAACTTAATTATTGTTGGCTTTTTTAAATCAGGAAAAAACAATGTTTATTTTTTTCTTATCTTTTCGTCTGTATTTAATAAGTAAAAAAGTCACAATATTAGTAAAGATTTTAAAGTTCAGTAGTAATCAATACCCACTCAATGAAAAAACAAATAATTTAAACACGTAATGATATGCTAAGTACTACTTAGATTTAAAATTATACTTGAAAGTTGAAACCTCAATGCCGATTGCATAGTACTAATGACCGGTGAGCCTTCGAAAAGGATTATCTGACAGCTCATTAAGTCCTGGTACAATTACAATGTTTAAGAACTATATTATGGAATTCATCGGCATCGGCCTAGCCTTTTTCCACATAAGTACCAGTGTTTTACAAGGAGAGACTGCTTATCTGAACTCCTCAACCCAGTTACCTGGGCAACACAATACCCCTTAGTTAGACTGGTTGTCTGACTGTCTAGCTTCTGACTACCCGTAACGACTGTCAAAGATGTACGATGTACTGTCTAGCTTCTGACTACCCGTAAAGACTGTCAAAGTGGGACCCACAAATTAACGTGCCTTCCGAAACCCGCGAGAAACTCGTTATGACAAAGGTGGTCATCTATCTACGGTCCAACCGCGTCAAGCGTAGTTTAACCTGTGATCGATTCACTTATGCATATATAGCTTAGCCACGAGCTATTCCAGCTCCATATTATGGAATCATTATTTTTTAAATCATTACATACCTCAAATATCCCATCTATTTTTTGTTCAGTGTATGTAGGTCAGTTATGATAGTATCTGTTGTAAACATAGTTCACAGCTACTTGTTAAGTTCGAGTTGAGTTTATTGATCGATAACATTATTATTTGAGAATGAACAGGTGTTTAAAGCATCGATGCATTTGCCTCGATAATGTTATTACAAGTAACCGTCATGAGAAGCTATAAATTTTGTAAACAAGTGTTCAGGAGTTCACAACATTTGGACCAACAAAAAAAATGAATTTGTTTAAGATTTAATAAATTATTAAGTAACAAATATTAATTAACATAAATATTATTTAAGAATAATTATTCGTCAGATTCAGATGTTTCCATTTCGCGTTTGAACAAACAACTCTTTCTTTTTACTTATTATATATTTTAGATAAATTGTATTACGCACCTTTTGACGTTTTTTTCGTGGCGAATTTATTTCCTTAGATGTACTGGCTACTGGCTCCATTATACGTAATAACAAATAAAATTAACGCAACAATTAAAGTAACAACGATAAAAAAGTGATAACGAAACAATAACAAAATTAACAATAACAACCAGATCCGCGATATATGCAAAGCAATGAAACAAACTCGTACGCATTCGAAACTCGAATGATGCGTTTATTTCAAAATGGCGTCCCGATAGTTCACAATCCCTGCGACGGACGCGTTCCGGTACCAAGAAACACAAACGATAGCGCTTTGCGTCGTTAAAATATGATCCGACTAAATTAAATAGGTTGTTACTTTCATATAACCCGTCTATATTTCATGTCGATTGAATATGGTCAATTTATTATTATCTCGCAGTATAAAATGTTTACTTAGTAAAAGATGTTTGTTTACATAATTTATAGCTTCTCGTGACGGGTACTTTACTAATATTACAAGTCTATAAATTTCTATAGCCCTTAAAGTATATCACTAAATGCTATAGACCGTCATAAAGATTTCCCAAAGTATTTAATACGCATTTTTTATACAGTTAGTAAAACACATTAAAATTGTAAAGTGGGGCTTACGTCACCTGCAACTAAAAAGTGTAATAAGGGTCTGATCTTTGCACCTTATTTCTCATGAGAAGCGAAAACTAATTTTACCGCAATATAGGTGCGAAGAAGGCAAAAGCTAGGTCAGTTTTAATAGAACCTATTTTTATAACTTACATAATAAGTGAATCTGTAAGCATTACAAGATAGTTACCAACTGTAAATTATTTAATTACATCACATTTTGACCTACGCATTTACTACAAGTCCCTAACTCAGAAATAATGCTAATGTGGAAGCGAGACAGACTATACTCTTCCAGTATCGCTATCTAACTTCAACAACGACAATAACCCAGTCTTAGCGAATAGTACAGGCAAAGGTATCCATAATTGCCATCTGTTATTATTTTTATCGATCATTAATCTGGATGTCAAACCAGACACCTCCAATCTATTTATAATAATTAAATCAATTATACTATGTAGTATAATATCTCGGTAATCTTTTGATAGTTTAAAACAATAATAAAGGTAGGTACTTGTAAAATTATGTTCTGTATAATAATCTCGCTGTACGATCTAGAAAATGATTCTAATCGGAGTTTTGTTAGATTATTTTCATATTAAGATTAGGTGGCAGTGAATAAAATTATAAATATTAGGTAAAAGAGCAGTTTGCTTTAGATATAAGTATATATACTTCAAAATATTATTTTATTTATTACTAGCTGTTGCCCGCGACTTCGTCCCCGTGGGTAGAATATATAAGTTATGATTTATACCTGCCCTGTTTGTTTTCACATTTTCCATTGTATCTTCGCTCCTGTTTGATGATGGTGATGGTTTATAGCCTTAAGCCTTCCTCGATGAATGGTCTATTCAACACAAATTTGGACCAGTAGTTCCTGAGATTAGCGCGTTCAAACAAACAAACAAACTCTTCAGCTTTATATATTAGTATAGAGTATAGATACACATAACTACATTGTATGGGATATACTGGTGCCTTTTCGTTGAAATTTTATTATAATCAAATCGATGAAAGCGCGTTACTTGTAAATATATAATTTAAATAAAAACAACTGGTTAATTTTTCACAGCTAATCTTTATAACAATTTAAATTTTACAATAATCGTAAAAAATAAAAACTACATACGCCACACATACGCAAGCAAACAGATTTTTTTTTCAAGTATTTAACATAATTCGTGAAAAAAATCTTTTATTTAATACATTAATTATATTATCTTGGCGATAGCAGAGACGTGCAGTCTAAAGAAAGTGAGGTATTTTCCTAAGAAACGAATAAAAGATTAAAAAAATTGGGTCCGGAATCGATAGACGGTGATTATGCGTTATCGATTTAATAAACTCAATATTTAATTGCTACATGTCCAGCATCAACAACAATATTTCAGTAATAATCAACGCTCATTAATATTAACAAACAATATTCAGTTACGAACCGTTTAAAAATACATTTATCAAAGTCAACTAAAACACACAACGTGTTTTTAATTGAACGCCCAGACAGCTAATCATTCAGGAATTAATATCCATTTTCATTGCAAACAAAAAATAAACTTGTCTGTCAGATTAATCTTGTGTTGTTATGACAAGCCGTTAGATCGGTGTTTAGGGTGGCGACACACAGTAGCGATCACATTTAGCGTCTAGTTCTTGAGCAATGATTTCGGCCTGAATTAATCACTGAAGTAGTTAATTCGGCTTGTGTCCATTTTATAGTCACTTTTTGGAGTTGATTTTTCATAAAACGGAATTTTATTACTGAGGTCTGTGTGTCCGTCTGTTTTCAGGCTAGCTCATGAACCGTGATAGCTAAATTGTTTAAATTTCATGATGAAAATGATGTATTTCCGTTGCCTCTATTACAACAAATAATAAAACTCAAGCAAGAGGATAAGCAACTACTGCGGAAGTACAATTTAAAGGGTGACGTTTTTTTTGCAAAATTATCGATCGCATATTTAGGTTCCCGCTTGTTTCGCCAATTAAAGCCAGCAAGCAGGTGTGTAGCGACCCTAACTCGTTTGTAATGTTAATTATTCGTTGTTTTTTAGTACGAGTGTGACTACGAATTTTTTTATAACTAGTATTAATTGATTTGTCATTTTCACACGAGAATGTGGTTCTAATTAATTTAGTAGTCTTGTTTCAGCTGTGTCATTTAACGGGCGATTAGGTTACTTTGATACTAGTTAAAAACTGATCCCAGCTTAGGCACAGGCCTCTCCTAGAATAGGGAAGGTTTAAGCATTGACCACCACGCTAAATCACTGAGGGTTAGCAATTTCAGATTTCAATATTTCCATATTTGGATTCCATATTTGGAATCCAGGTTTTTTCACCGTTTATTAGCGATGTCTTGAATAGTTAAGAATAAACATTATTACTTTGAAATTTAGTCACTTTGGTACTTTCCCTGCGTTGTGGCACCTCGTACATGCAACTCCATATTTTCCATCCAAAATTACACCATCCTCCTTGTTCTTTTTTTTGGTAAGGGCGGGGTATCCCCATGGACACACATTCCCTCAGGGGAGGGAACAGACAATCTCAAACTCTAAACAACTCCGCGTTTTTGTGTCGGTTTGATAGGCATCCAATTCTACATTTAAAAAGCTTTCAGTTTTAAACTTTTTTATTGTATTATAAAAAATATCGTAAATCATTTTTTTCTTTACAGAACAGTTACAATAAAAGAAGGGAATGTTTTTCATTCAATAAAGATTTACGAGTTACTCTCAGTCAGTGATGATAACCAAAAGGACTTGGTAAGTGTAACACACATTATTAAAATTTGTCATTAATCTAACTTCATCTATTTATAAACATCGACGCAAACAGAGGGCTGTTTTAAGTTTGACATGTCTGTCTGTGACATCATGACTCCCGAACGGATAGAACAATTTCAATTTAGTTTGGTGGAGCCATTGAAAAGTCGCGGGGAGAGAATTATAACTGTCAAGGGTTATTAAATTGTTTAATATCATTAAAAGCAGAATTATCTATTTATTTCTTAAACCTTCATTTCATATATAAGACAAGTAATAATTTACCTAAACACATATTTTCAGATAGCCAACATATCAGCCGCAGTGCTGTCAGTCAGAAGGAACACAACGTCACAATGTACGAACGGTTGGAGGTTCAGTACAGAACAATACCAGAACACGCTGGTTACAGATGTAAGTAACTAAATAACAAAGATATTGTTGAAATATAGGCTGACAAATAGAAGGAGTTTCATGCAAGGGATATTTTTGTTATAATTTTACATTTTAATTAGTTTGTTGATCTGTTTGTTTGGCATGGCTGATTTTACGAGACTATTATTAAAGGCTATATAAATTTTCAATATTCAAAAATACCATTAAGATGACACCCGATAACACAAGCATTTTTGTGATCGAATTAGGGTGTCTTTACGCCATTACAGTGGTGCCATAAACACTCTCAAATGCATTAATTCAGTACTGCTATAAGTAATTTAGATTAATATTATGGAGGAAAGTATTAATACAACTAAAATTCTTTAATTTCCAGTTCTCCTTGGTCTGTGACAAGGACTGGTTGTCTCGCATGAGCAACACGCTCTTCTGGGTCGGCTCCATCTTCGGGAACCTGTTCTTCGGCTGGATGTCTGACAGGTAAACATGGATATTCTTCAATGTGTATGGTAATCAGACGTAAGATTAGACACCAAATTCAGAGCGTCGAGTAATGATCATGTTCTAAAATTTTAGGTGTCACAAAATTATATGATGTTCAAAAAGATTGAGATATATCATTAAAAATGATAAGTATAGTTTTAGCTATGTGACAAAGCAAGTTTCTATTTTAGCAAATGTTTTATGTTAAAAGCACATAACACAGAAAACTTTCAAGTGCGAGTCGGATTCACAACTCTAAGGATTTTATACAAAAAGGGCTAAAGAAAAACAAATGGGTTGGATGCTAAACCAATTGGGACTATCCACTTATTTTTGCATCTTTCCCATCATCAATAATTATTGAAATTAAAAAATACCAATTCCTTGCTATAATTATTATTCTTACAGTTCCTATCTCCCTGATTCCAGATACGGCCGTCGCCCAACGATCCTCCTGATGGTATTCCTGGAAGTACCGCTAGCTATAGCGTCATCATTCGCCAAGTCCTACTGGACGTACATCGCGCTGAGGGTTGCAGGAGGCCTGTTCTTCCCAGCATTGTACCAACTGCCTTTCATATTAGCGTTGGAGTTAATGCCGCCAGGACAGAGGAACCAAACTGGTTAGTATTACGAAATAACTGGCCTCTTGGTCAAGTGATTAGTGGCTCCGACTGCTAAGCCGCAGTTCGTGGGTTCTATTTCCACTCAGGATAACATAATTATAATAATTTGGTACCTTCCAAAACAGAACAATTTCCTAAATATACTATTTAAGTATTTAGTAAAAGTATATATATCAGTACATTTATCAGTTGTCTGGTATATCATAATATAAGCTTTTCTTAGTTTGAGATTAGATGGCGTTGTGAGAAAGTAGTGAAATATTATTATGACGACAACATTTTAAGTTTCGATTCTGTGGTTTCAGCTTACATATAGACAAAATGGAGTTAGTAAAAAATAATTAACTATATCAACCATGAAACAAATTATGTAACATTTCAGGTATTGTAGTTGGCATGTTGTTCGCCAGTGGGATGTGCCTGCTCTCGCTAGTGGCGTACGCGGTCCAAGACTGGTACAATCTGTCTCTGGCTTCCACATTACCTTTTATACTGTTGTATGGGTAAGTACATTATTGAATAAAGTTCGAACTATTGATTTCCACGCCAAGTAGAAAATGAACTATATGTGAACGCAATGGTTTTCAAATGCTCAGTAATAAGATTTAAAAAAAAATGGGATGATAGTAAACATCTTGATATCTCCGCATTGACTGGTAGAGAATGCCTCAGGCATTAAGTCTGCCATTGTACAAACATTGTATAAAAGTGTAAATAAATAAATAAATAAATAAAAATAAACATCAACGTTTAATTGTTTCAGTTATTACTGGCTGATACCTGAATCTCCGAGATGGTTGGTTGGCAGAGGAAGAATAGCTGAAGCTGAAAAGGTGCTCAGAAATATTGCAAGGAAAAACGATATTCACCTACCTCGAGGATTTTTATTAGAGTTACATGTAAGTATTATTAACATTATAAATACTTTAGACTAAAGGATAACTACTCCCGAACTAAGGAATGTAATCCTTGAGTTGCCAGGGGTTCCCACTAACATTCAAGTCACATGTGCAAAGACACCCAGAATCAGTCAAAACTTACATGGCCTACTCGGAGATCAAACTCTCCCACGTCTATCCGTACATTATAAAGAAATGATTTCATTAAACTACGATACATAGTATTTATGTAGCAATTCAAATATATTAATAAAAATATATTAATTGATTTAACTCGATTCCAGAAAAAAATAAAAGAGGAGGAAGAGATGACGCAAGAAGAACTAGCAACAATATCAAACATGAATGGTCATGTAACAGGATATACTGAAATACCTGACAAAGATCAACATCTGGACAGAAGAATAAGCAACATGCTGACATTCAAACCAGACCTCTCAAAAATATCAGAAACAGAAGAATCTAATAAAGATAGTTTAGAAAAAATCATAGCACTAGAAGTAGCAGATATCGTTAATAAGAAATCTAGGCAAAGGAAAGAAGAAAGAGACGAAGAAAAAGAGCAGAATGTTACAGAAGTAACAAATCTGAATGCAGATCATCAGCAGAAAGCGACACAAACTGAATATTCTAAATCCCCAGCGAATACGCTTAGAAGAAAGTCCTTACAGTTAGTCAGTAAGATATTCATACAGGATGACGGCGAAGAAGACATTATGGAGAATAAAAGAATGGATGATCAGAATTCAGAAGGAGACTGCAAAGCTTCCCCTTTAGATGTATTCAGATATCCAAATATTAGAAAGAAGTTTTTCATTTTAACTTTCGATTGGGTCGCTCTTGGAGTCGTTTATAATAGCTTAAGTTATAATACGCCTAACTTGGGTGTCAATGATTATTTGGCGTTTTTTATTGGTAAGTTTTTTAAAGCTATTTTCAAAACGCTTTCTCCGTTTTAATAAAAATGATCGTTGTAAGATTTTGCATGTTCACTTTAGCTTATTTTATGATTATTTAAAATTCTAATGTATTTTTGGTTTTTCATTCGCTCGCTTGATTTCATTTCCTTGGCGTGATAGTAGTCCTATTTTAATTGAATTCTCGTTGTTATTACACGACGACAATGTACCTAGCCTTAGAACTGTTCTCAAACTTATATGTGTTTTGTAGGTGGCGCCGTAGAGATACCATCGTACTTCATAGCGTGGCGTTGTATGGAGCGGTTTGGGCGGCGCTGGGTGCTCTGCAGCTTCATGTGTGTCGGCGGAGTCGCCTGCATCAGCTGCATCCTTGTACCGGAATGTGAGTCAACTTATTTAATAGATGAGAAGAACAACATACATAAAAACTTATCAACTTTGTGGCATAATTTTTGTTTTTTATGATTTCCAGATTTGAAAATTCTATGTTTATTTGTAAAGCTACTTCATTATTAGCCATATCTAATTATTTCTAGTCTAAAATAACTCTTACCATGCAAAGAATTGCTCACTCTCTTCCACCAGCACAACGGCCTTACTAAACTACAAGATCCAAAACGAACATTAAGATGCGTAGTTTTACAAACTGATTACCACGACCATTATAATATGTAACATTATGATTTTATCTTTCAGCTTGGCCCTGGATAACCGTCGGTCTCTCGATGTTGGGACGGTTATTCGCTGCGTCATCATTTGCAGTGTTCTACGTTTTGATTGGAGAATTACTGCCAACGGTGCTGAGAGCTCAAGCTATGGGTGCAGCTTCATTCATATCTGGCTTAGGGTTGTTAGCCTGTCCATATATTGTTCATTTGGTAAGTACATCTTCAGCTCATTTGTCAGGATCATCCAATTTCGCTTCACCTCCTATATTTGGCCTTTGCTGTCAATTATACGTATTGCTTTTTAAAATAAATCAGCATAAAGTAAATACTTTTTCATTTATTACAGAAATAAAATTACTACTATTTTATTTTTTGTTCTTTGTTTTAAGTTGTAACCATATTGTTAACATTGACACACTACACCAACCCGAACCGATCGTCAAGCATACGTTCCCAGATCATATTTATTACATTAAGCTTAATGAATATTGTTATAAAATTAGTGTATTTACTCTACTACGAGTATCTATCGATTTCATCCAACGTCTATTCAGGAGAGGTTATGTTATTATTATGTTTATCACTTTCGATAATCACGTTAGCAGAATCAACAGTCAAGCATTTTTGTAACCGGTTCTATTTTTTATGATCTCTCATTAAATTCCCATTAATTTTTTTTTCCAGGCGGTGTACTCCAGAGCTCTACCGCTGACCATCATGGGAGTGCTCAGCGTGATGGGCGGTATCACTTCCCTCTTCTTACCAGAAACCCTGAACCAGCCACTACCACAGACCCTCGGCGACGGGGAGACCTTTGGCAGAGACTTCAAGATATTGAGTTGTGTTGAGCGACAAAGTGATCAGTGAATTTGGATATTGATGACACTTCCTTTGAGTTCTGGTCGCCTGGTAGCTCGAATTCTATGGACATATGTTTATTGGAATAGTTCCCAGTAGGAGGGGGAGGGGTATTTTTTGTGAAATGACGTATATTTCAATTCTGGGTGACCTGGCTTGATAGATATTATTTGAAAGTACGAAACAGATATTATAATCAACAAAAATGTATACCGTCTGATTACAAAACATAGACTAAAAATGGTGTTACGTTCGGCTTAACAGCAACTTTTAAAAACTTATTTATGATAAGAAATTTACCATACAAAAGTACCTCCTACCTTTGTCCTACATTTGGTAATAAGGATAACTTTGCTTTCTTCACTCCGTTGATTATATCATAAATGTTACGGGTATAAGATGAATTATGATACTAACAAAAGAAGTTTCTATGTACGACTGTCAAAAGTATCAAAAGCAATGTGCATGGGTCTCACTGGCGTTCCAAACTATTTTTGTTCAGACGACTTTGCTTAACATGGATATAGAGACGATAATTATGATAAAAGGCACACAGTTTCTCATAATAAGTATAAGTTGCTACGTCACAAATAAAAATCTAGAACCAGTAGATCACACCTAGTTGTAACTAAAATAATATTTGAGAGGTTTTGCATTTTAGATGTCAAAACTGAATGTAAATAACACAAAAATGCTGTAAATATTAAATAATGATTTAAAACATATAGTTTTATTTCTTTACATTAGAACTCACAAAAATACAGACATTTGATTAAGATGATTGAAACGCTCATCAAATTAGGTCTCCGAAAACAAAAAAACGTAAGTAAAATAATGCATCATTTAAATATGAATCATCCTCATGAAAGTAACTATCCTATTAATATTATAAACACGAAAGCTTGTATGTATTGATGTTTGAATGTTTGTTGCTCTTTCAAGCAAAAACAACTGAACGGATTTAGACGAAACTTGGTACACAGATAGTTTAAGGATTAACACAAAGGATAGTTTTATCACGATTTTATTATCCCGTGGGATCATTTTCGATTTGTAGTAACAGCAAGAAACAGATTATTTAAAGGAAATATATCTGCAAGATAGCAACAATATAAGTAGTTAAGAGTCCCATGAAGTTTAACGGCAAGGTGGCATCGATGGCAAACAAACCACAAGTAGTCATCTTACTGAATGCGGTCCGGTTAGCATAAATCACGTTGCAGCAGAGTCTTCTTTGGTTTTCTGAAAAAAATCATTTTTGTCAAACATTTTATACACCGAGTGTGATCCTTGATTGATTTTATGGTTTTCTATAAAATATTCAAGAGTGCAAGAAAGAGTTAGTGAACTAAACTACATATATTTTTTTAAATCTTATCTTAAATACGTCTTATTTTACGTGGTAATCAAATGGAATGACTTGTTAAAAATAGGATTCTTAATTATTCCCTTCATTGACTTGAGGATAATTATCACTGTTCTGATCTGACTGGACTGATCACTGATACAGTAATGACAGTTTCTTCAATTTCTAAAAGAAAGCCTGGACGCTCACCTGAATGGTCAATTTTCTTCACCATTTGTATGCATGCTGACTCTGCCTCTTCGACGGCAATATAGAACTTCTCACACAGAACACATTGTAATATCACCAGAAGTATATCCTTGCCTATCCACAAAGGTACCAGAATGCTGCCAGCTATGATTTTTAGTGTCAATTGGTCTGCCTATAACATAAGAAAGCTATTATTTTTACTTTACCCTATTTATATGTCGCTGACACTATCGTTTATCCTACTAGGCCTACTAAAATAATCAACGCGAAAGTGGATGTTTGTTAATCATTTATTATTGACCGAAATACTCTGGATTATTAACGATGGTCTTCTAAGGTTGCCTAATACTGTTCTCTCTAATACTATTTTCTAAATATATAAATTTGAGATTGTGTCTATCCTTTACAAAAGATTTTTAATATTTTTCAAACCATTCAGCCTATCGAGGTCCTAGGCCCGGTCCTCCGCCTTCCGCATCTAGTCCGAACTAGCCTTTTTTAGGTCATCGGTCCGTCGGGCCGGGCCTCCTACACTGCGTTTGCTGATACGTGGTATCCTCTCTAGGACTCATCAGCTTAAAATTCTTAAACTGATACAAATGTTTCTTACTCACCTCATTTCGTTTGTCATCTGGTAACTCAATCAAATTTAGAAATATACTCAAATAAGCTAAACTTCGAAAAAAGGTGTCCATCGTGTGGAATAATATCTGCAAGAAAAAAACAATATTGGACATAATGTAATGTAGATATACCTAGTTGAATGTTGAATAAGTTGAAGTCTTACCACTAGTTGAAAAACTCCTTTATACAAATTGTAGGCTTCCAAAATATTTTGATAAACGTCAAACAATTTTGTGTAATTAATTCCTAGTTCATCGTCCAAAACAGACTGCTTCCACATAACAAGATAGTTTTCCAACAATATAATGAACCGAATAGCACAAACCAAATTAACATCAAAAGTAATAAACATCCAGTCCGCGAAACTTTCAATGATATTGAAATGGTCAAAAGCGATGTAATACAAGAGATACATAAACATATTCAAACCGCATATGCCCAAGGCATACACCCAATTCCAGAAAACGACGCCTTTGATATTTTTTGTGGAATCGATGCTGTTGTAAATGTATTGGATAGTCAGAATTAAGGAGATGTTGCTGTCACTATGAATGATGTTGAGAAAAATAAGCATTGTAAAACCAGCAACATAAATAGCGTAGAAGAACATAAATAAATAGAAGACGTCCCGACTTTCGTAGAAATTGTGATAATTATCGGGATCAATGTTCAAGACAGAATGCAAAAATAAACCATATGACATGACGGTGGCTGCTAACAGTAGGACATTGAATTTATACCCTTTTGGAGTGATGTAGTCATCTCGAATTGTATACTTCGATGTAAAGAAAACTGTAAGCATTAAATTTATGGGATAAATTATTCTTTGTACATCTTTGTCCAATCTGTTTTGTAGTAACACTTCCGAATTTGGCTTTGGTGTTGCGTTTTGATTTATTTTTATGAGAATCGGATTTTGTTTGTTCCAATATTTTCCAGACATTTTCGGAATTTAAACGTCTGTCTTCTGTAGAATGATCACGAGTTATTGAATTCATTTTATATTTTACTTATAAGGTATTATTAGGAAAATAGAAAATGATTAGAGCAATTTTTCGTTATCGCTTCCATATTATGTTATTATGTAAAATTATGCATATTCATAGCTTTTTAAGTGATTGAATATTGGTATTAATGTTATTTCAATAACTTTAACAATTACCGACATTTCAAGTTTATTATATCTTTATTATTGGCTAAATTTTGTTTCCAGTTCAAAGATTGACAAACTAGTTGACTAAAACCAAATTAAATTTTAGCATTCGTTTTTCTTCCACTAGATTTTTGTCAAGAGGATTGGTGATATCCACAATAATATCCTATGGCTCTCATCGATCATGACTATTTTATTATAAGCAACAACAATATTTATATTCGTAACGATAGATCGATGTTAGTGCAATGTAAATGCCCTTTTACAGGAACTGGGTCGAGCACCTGTAGCACTTCCTCCAAGGCCACGTCTTAAAGTAATATTATTGCTTTGTGAAAGCGAGACAGCGTACAACACAGGATAGAACGGCAACTCCCTTAATCAAATGCAAAAATATTACTTGAACTCGTTGTGTTAGGGGTCTTGGACTATACAAGGTTAAATTTCTAACCACGGCGTTATTTAAAAATTATGACTATGTCCCGTAAATAAGATGATTTCAAACCGAAATTATCATTATTTTGAATTGAAGACAGTGATTTTTCTGTTCCACCTTTTTGAAATCTTAATCTTGTACTCCTACATATAGCTGTCTTAATGTTTATTTAATTATTAGTGAGTGATGAGTCTTTACACCTATCATGAGGTATCAAAGGCAATGTAATATCCTTAAGTATATTTGCGTAAGGTTTGTCACTTCAAGGCTTTACGGCAGGTAAATTTAATTACATCCAAGTTTTTTTACTGAAAGCTCTAAATTTATTTCATATCAGTTATTATACATACACTTCCTTATAAGTCGGATATTTTTATGAGCAGTTAAATAATGTAGAAAAAGAAATCATGCCTGAAGATGCCGCGATAGAGATGAAACTAAAAAACTCAGTTGACGAAGATGTGAACTCCATGTTTCTACCAATAAAATATCTGCAAAGTGCTGTGTTCTATCCGAAATATTTTATCAAAAACAATTTGATATACCCAAATGATTTTATAAATATATGTATTTCACTTTGTTGCTCGTCAACGTTATTTTCTATAAAAGCTTACAGAATATATGATATCCTTCATGACGAATTCTTTGTGAGATACACGACAATGAAGGTTTTGTTTGTAGCGCTTTATTTGGATGTCTGTTTAAGCCTTTTCATTTATACCGTTGACTTGATCCTGAGTTCATTTAAATCCAAAAAATACGTTTTATTCCTATTGAAGTTTCAAATGGTGCATAGATTGTTGAATGCTGGGTTTAGGGTCACTAACGACATCAGTAGTTGGATCTATTGCATCCTGTTGTTCATATTTCACACATTTGTTGCCATTATCTACTCATTTGCTCTGGCGATACAATGGCATGTCTCAATCAGCTTATTTGCGCAGATATGCAACGATGCTAATATTGTATATGCAATCGTATCAATGAAACTACTGACTGAAAAAGTAGTGCAATGGAATATTAAAGTTTCTCAAAGAGATGGCTTTCATGAAACACCTTGTGAGGAATTGCTTAAGGCTTATATCAACATTTTAGAATGTTATGACTTATTTACAGACGTTTTTAAACTCCCGGTGAGAACGATACTTAAGACTTATAGATGTAGACCTTCTTTATCCGTTACTATATATGTTTTACTTTCAGGCACTCATACTGGCTGTAGACTTGGTAATCTTTTCAATGTTAAACAACCAAATTGTGATTGAATTTTGTAAGCATAACCAACTGCTGGAGCCCGTAAGTAATTAAAAAGTATAACATTAATTAAACAGGAATATCTATTGCTTGGAAAAGATTTGCAATGGTCCCTTTGGAGAGCCATTAAGCGATCACACTAAAACTCTAAAAATAAAAGGTGCAATATTATTTTTAGAGTTGTGTCTGAAATGCCATACATAAAGATTAATCACTTTCAGCTTCTCTAATTACCCATTCACCTACCACCTAAGTAGATGACGTGATGCAGGCTAGTGGTGACGTTAATTTTTCTAGTTTTTCGGGTTTGGGATTCTTATTGCTAATAGATAGATTCTCATCAACGAATACATTTGCAGCACATCACACCATTAACATCTGGAATGCTTTTTCTTTGGATGACGAGGAAATTGGTGCTACAAATATCATTCTGTTGGTACGTTGATGAATTTTACGCAGCACTCAAGAAAGTTCAAGATTCTTGTGCTCTTGTAATGATGTCTGATATTACAGGTAAAGACAAACACACGCATGTAAAATATTGCTTAAATCTCGAATTCATCGTCCTTTTAAAATTTCGTAAAGCGTGAAGCCAAAAGCGTAAACACAGATAACCTCTCTAAGACTCGATGATTTGTTTGTCCGTCTGTAACCAGGCTGCTTATTCATCAACATTGCTAGGTAGTTACCATTTTGACAGATGATGTAGGTCTATAAAAACAAAATGTTTCTTGAGCACCGGTTGATAGGATTAGGTTTTTTGAAAATTGTTTGACTTTTGAAGATTTGGTTCGGTTTGAATATATACATATAATAATGTAGCACGAGTTCAACATGTGCTTGACCAGTATCTTTAAGATTTTCAACTACTACTTCTACTGAAGTAAATAATTATCTTTACAGATGAAGAACGCAGGATGTGTAAAAGTATTTTTCGCCTTCACCGGACATCGTTTTCTAAAATGAGAATATTTGGATTGTTCTACATCGACGCCAATACTCCGCTGCGTCTGACAGTGCTTTTAACTAACTACACCATTGTACTTCTGCAGTTTGCTTTTCTTCATTAAACAAATTTTGTTTACGATCTCATTAGATTGTTTGTCATCTTTATTTATTTTCTAATGCCAGTAAGCGGTCAACTCAGTAGAATAAGCTTTTTCCCTACTATATGGGAGACAATTTATTTTTTTGGTAATATCATCATCATCCTAGCCTTATCCCAACTAATTACGGCTCCCATTCAACCGAAGGCACCTTAGTACCAGTGTTTTATGTATAAGGAGCGACTGCCTATCTGACCAATTCAACCCAACTGACACGATAGCTAAAGGTGTGCCCACAGTTTAACGTGCCTTCCGAAACACGGACGCATTCGTTATGACTTAGATTGTTAACCATCCACGGAGCGACCTTATCAAGTGCAGCTTAACTTGAGATCGGTCCCCTTGTACAGTTGCAGTTTAGCAACGAGCTGCTCTATTTTCGCAGTAATAATCTTACATTTTATTTTCATATGCTAGCTCTTCCTTCTTTTTGTGTAGTTGACAATATGAACCTACAAAAACAAATAAGTAGTAGAAGGGCTTCTCTACAAACGACTTCCACTCTAAGGAATTAAATCTTTGCGTCGTGGCCATTTAACAAACATAAAATGCAAATGCACAATATTCAGGCAAAGGATTCGTAAATCACAAAAACATTTTTTTGTGTGATCCATGAATCCTCACGATGGGTTTTCACCGCGCGGTCAAGTTGTTATCAAATTAAGCGTATTTGCCTTAATTCTGTCAGTGGTAGCTTCTAAAAATATTATTCGTCTACGAGGCAAGGTTAATTCAATTACGTCAAAGTTTTTTTCCAACGTACATAGGCTTCAGTTTACATCCAATTTTACTAATTGATTAAACAGTCACCTCATACGGTTGTTCTGTTATTTTGACTCGAATTTATAAAATAATACCTGAAGAAATAATGGCGCCCGCAGACTCTACAGTATTCATCAAAATCAATAACTTAATTGACAAAGATGTGCAATCCATGTTTCAACCAATACATTTCTTGCAATCTATAATTTTAAATCGTAAATACTTTATCCGATACAATTTCATCTACCCAAATGAATTCACGTATAAATGTATATCATTCTGTTGGTTGCTAACGTTATGGGCGTTTAACATTTACCGAGTTGTTGAGATCCTTAGTGACAAGATCATAACCCGGAATGCAACCTTAACTGCGTACTTTTGTCTTTTCTGGGACGCTTTTCTATGTTGTGCAGAATCTACTGTTAACTTTATCCTTAACACTGCGAAATCCAAACAATTCGTATTCCTCGTGTTAAAGTTTCAAAAAGTCCATAGATTGTTGAACAAGTCTCCCGTAAATAATACCCTTATTTGTTGGATCTATTGTATCCTTTTGTTCGTTTATCACGTATTTTTACGCTCTTTCTACTCTATCGTGCTGGGAGTGCAATGGCATGTCTCAATCAGTTTCTTTGAGCTGATGTGCAAAGATTGCAACATTGTCTTCGCCATTGTAACAATAAAACTGCTGACAGAAAAAGTTTCACAATGGAATTTACAAATATCACGAAATGACGTCCATGAAATTCAATGTGAGACATTGTTTAAGGCGTATATCAACATTTTAGAATGCTTTGAGTTATATAAAAAATGTTTCCAACTACCGGTAAGTAAGTTTTAAGATTTATGTTGTAACAAATGGTAGGCGGAAAATGGACACGTTTATTATTTTTTCAGGCGTTAATGCTGTCTACGGACTTGCTTATAAATTCCATGATAAACAACCAGATTGTGATTGAGATTTCAAAACGAGCCTCTCAGCTAGAAGCCGTAAGTGACACCGAGGGTTCATTAAATTATTATTTAGAGAGTGGACTAATTAGACTTTCTCCACTTTATTTTAGTGATTTTTGTAAAGATACTCAATACAAATTCAATTTATTTCATTGCCTTGTGATAAATGATTCTGATTTCTCCCGGAGAGTCTGTGGTTTTGAAAAATGATATTATGAGAAGTAAAAATAGCATGCAACAGTAGCACCACTGTGGCAATTCCTAACGCCTCTCTAATTGAGATGATATCTAATCTCTCTAATTGATTGATACATACTTATAATTGTCCATAAATCATTTTACAGCACCACACAACGGCCAGTTCAATGACCTCGGCATTGCTTGTCCTCTGGATGATGAAAAAATTATTGCTTCAAGTATATCTTTGCTGGTACGTCGATAAATTTTACGCAGCTATCAAGAACGTACAAGATTCTTGCGCTCTTATTATGATGTCTGATTTTACAGGTAAATATTTTCATTTAAAAATGAACAAAATTTGTTCATTTTATATCTATACTTAATATATAAAGCTGAAGAGTTTGTTTGTTTGAACGCGCTAATCTCAGGAACTACTGTAATTTAATTTTGAATTTGAATTTAAAAATTATTTTTGTGTTGGATAGACCATTTATCAAGGAAGGCTATAGGCTATATAACATCACGCTGCGACTAATAAGAGCGAAGATACAATGGAAAATGTGGAGAAAACGGGGAAAATTATTTACCTTCGAGGGCTTCTGTTAAAAAATTGCTAACTTATATCTTCTTACCACACGGACGAGGTCGCGGGCAACAGCTAGCTTGTTTAATATAAAATATTACATCTTAGTTCTAGGTTCATTCACGCTTAAATGTTTATTAAACCATAGTCATAAGTAGATTCGCCTAAGTTAATGTATAACTATAAAGTTAATGTATAAATATGCAGTTTTCGTTAATTCAGTAAAACATTAATCTTGATAATCTTTTCAGATGCAGAACACAAGATGTGTAAAAGCATATTTCGTCTTCACCTGACATCGTTTACCAAAATGAGTATCTTTGGCTTGTTTTACATCGACATCAACCTTCCGCTTCACATGACAGTACTGCTGACTAGCCATACCATTGTCCTTCTGCAGTTTGCTTTTCTATAATAAAGTTCCTAAGTGACCTGGTTTAGATCATCATTTCACTGCTTTATCAATTTACATTTCAATTTGATTGATGTGTCTAAAATCTAATGTGGTATAATAAATGTGTAATATTACGAACGCTACAAGCTGAAAGTTTAAATATTCCGTTAGTGGTCCGTTTATCCATCCCTGAGGGACACCAGTTATTATTTTATGCTAAGGTCATAAGAAAAAAAAAAGGTTTTGAATTTAACATAGTAATAGTTATAAGGTATAATAAGTAGTATAATAAATAACTATAGCCTGAATTATACTAAGCCTATGTATACCAATTAGTCTGTAATACCTTCTCAAAAGCTTAAGTCAAGTCAACCTGTTTCAATTATATTTTATTGTATCACACGAAAGTGACAAGTATTGATATCGTGAGTTGTCGAAAGCAAGTAATTTCTTTAAGTACGTTTCCACAAATTCTGTCTGTTTTCTCTTGTACAAATAACACTATTCTACAAGGACAAGTTAAATTAATTACATCATTTTTTAATTCTATTTAGGCTCTAACATTAAACACAATACTGGATAAGTTGATCCAAGAATTTGATTCGTTTTTATAAAATATTTTTTTAAAGAAATAATGGTGCCTGTAGCTTTTACTGCAACAATTCATTTGATAACGATGTAAAATCAATGTTTCAACCTATAAATTTCATGCAAACAATTTTGTTCAATCGAAAATTTTTATCAGACACAATTTCATCTACCCCAATGGCTTTATCTATAAATGTTTATCATTCTGTTGGCTGCTAACATTACTTGCAATGCAAAATTACCGAGTATTTAAAATAATTACTGACAAATTCATAGCAATCGATTCGACGTCAATCGCCTACGTTGACTTATATTTGGATACAATTTTATGCTGCTTTAAATATACGATTCACTTCATCCTTAACTCTGTCAAATCCAAACAATATACAGTATTTGTGTTAAAGATTCAAAAAGTGCATAGACTGTTGAATATTCCGTTTAAAGTGCATAATGTTAGGAGCAGTTGGATCTATTGTATTCTGATATTCTTAGATCACGTTATTATACGTTGTACCAACTACTTCGCCTTGGGGGTACAATTGCACGTGTCAATCTGTTTGTTCGCGCATATATGTAACGATGCTAACATTATCTTTGCAATTGTTTCAATAAAACTGCTGACCGATAAAGTAAGACAATGGAATATACAAGTTTCACGAAGAGAAAGTTTCATGAAATGGATTGTGAGAAAATGTTTAAGGCCTAAGTTAACATTTTTGAATGTTTTGAGTTATACAAGAATTGTTTTCAACTCCCAGTAAGTTAATGATTTGATAAAATATTTATCTGAAGATGCTCATTTCAACAAGTGTACAAATTGGTTTTCTAACTTCAATATAATCCGTCTTTTTCTGGCGTTAATGCTGACTGCGGACTTGCTAATCAATTCTTTGATCAGCAATCAAACATTAATTGAGTTCTTCAACCGAAACCATTTTTTGGAGTCGGTAAGTGAAAATAAGGATGGGTTGCAATGTAATAGTGTAACTGCGCTACCAAAGATAGCGTACTAGACAAGTTGAGCATTATAGTGATAGTTTTTAGTCACTCATTATTTCGATCTGCAATAATATTTAAGCTCAACATTACTAAAATCGTGATAGTTCCTTTCTCAAAAATCAACGAACACTGGACTCGGCGGTGGCGCTGCTAGTCACACCTCTTAATTTAAAGGCACCCTAAATATTAATCTTGTAATATCTACCTATGACTGCACGGATAGCCTAGTGCTTGAGTTCACCACGCCAAACCCACTGAGCGCGTCGTATCGCGCTTCCGAGCCCCGCGTAGGACAATCATTTGTGTGATCCACGAATGCTTGTCCTGCGTGTGTCCTGGGTTTAAATTCCTTACTGTGGGAGTCGTTTTTTTATAAATGCATTTTTAAAATGATGTCTTCAACTGACTGAACTGCAACGGATGTAAAGACATCCGTTGCAGTTCTACACTCCATTGACGTCAGTATACCTTTCCCTTTGGATGTTGAAAAAGATAGTGCTTCAAATTTATATCTGCTGGTGCGTTGATGAATTTTACGCAGCACTAAAGAATACTCAAGATTCTGGAGCTCATATGATGATGTTTGATTTAACAGGTAAATCTCGTAAATATAATCTATATCACTCTTGTTGTACTAAAAAACGCTACTAAAGTAACGAATACTTGATATTCTTTACAAATGCAGAACACAAGATGTGTGAAAGCATTTTTCGTCTCTACCGGATGTCTTTCACAAAAATGGACGTGTTTGGCTTGTTTTATATCAACATCCATCATCTACTACATATGGCAGTTCTTATTTATTTATTTATTTATTTATTTATTTATTTATTTATTTATTTATTTATTTAGCACACCAACAGTACAATTACCTTAAAACTTAACATTTACATTTTCAAAGTGTAATAGAGACAGTAATGGCACAGATTATATCACTAGCTACACCAGTTCATTATTTTTTTCGTCTTAATAAATATAATAGGTACCTACCACTCAGTTTATTAGTCGCTAAGAATCGTGATAAGACCAATGGGCTACGATTTGAATCCAGAAAACCAGGATTAAGATTAAGCAGGCTCTGAATAATAAATATCTTCTAGCACTCGAGAGTGGTTAATACTAACAAAATAAACGACAATGTCTTGGAACAGAGATCAGATTAAAGAACAAATGAAGCTGTTTCTCATTCCAAGTGTACAACGGTTATATAACAATTAAGTTACTTAGACAGCGTGGATAATAAATTGTTGTTACGATTTTTGGTAGTATTTTGTAACTTGTTTCAAGTTATTGTAGTCTGCGGTAGTGTAATGTTGAATAAACGTTTTTTGTTTTGTATTATTTGATAGCCGAATGAGATGGCGCGACGAACTGGATGCGTACCACAAACAGTGGATGGCAAAAGCAATAGACCGGACAGAGTGGAAGAACCTAAGGGAGGCTTTTGCCCTGCAGTGGGAAAGTAATGGCTGAAAAAAAAAAAAAAATTGATAGTATATCGTTGTCGTTAAAGTTAAAATGTTGATTCGTTGACAAGTTCTTTTAACAACAAGGTTTTTTTTTCAATATATTACATTTTGAATAGTTCAACTACAGAACCTCATTT
Organism: Trichoplusia ni; assembly: GCF_003590095.1. Lineage (NCBI taxonomy): Eukaryota > Metazoa > Arthropoda > Insecta > Lepidoptera > Noctuidae > Trichoplusia > Trichoplusia ni. The sequence continues at coordinate 16,347,033 of NC_039482.1, forward strand.
TCTATGCCCTATTAGTAAAAATTGGACTGTGACAGTAAATAACTAATAATATATAACGTGTCTAGTCTTCGTCTGGCATTGATACTTTGATTAAAAGATAAAAATATACTTTTCTCCTTACTGGCCCAATTACCCACCCCCGTGGGACACCATGTATGTTTGTTAAATGAACTGTGTTTGTGTTAAATGAACTATATTACTCCTCATGACAATACTAAGACCAATTAACTAATTTAATTTAAGGTTAGAAAAATGGATATTGTTACTATTGTAGAAACAATTCAGTTTACAAACAGTGATTTAATTGCAATACCTTCTCGAACGCTTGCATAAGAACAGATATGATGGAGAGGAGACAAATTGAAAGTTATGTTAGGTAAGTTATAGACAGTTAAGTATTTCTATAAATCAATATGTAAAATGTACGTGTCCTTTCTCTTCTAAAAATATCACTTTACGTGGGCACGTGAATTTAATTACATCGAAGTTTTTTTCACTTAAAGGCACACATTATTATTTAATTTCAGTAATAGTTTACAGTGTCGCCAAAGCCGGTGGGTCTAAGTTTTCCTTGAACTTATAAAGAAATGCCTGAAGAAGTAACAGCGCCCGAAGCTTCAACAGTAGACATTCCTTTGTCTAACTCAATTGATAAAGATGTGAAATACATGCTTCTACCTATAAATTTTCTGCAAAGCATTTTGCTTAATCGTAAATACTTTATCCGAAACAATTGCATATACCCGAATGGCTTCATTTACAAATGTATATCATTCTGTTGGCTTATAACATTACTGGCGTTAAAAATTTACCGAGTATTTGAAATCGTTGGTGACAAATTCATATCATGGAACGCAACATCAATCTATTACGTTGATCTTTCTTGGGATACTATTATCAGCTATTTAGAATTCCCTGTGAGCTTCATCCTTAATTCTGTGAAATCTGAACGATATGTATTGCTCGTGTTAAAGTTTCAGAAAGTGCATAGATTGTTGAATAATGGGTATCTAGTAAATAACGTCACAAGTAATTGGATCTATTGCACGCTATTGCTCTTAAATTACGTCGTCACACGTTCTATTTTCTTCTTCGCTTTGGGAGTGCAATGGAACGTCACGCTCTGTCTGTTTGCGCATATATGTAACGATGCTAATGTCATGTTTGCAATTGTATTAATAAAATTACTAACCGAAAGCATTGCTCAGTGGAACGTAAAAGCTTTACAAAGAGATGACTTTCATGCAGTGCATTGTAAGACGCTTTTTAAAACTTACGTTCAAATTTTTGAATGTTATGAGGCATTTAAAACCTGTTTCCAACTTCCAGTTAGTAAACGATTTTTTTTATTTGAATTGTATAAGTATTCAATATATTTGAATAAGTGTATTGAATGATCATTATATATTGCTTTTTAGGTGTTGATACTGACTGCAGACTTGCTTATCAATTCAATCATAAACAACCAAATTCTGATTGAACTATCCAAACGAACTCAGGTTAAGGAAGCCGTAAGTAATAAATAAAGCTGCGATCAAATTAGAGGCAGGAATCTGCAGCGGTACCAACAAAGATACGCGCTTCAATTACTGACGATATTAACAATTTGCATTTTAGCTAATTTTGAATATCTTTTTCAGTAGCCTACTAATACGATTTGCATTCGTGTTGAGGTTTATTTTTTAGCTGGCCCAATGTGTCCATTGGGAAACCAGACCACGTGGCAACCGTTTAGATTGTCGAGGAAGTTCAACTTTGATTAAATAGAGTTTATCCTGCGCAGAAGATACTCAGTAATTCCTCTGACTTCGAGGCGCTAAGTATACCTTTCATTTACTTTTGAAAAAAGATGTCATCTATAAATCCTTTTGCAGGCTTACATACCAACGACGACTGGATTACTTTTTCTTTGGACGCTGGCCCAGTTGGTGCTACAAGTATATTTCTGCTGGTGCGTCGAAAAATTTTACGCAGCTCTCAAGAATGTTCAAGATTCCTGCGCCATCATAATGATGTCTGATTTTACTGGTAAATTTCAATCGGAATCCTCATTTTTATATCAGGTTTTTTAACTGGTCAAAAAAGGTCCGTCCTAACAGGGCTAATAAAGTCGGATGAGAACTATAGTAAAAGAGATCGCCAAGGAAAACTCGAAGTGTCAGACACTTACTGCCTAAACCTGAACCACCGTGCAACGTCGTGCGTTCATCACGCAACGACCGTTGGGCACTTCAGGAGCATTCTTTAATCACAACTGTTATTCAGTATTGAGTATTATATGTTCAGTATATTTGACTTATACGTGAGCGTTATTGATTGCAGCAATGTAATTTGTCTTTAGAGCCAGCTCGTTTTGAATCTTTTGTAAATTGTAGTCATCTACCAATTCATCTATGGCACAGTTTGGATCTACAGCAACTACTAAAGCAACTAACTCTTGAATATCTTTACAGATGAAGAACGCAAGATGTGTAAAAGCATATTTCGTCTTCACCGGACTTCGTTTCAGGAAATGCGAGTTTGTGGTTTATTTTATATCGACGCCAACCTTCCTCTGAGTATGACAGTGCTTCTGACTAGCTATACCATTGTACTTCTGCAGTTTGCCTTTCTTTAATAAAACTAATTTTATTTAAATACACTTTATACAAAAATTATGGTTTTTCTTTCTTTAGATCAGTTTATTCTAATAATGTCAATTTAATGAATTTGCATTTATATTTGTTAAATGTTTATAAAAAGTATGTTAGTCCTCTATACAAAAAATAAGGACATTTGTCACGGAAACTTACGTAAGAAATAGCATAAAAAGAAAACATATAAGTGAGAATGACAGTCATAGAATTTTCTAAAACACCTTCTCTAAAGCTAAGGATGGATAAGCCTGCTTCAATAATATTTTCTAGTAACATCATAATATGGTATTAAGTTATAACTCCACCACGCAAAGTAATTTCTGTAGTATATTTACAAAACTCTGTTTGCATTTACTTTGTTTCTAAGTGTTATTTGCTCACTGGTACTACTTAACTAAATAACATCAATATTTTTTATCACTTAGACTTTCCATTTTATTAATTTTAGTAATTGTTTACACTGTCGTTTGAAACGGTGGTTCTAAGATTTTAATTCGAATTTAAAATAATGCCTGAAGAATTAATAGGATCTGCAGCCACTACAATAAACATTAAGTTGAAAAACTTAATAGACAATGATGTGAAATCCATGCTTCTACCTATAAATCTCATGCAATCTATGTTATTAAATCGTAAATACTACATCAGATGCAATTTCATATACCCAAATGGCTTCATCTACAAATGTGTTTTATTCTGTTGGATGTCAATATTTCTTGCATTCAAATTTTATCGACTATATGAAATCTTTAGTGACAAATACATCGCATTGGATTCAACGCCAACACATTTCGTTGATTTATATTTGGATACAATTTTATGCTCTTTCGAATATACGGTCAACTTTTTCATAAATGCTGTGAAATCCAAACAATATGTTTTGTTTGTGTTGACATTTCAAAAAGTGTGTAGATTATTGGATAATGGGTCTGGTAAAGCAAGAAATTTTATCAGTAATTGGTTATTTTGCATCGTATTACTTTTACATCACGGCTTATTACGTAGCACCTATATTTTCGTCACGGGGATGCAATGGAATGTCACCATCAGTTTGTTCTCGCATATATTCAACGATTCCAACATAATCTTTGCAATTGTTTCAATAAAACAACTGACCAAGAAGGTTATACAATGGAATATACAAGTTTCACGAAGAGATTGCTTCCATGACATAAATTGTGAGACATTATTCAAGGCTTATGTCAACATTTTAGAATGTTTCAAGATATTTAAAGACTGTTTTCAATTTCCAGTAAGTTACTGATTGATTGTAAATGTTTTGTTGAAGATGTAAATATGTTTAGTTAAACAAAACGGTAACAAGTTTTGTGTTCTTTTCAGGCGCTATTACTGACTGCGGATTTGCTAATGAATTCTATGTTAAACAACCAAATTCTAATTGAATTATCGACGCGATCCCCTCTTCTAGAGAACGTAAGTTAAAATAGGAGCACGTTAAATTATAAGCGAGATGCATAAAGAACTATAGAAGGGCGACGGCATAGAAGTAGGACGTGCTTTTTTAATTCTAGTTGGAATCTGCATTTATGTTAAGGTTCAAAGAGTAGCTTGTATCCAGCAAAATGCCCTACACCTACTTGTAACGATTGATTCGAGGTTCTCTAATGCTTAGTCAGCTCAGCTCTGATGAAAATGGTTTAGCGTATTTTTGCTATTACAAAACAAACGAAGGTGAGTGCGAGGAATGAGTTGCGAGTGGTGTTTGTTGATCGAATATGTAGCGAGGTTTGCAGCATACTGTACCAGCTAGTCTTTAGATAGAGTTTGTATCTTGACACTCATTCTCGTCAGACAGCCTTGGTGAAAACCCCTACACATTATCATAGTACAGCTAGACATCTTTGAGCGCTAAACAAACCGCCTATCACGGCTTCTGGGTGCCACTAATGTATGTCTAAAATGAGTGAAACCTATGATACCTTTTAAAAATAACTTAAACGATGAATTTATGCGTATTTATATGGATCGCCCGATTATTGTCGGACGTAACAAGAGCCGCTACAATATGGTAAAACGTTTAGCCACCTTCAGCTCATGACGAAGGGGGCTGTTTTTGAAATTTCGAATTTACCAAGTAACTATTATTCTTTTCGCAGTACTATGCACCAATGTCATTAGTTTTGCTCTTGTTTTGGATGATGAAGAAGTTAGTGCTTCAAATGTATCTCTGCTGGTACGTAGATGACTTTTATGCAGCACTCAAGAATGTTCAAGATTCTTGCGCTTTTTTAATGATGTCAGATATTACAGGTAAGTAAACATTCTTATAGCAAAATTACAGATTATTTTTTGTAGCTAGGTAAAAACTAAAAGTATTTACAACGTCATTAATTTCAAGACGATGATTTTCAGAATTTAATACAATACATGTTTCATTCCCATTCACTCTTGACTGTTTGATAGACCATTTGCATCCACTGCTTCACCCAATAATACTATGTATTAACAACCAAATCATTCAAAAAAAATCAAATAAACGGTACTAAGCAAAATTTGATAAAAGTCACCTAATGACAGCTAGATTATGTCGAATTAAAAAAACGGTTCATCCAATCCGAAGTTCTGAGGAAACAAACATACAAAAATCAAAATACGGACGAATTGATAACTTCCCCCTTTTCGAAGTCATTTGAAAACTACTAACTTTTAATAATTTATAATCTTTACAGATGAAGAACACAAGATGTGTAAAAACATCCATCGTCTTCATAGCACATCGTTTAACAAAATGAGTGTTTTTGGCTTGTTTTATATCGACATCAACCTCCCACTGCGCTTGACGTTACTGATGACTAACTACACCATTGTACTGCTGCAATTTGCTTTTATTAAATAAACTTTGCGTATCACTTTTGAGTCTAGTTTTTTTTTCTTCTTTAACGATGGTCAAGTTGATCAGCTATCGTTAATCGTTTGGCCCTATATCGTCCCAACTATGGTATTATAGAAGAAGATAAAGAAAATGTATACATTTTGACGTTAAGTAATGAAAATGTGATCTAACAACAAGAACTTACTATAATAATTTCCTGTAAACTTGGTATGATTAAAAGCAAACTGATATTTACAAAAATAAAGATTTGCAAGCATTCGCCTGATCAAGGAATAAGTTTGCTGTCTGTCTGCATGTTAATCGAAATGTCTGCAAAACTTTCCGCACTCAAGAAGTAATTTTCTTAGTACAGGGATTATTACATAAAAATCCAATGTTTTATATGATTTATGCTAGCAGGTTGCATATTTGTTTCAGGAATGCTTTGGTTTTCAACTAAGTAGGTTATTTTTCGCAGTATTTTTCGGTGTACTAAACCGTATTTTCCAATTCAGAATTTAAATCTAGTTGTTAATATCAAATAATTTATATAATATATTCAAAAAATATTTTGATTAAAATTTGACCCTAATACACCACCTTGTGGGACACCAGCCGATATGTTTTTTTAAATAATAACTTAAGGCTCAGAGCAATTATGTCTGTAATTCAATAATACTAATTAACTTCAGAGAAGTGTAGATTGTTATCAATGTGGGAATTACACTCAGATTAAGACAGATTTCTTATGCAACGCCTACTCGAAAGCTTAAGAAAAATAGATGGTCGTTTGGATAAAGATCGAAGATTTAAATGTGTGTGATGTATTTGTATTCTATAAAAGACACCACAGTAAATATTTTGATCGAAAGCAAAGTAATTTCTTTAGTATCTTTGGAAAAATTCCTACAGTGTGTACACAAAAACTGTCGCTTATCTATATGCATAAGTTAATTTAATAACGTAATGTTTTTTACTTCAAGTAGGCTTTCACTTTCATGTAATTTCAGTAATTGCTTACACTGTCGGATAAAACAGTGGTTTTGAGAAATGCCTACAACTTATAAAATACATCCTAAACAAGAAATGGCGCCCTCAGCCCGTATTCTAAACTTTCGTTTGAGTAACTCAATTGACAAAGATATGAAATCCATACTACTCCCTATAAATTTGTTGCAATCCATTGTGCTAAGTCGTAAATACTTCATCAAACATGATTTAATATACCCAAATGGCTTCAAATACAAATGCATATCATTCTGTGTACTCTTAACGTTACTTGGGTTAAAAAATTATCGAGTATTTGAAATACTTTGTGACAATTTCATATCATACAACTCGACTACAAGCGCCTACATTGATCTGTTCTTGGATGCAATTTTATGCTGTTTCGCTTATATGGCCAACTTCATCGTAAACTGTGCTAAGTCCGAAAAATTAGTATTGTTTGTGTTAAACATTCAAAAAGTGCATAGATTTTTAAATACTAGGTATAGAGTGAATAATGCCATTAGCAGTTGGATCTATTGCATCGTATTGTTCCTATTTCACGTGATTGTACGTTTCATGTACTTCTTCATCGTAGGGGTGCAATGGAATGTCACAATCAGTTTGTTTGTACGTATATTCAACGATTCCAACATTGTCTTTGCTATTGTGTTAGTGAAACTGTTAACTGAAAACGTTGTACAATGGAATAAACAAGTTTTAAAACGAGTTGGCTCTCATGAAATACATTGTGAGACTCTATTAAAAGCTTATATCAAAATTTTGGAATGTTTTGAAATTTACAAAAACTGTTTTCAACTCTCAGTAAGTTAGCGATCGATTAATCTTTGTGGATATCAATTTAAGCTACTGAAACATTCGGTTTCTGGTTACAAAATTTGTGTCATTTTCAGGCGTTAATAATAACTTCAGATTTGCTACTCAATTCCATAATTAACAACCAAATTTCGATTGAGTTTGCCAAACAAACCCCACTTCTGGTATCCGTAAGTGAAAATAAAGATACGTTTAAATTGGAGGCAAGAGGGAGCGCCTTCTGTGCTCTCCTTATTTGACGTTCCTTTCTAAAGTATTTGATAGCGAGTGAAAAAATGTCTAAATAAAATTTTCGCTTGCAGCACTTCACACCTATGACCACGATAAACCTTATCCTTTGGATGTTACGAAAGTCAGTACTCCAAATATCATTCTGTTGGTACGTTGAAGAATTTTACGCAGCACTCAAGAAAACCCAAGATTCTTGTGCTCTTATAATGATGTCTAATTTTACAGGTAAATACGCTATTAAAAAAACACAGATCTGAAAGAAATAGTTATGTTCATTCTATCACTCAAATAATATTTTTGGATTCATATGCTCTTTCCTATATGCTTATCTTTCCCATTCGTTTCGTCCATACCTAAAGTTGTGGTTCACATGGTCAAAGATGTGGTGAGCTAGATGACCATGTATTGTGACAATTACTTTTTTTAGCCTATATTTACGGAACCCACTTGACTTTCTTTTGTAATTATCCTTCTAATCAAACTGGGTGTCGACGTCGGGTTAGTGTCTGATATTGCTTAGAGACTAGGTCATGTCTTTCGTAGGACTGATCTTAAAACTTTTTGGCTTTCAATTATCCACAATAAAAATTCTAAATTAATGAATATATTATTATCTTCGCAGATGAAGAACGCAAGATGTGTCAAAGCATTTTTCGTCTTTACCGGACAACGTTCAAGAAAATGAGTGTATTTGGCTTGTTTTATATCGACATCAGCACTCTGCTGCGTATGACAGTACTTCTTACTAACTACACCATTGTTCTTCTTCAATTTGCTTTTCTTTAATAAACTATGGATATTCGAATTTATTTTGGTATCACATTTTAAAAACAAACCTGTTTTAAGTCAACAGATGCTATTTTTACAGAACAGATTTTTTTTCTCTAGCCCACTGTGTTCCACAGCTGGGCAAAGGCCTCCCCCAAATCCTTCCACGATGTCCGATTTACGATAAAAAAATGCTTTTATATAGCCAAATTTTAAAGAAAGCTTTTTTTATATCATTTGGACCAACTGTGTAGCCCAGTGGGATACCAGCTATTATGTTCTCAAAAGAATTGTCTAATTGTGAGGCAATTCTGAGATGAGCTTATTATTATTTATAAAATTTAAAGCAGTAAAAGATACTCTTTTTGTGGATATTTTACTCAAGTTATTGACAGCGTTTTATTTGTAATTCTTCTACTAGTACCTTCTCGAAAGCTAAAGTAAGAACAGGTAGTCCTGTTTAAAATTATGGACCTATGGGAGAAATAAATTTTAATATCGTGAGTTGTCGAAAGCTAAGTACCTTATTACTTTAAGTCTATTAGCAACTATCTTTGTGTGCTTTTCTTCTACAAACATCGCTTGCCTAGTAGGCAATAGAAATTTAATTACATTAAATTTTTCTACTTCATAGTGTTCACATTGACTTTCATTTTTCTATAATATCAGTAATTGATTATACTGCCGCCTGAGACATTCGATCTAAGAATTTGACTGAGGCTTATAAATACGTGTCTAAAGAAGTAATGGAACCAGAAACCTCTACAGTAGACATTCAGTTGACCAACTCAATTGACAAAGATGTAAAAGCCATGCTTCTACCTATAAATTTCATGCAGTCCATTTTGCTAAATCGTAAATACTTTATCAGAAACAATTGCATATACCCGAATGGCTTCATATATAAATGTATATCATTTAGTTGGCTGCTAACATTAATTGCGTTAAAAATGTATCGAGTATTTGAAATTATTGGTGACAAATTCATATCATTCGATTCAATATCCTTCGCCTACGTTGATCTTTATTTGAGTACAACTTTAACATGTCTTGAATACACAGCCAACTTCTTTGTTAACTGCGTCATATCCAAACAGTTTTTGTCATTTGTGTTAAAATTTCAAAACGTACACAGATTGTTGCGAAACGGCTCTAGAGTGGAGAACTTCATAAGTAGTTGGATCTATGGCATCTTCTTATATCACGTTTTTTTACGTTGTATCCAAGTTTTTCTCTTGGGGGTACAATGGCATGTGTCAATCTGTTTGTTTGCACATATATGTAACGATGTTGATATTATCTTTGCAATTGTATCGATTAAACTACTGACCGAGAAAGTTGCGCAGTGGAATATACAAGTTGTACAAAGAGATGGCTTTCGTGAACAACATTGTGCGAATATGTTTAAGGCTTATATTAATATTTTAGAATGTTTTGAGATACACAAAAATTGTTTCAAAATCCCAGTAAGTATAATTTATTAATATTTTTAAGGGTACCATCGTTTTCCCGATCTATTTTTTTTCTTTTCAGGTACTAATACTAATTGCTGATTTGCTAATGAATTCTATGATAAACAATCAAATTTTGATTGACTTTAGCAAACGAACTCCATTTCAAGAAGCAGTAAGTGTAAATTAAGGAGCTTTCGGATCAGAGGCGTCCAGAAGTGCCTGCAGTTCGCTTCTAATTCGAAATAGCCTCAGAATAATTTTGATCAACTTGTGAAAAAAAAATATTTAAGAAAAAAATCGTTTACAGTTTTACACACCAATTACCACGGCATACCTTTCCACTTGGATGATCAGAAAGTTGGTGCTTCAAATATGCCTTTCCTGGTACATTGACGAATTTTACGCAGCACTCAAGAGTACTCAAGATTCTTGCGCTCTTATCATGATGTCTGATTTTACAGGTAAATATCCCATTCAAAATCATACAAATGTAAGAAATTATATAACCAGTCAAGTGCGAGTAGGACTCAGAACACCTAAAGTTAAAAAAAAAATAGGCTCAAAATAAGCAAATCGGTTGGGTTAAAAAAAAATCAATATCACTCAATTCAGGGATAAGATACAACAAATTATTGTCCTTAACAACCGTTCCTTAACCTTTAATTTCAGTAATTATCCTTATAGCCCTTTTCAAAACTATATTTGGGTCTGCTCCCAATCTAATTGGATGAACCTAAATACAACCAGTCCCAAAAGAGTGACTGGCTATCTAACATCTTAGACCTAAAGTTACACAATATTCCTAGTTAGACTGTTTGTCACACTTCCTAGTTTCTGACTATTCTTGAGCAAAAACGTTACTAAAGTATGATTAACATTATATTATTTGATTATCTTTACAGATGAAGAACGCAAAATGTGTAAAAGTATTTTTCGTCTTCACCGGACAACGTTTACCAAAATGAGAGTATTTGGCTTGTTTTATATCGACGTCAATACTCCGCTGCGTATGACCTTACTTCTGACTAACTACACCATTGTACTTCTGCAGTTTGCTTTTCTTTAGAGAAATATGGATGAATATTAATTTGTGATGTCATGATCTTAAGGCACTAAGTAAATAAACTAAAAAAGCATTACTGTGTTTCACATATTATTTTTTTCTATTAACTTTTCAGTCATAATTGATTATCAAATTGACATTTACAAAAATATTGGGAAAGATTCAATTTTCTTTGCCTGCTTCACTAAACCATTACTCAAACAATATTCAGGTTATAGATAAAATCTTAATAATTTTAATTTAGTACGAAAGTTTTACTTTAAAATATAAAGCAGTATCAATAAAAATATTGTCATGAGTCATAGAAGGAAAAGCAAATACGCAGTCAGCGTATACTTTGTTTGTAAAAGTGTCACTTGGACAGGATGATTAAATTAATCCAATGTTTTTTCTTCACTTAATGTAGGCTCTATTTCTCATCCAATTTCAGTAATAGCTAACATTGTCACAAGGACGTCGGTTTTACGTTGTCGAAATAATAAAATAATTCCTAAAGAAGACATGGTGCCTTCAGTCTATACGGTAGACAACACAATTGACAGAGATGTGAAAACCATGCTCCTACCCATAAACCTAATGCAAACAATTTTGTTCAATCGTAAATACTTTATCAGACACAATTTCATACACCCCAACAGCTCCACTTACAAATGTCTATCATTCTTTTGGCTGTTAATATTACTTGGTTGCAAAATTAACCGAATATTAGAAATTATTAGTGACAAAATCATACGACACAACTCAACAACAACGGCCTACGTTGATCTTGTTTTAGGTAATGTTTCTGGCTGTATTGAAAACATTGCTAATTTCATCCTTAACTCTGTGAAATCTAAACAATATGTTCTGTTTGTGTTGAATTTTCAAAAAGTGCATCGGTTGTTGAACAATGGTTATAACGCGAGTAAAAGCATCAGCAGTTGGATCTATTGCATCCTGATATTCTCACATCACATCTTTTTACGAAGTACCTACTTTTTCGTCTTGGGGATGCAATGGAATGTATGCTTAAATTTGTTTTCGCGTATATTTAACGATGCTAACATTATCTTTGCAATTGTTTCAATAAAACTGTTGACCGAGAAGGTTGAACAATGGAATAAAATTGTATCAAAAAGAGGATGCTTTGATAAAATTCACTGTGAGCGACTGTTTCAGTCTTATGTCAAAATTTTAGAATGTTTTGAGATGTATAAAGACTGTTTTCAACTTCCAGTAAGTTATCGATTGATCAATACATTTTAAGATTATTAATACGTTTGTTTTCGACTACCACTTATGTTTTCTTTTCAGGCGCTTATATTGACTGCAGATTTGCTACTGAATTCAATGTTAAACAACCAAATTATGATTGAGTTATCGGAACGCATTCCACATCTGGAGCTCGTAAGTAAATATAATTAGTGCGATCACGTTAAGGACGTTTAAATTAGAGGCTGCAAAATTCTGCAGTGGTGAAACCAAAAAGAAGTGCTGTATTCGCGTTAGACACGTTTTTGTTATTTTAGTAACGTTTGTCATCAACGTTATAAGTTTAAAATTAATAAAAAATCTGCCAATCTTCTATCCATGAAAAACGTAGGTCACATATTTGACTCTGCTACTCTTTTTTTAAAATTACTTAAGATCTATAAAGAAATGAGAATAATGTATCACATTGATAACACAACAGCTTTGGCATAGTGCACTTAGTATAATTCTCAATGGTCTTTGAAAAAAAACAAATCCTTTTGCAGTATTACACACCGATGACGTCGGGGTTGCTTTTCCTTTGGATGATGAAAAAGTTAGTGCTCCAAATTTGTTTCTCTTGGTGTGTCGACGAATTCTACGAAGCACTGAAAAAAGCTCAAGATTCTTGCGCTGTCATAATGATGTCTGATGTTACAGGTAAATTTTCCACAAGAATCCTCATTTACTGTGTAGTAAACATCAATTGTTTCGGTAATAACTTTTTGTGTTCTCCTATTTTGTGCTGACCTTAGACTGAAAACTGCTGAAGTATATTATATCTCTTTACCTTACAGATGAAGAACACAAGTTGTGTAAAAGCATTATCTGTGTCTACCGAACATCGTTCACCAAAATGAGTGTGTTTGGCTTGTTTTACATCGACGCCAATCTTCCGCTGCGTATGACATTACTTCTTACTAACTACACTATTGTACTTCTGCAGTTTGCTTTTCTATAAAAATAACCTTTGGTTTGGAATCACAATGAAAAAAATGGTTAACTCGGCGTCAATTCGGCATAAATTAGTATTTTCTTTGTGAACATGATTTGACAGAGCAGGTGGCGTTGTCTCATCTGACTATTTTTGAAGTTCGCTTCTAATTCGAAATAGCCTCAGAATAATTTTGATCAACTTGTGAAAAAAAAATATTTAAGAAAAAAATCGTTTACAGTTTTACACACCAATTACCACGGCATACCTTTCCACTTGGATGATCAGAAAGTTGGTGCTTCAAATATGCCTTTCCTGGTACATTGACGAATTTTACGCAGCACTCAAGAGTACTCAAGATTCTTGCGCTCTTATCATGATGTCTGATTTTACAGGTAAATATCCCATTCAAAATCATACAAATGTAAGAAATTATATAACCAGTCAAGTGCGAGTAGGACTCAGAACACCTAAAGTTAAAAAAAAAATAGGCTCAAAATAAGCAAATCGGTTGGGTTAAAAAAAAATCAATATCACTCAATTCAGGGATAAGATACAACAAATTATTGTCCTTAACAACCGTTCCTTAACCTTTAATTTCAGTAATTATCCTTATAGCCCTTTTCAAAACTATATTTGGGTCTGCTCCCAATCTAATTGGATGAACCTAAATACAACCAGTCCCAAAAGAGTGACTGGCTATCTAACATCTTAGACCTAAAGTTACACAATATTCCTAGTTAGACTGTTTGTCACACTTCCTAGTTTCTGACTATTCTTGAGCAAAAACGTTACTAAAGTATGATTAACATTATATTATTTGATTATCTTTACAGATGAAGAACGCAAAATGTGTAAAAGTATTTTTCGTCTTCACCGGACAACGTTTACCAAAATGAGAGTATTTGGCTTGTTTTATATCGACGTCAATACTCCGCTGCGTATGACCTTACTTCTGACTAACTACACCATTGTACTTCTGCAGTTTGCTTTTCTTTAGAGAAATATGGATGAATATTAATTTGTGATGTCATGATCTTAAGGCACTAAGTAAATAAACTAAAAAAGCATTACTGTGTTTCACATATTATTTTTTTCTATTAACTTTTCAGTCATAATTGATTATCAAATTGACATTTACAAAAATATTGGGAAAGATTCAATTTTCTTTGCCTGCTTCACTAAACCATTACTCAAACAATATTCAGGTTATAGATAAAATCTTAATAATTTTAATTTAGTACGAAAGTTTTACTTTAAAATATAAAGCAGTATCAATAAAAATATTGTCATGAGTCATAGAAGGAAAAGCAAATACGCAGTCAGCGTATACTTTGTTTGTAAAAGTGTCACTTGGACAGGATGATTAAATTAATCCAATGTTTTTTCTTCACTTAATGTAGGCTCTATTTCTCATCCAATTTCAGTAATAGCTAACATTGTCACAAGGACGTCGGTTTTACGTTGTCGAAATAATAAAATAATTCCTAAAGAAGACATGGTGCCTTCAGTCTATACGGTAGACAACACAATTGACAGAGATGTGAAAACCATGCTCCTACCCATAAACCTAATGCAAACAATTTTGTTCAATCGTAAATACTTTATCAGACACAATTTCATACACCCCAACAGCTCCACTTACAAATGTCTATCATTCTTTTGGCTGTTAATATTACTTGGTTGCAAAATTAACCGAATATTAGAAATTATTAGTGACAAAATCATACGACACAACTCAACAACAACGGCCTACGTTGATCTTGTTTTAGGTAATGTTTCTGGCTGTATTGAAAACATTGCTAATTTCATCCTTAACTCTGTGAAATCTAAACAATATGTTCTGTTTGTGTTGAATTTTCAAAAAGTGCATCGGTTGTTGAACAATGGTTATAACGCGAGTAAAAGCATCAGCAGTTGGATCTATTGCATCCTGATATTCTCACATCACATCTTTTTACGAAGTACCTACTTTTTCGTCTTGGGGATGCAATGGAATGTATGCTTAAATTTGTTTTCGCGTATATTTAACGATGCTAACATTATCTTTGCAATTGTTTCAATAAAACTGTTGACCGAGAAGGTTGAACAATGGAATAAAATTGTATCAAAAAGAGGATGCTTTGATAAAATTCACTGTGAGCGACTGTTTCAGTCTTATGTCAAAATTTTAGAATGTTTTGAGATGTATAAAGACTGTTTTCAACTTCCAGTAAGTTATCGATTGATCAATACATTTTAAGATTATTAATACGTTTGTTTTCGACTACCACTTATGTTTTCTTTTCAGGCGCTTATATTGACTGCAGATTTGCTACTGAATTCAATGTTAAACAACCAAATTATGATTGAGTTATCGGAACGCATTCCACATCTGGAGCTCGTAAGTAAATATAATTAGTGCGATCACGTTAAGGACGTTTAAATTAGAGGCTGCAAAATTCTGCAGTGGTGAAACCAAAAAGAAGTGCTGTATTCGCGTTAGACACGTTTTTGTTATTTTAGTAACGTTTGTCATCAACGTTATAAGTTTAAAATTAATAAAAAATCTGCCAATCTTCTATCCATGAAAAACGTAGGTCACATATTTGACTCTGCTACTCTTTTTTTAAAATTACTTAAGATCTATAAAGAAATGAGAATAATGTATCACATTGATAACACAACAGCTTTGGCATAGTGCACTTAGTATAATTCTCAATGGTCTTTGAAAAAAAACAAATCCTTTTGCAGTATTACACACCGATGACGTCGGGGTTGCTTTTCCTTTGGATGATGAAAAAGTTAGTGCTCCAAATTTGTTTCTCTTGGTGTGTCGACGAATTCTACGAAGCACTGAAAAAAGCTCAAGATTCTTGCGCTGTCATAATGATGTCTGATGTTACAGGTAAATTTTCCACAAGAATCCTCATTTACTGTGTAGTAAACATCAATTGTTTCGGTAATAACTTTTTGTGTTCTCCTATTTTGTGCTGACCTTAGACTGAAAACTGCTGAAGTATATTATATCTCTTTACCTTACAGATGAAGAACACAAGTTGTGTAAAAGCATTATCTGTGTCTACCGAACATCGTTCACCAAAATGAGTGTGTTTGGCTTGTTTTACATCGACGCCAATCTTCCGCTGCGTATGACATTACTTCTTACTAACTACACTATTGTACTTCTGCAGTTTGCTTTTCTATAAAAATAACCTTTGGTTTGGAATCACAATGAAAAAAATGGTTAACTCGGCGTCAATTCGGCATAAATTAGTATTTTCTTTGTGAACATGATTTGACAGAGCAGGTGGCGTTGTCTCATCTGACTATTTTTGAAGTTGTAGCAATCTGTATTCATGTTACCCGATGTCAAATATATCTGTTGCAAAGAAGTATTTATGGCAATAGAAATTAAAATAAAGTATATAATACCACCGTCCATGATTAAACTAGGATAACTTTGGTGTTTTTCATTGTTTGCAGTTAGTATTTATAAGATACAACCGTGTTATTATTATAAACGACCCGAGAATACAGCCCAGCGGGACACCTACTAATAATATGTGAAATTAATTGTTTAAGTTCTATAATAATTATAAGATCAATTTATTAATCGTCATAAAGTTGAAAGTCGTGTTAAGTATTATTATTATAAGTATTACAATGAGGTTATAGACAGCTAATTTTTTGTCTCACCTTCTCAAAAGCTAAAGTAAGGACTCTTTTATCGTATTAATTTACATACATACAATATTTGTCATTGTACTTCAATGAGAATTAACTTAAGTCTTTCTTTGCAAATGAATCAAATCTTTTACCTTAACGTAGCATTTACACTCAGCGGCACGGAATCTTGGCCAAGCGCGTATTCTGCGATAACAAGAGCTTTAAGTGTTTCTAATGATTAATCTTTATGAAGGTAGGTAAAAAAAATGTTTACCCTTAGTTCAAGAGGGTAATTCATTATGTTTGAGTGCATTCTGTGCAATAGTTTAAGTTTTAGACGAATCGGGTCATTTGAGCGAATAAGTTCAAGTTTTAAAATCGAGTTTTGTGAAGCTTTTCTTTTCAGCTGTGTCAAATTTGTGATATTTTGTGTTGAATTCAATAACTAGCCGTGTTTTAAAACCAAAATAAATGCCACTAACACCAGCTCAGGTTGCACAAGCCGTAGCACTAATCGACCAAGGGCTAACACAGCGTGAAGTTGCTTTAGTACTTAACGTACCCCGTTCTTCGATGCAATATGCATTGAAACGATATCAGGAGACAGGTCGCTACTCTCGTAGGCCAGGAAGTGGTGGCGTCAGATGCACATCTGTACGGGACGATCGCTTTATTACGCTAGCAATCTTAAGAAATCGCTACCTTACAGCGGTTGAGATACGCCACAGGCTCCAAATCACGAGGGGTGTCAATGTTAGCGAGCATACAGTAAGAAGACGAATGGAGGAAGTGAATTTAAAAGCCCGTAGACCAGCACGTGGCCCACTTCTTCTCAGACAGCACCGAGTAGCTCGACTTCAATTTGCTAGAGAACACGTCAACTGGACACACGAGCAATGGGCTAAAGTACTGTTTACTGACGAGTGTAGAATCGCTTTGCGTGCTCCAGACGGTCGAGAACGAGTGTGGAGAAGAAGAGGAGAGCGATTTTTACCAATAACCACCACAAAAACTGAGAGCTTTCATGGCGGCTCAATAATGGTTTGGGGAGGAATAAGTTCCGACGCTCGCACAGAGCTGGTCATCGTCGATAACCGCCTGACTGCAGCCCGATACATTGAAGAAATCCTTCAGGAACACGTTTTGCCTTACACAGGCTTCATAGGAGAAAACAATTTTCTCCTAATGCATGATAACGCTCGTCCGCACGTTGCACATTGTGTCGAGGAATACCTTGAGGAGGTCGGTATTAGAAAATTGCAGTGGCCAGCCCGTAGCCCAGACTTAAATCCAATAGAGCATGTCTGGGATATGCTTAAAAGAAAAATTAAGGCAAACTCCAACCGCCCCAATACTCTAAATCAGCTTCGCAATGCAGCACTGGTCGCTTGGGATAGCATACAGCAAGTGGATATCCGGAACATCATCCAAAGCATGCCAGAGCGCATGCAGGCGGTTATTAGAGCTAGAGGAGGGAACACCCGATATTAAAAACACAAAAAAACAACAAACATACAGTTGTTTTTCAATCCATAGTGTATTGAAACTGATAGTGTAAAGTTCTTCGTTTTCTGAAAAAATGTGTTTTAAAAAAAACAGTATTTTGGTGGATTGTACTTGAGAAAAATAATGTTTAAAATCATGAAAAATAGTCAATAGACTTATCTTATTTTAATTTAGTGTCAATATAAGTTCCAATTTAGAATTATCGTCAAATTTCTACGTGGCCAAGTTTCCGTGCCGGTGAGTGTATTAATGCTACGTTTTGAATTATAGTTTTTTTCTGATAACTAAAACAGTAATAGACTTTAATAGAAAAATTATTATTGCAATCTTATTGTTTTTTTTGTTCATGTAATTGGTTTTTTATTTTTAATTTTACAATGTTAAATATTTACAGTACAATCATTTGCTATATACACAAAAAAAACATAAACAATAATTAAATCAAGGCATCAAAAAATTCATCGGCATCGATGCCGGCTGGCTGGCTGTGCCCAAAAGGCTGGCAGCATTGCCACGTTGAATGGCAATGCTAATCCTTTGAGCGAGGTAAAGCCAGCCTTTGGATCACGAGAAGTGTCAACGAGACGCTTTGCTAGCTTTTTAATAAGCGTTTTGACACTCAGCCCAAACGGCCCAAAAGTTTCAACCCCAAACGGCTCAAAGAAGTAACTACCAACTAGATTACCATATTTGCGCCGTTTGAGGTTTTCAGCAGCCGCGGCAGCAGAGCCAGCGCAGACCGCTGGCTTGTTGTATTAAAACGACCTAAGATTTTAAATCGTATTTTATCAAAAGCTATGTAATTTTCATTATATTATTATGTGAATACATTGTCTGTCACTTGTAAGATATCACTTATCTAATGAGCGAGAGGACCTATGACAACATCTTAAGAAATATCAATTGAATTTGAATTGAAAGGTTCAAGTTAATTTAATTACTCATAAGCTATTCTATGTAGGCTGTATTTTCGTTCAATTTCAGTAATTGTTTACACTTTCTCTTGACCTGGCGGTACGAAGGGCTTGGGTGGAATAAAAAAAATAATGGCAACAGAACCTTCTACGATAAACATTAAAGAGAAAAACTCAATCGACAAAGATGTGAAATCCATGCTCTTACCCATTCATTGTATGCAATCCATTTTGTTAAATCGTAAATACTCAATCAGACACAATGTCATTTACCCCAATGGCTTGATATATAAATGTATATTATTTTTGTGGCTTCTAACATTACAGGCGTTGAAAATTTATCGAGTATTTGAAATAATTTGTGACAAAATCTTAGCGGACAATTCAACGCCGACCACCTTTTTTGTTCTTTATATTGATACAGTTATCACTTGCATTGCTTATACGATAAACTTCGTTATTAATGCTTTCAAATCCAAGGAATATGTATTATTTGTGTTAAAGTTTCAAAAAGTGTATAGGTTGATGAATAACGGGCCTAAAGTAAGTAATGTCAGAAATATTTGGATCTGTTGCATTCTGATGTTCGTAGATCACGTCATTTATCGTAGTATCTACGTTGCTGTCCTCGGCATGCAATGGCACGTCGCAATAAACTCGTTCGTACTTACATGCAACGATTTCAACATTATCTTTGCAATCGTTTTAATAAAACTGCTGACTGAAAAAGTTGTGCAATGGAATGTACAAGTTACCCAAAGAGATGGTTTTAATGAAATACAATGTGAGACACTGTTTAAGGCTTATGTCAAAATTCTAGAATGTTTTGAGATATACAAAAGCTGTTTCCAACTACCGGTAAGGTTTTGACTGAATCTTCAATATTTTCTTACGATAGCTCATTTTTATTTTTATCTACAAAAATGATTTCTTCTCAGATTTTGCTGCTGAGTTCAGAATTGTTGCTCAATTCTATGATGGATAACCAAGTTGTAATTGATTTCTGCAAACGAACTTCTTTTCTTGAATTGGTGAGTGAAAATAGAATGGTATACTTATGTATGTTTCACTTGTGCTTCATAAATTCATTCTTAATTTTTGCAGCACGATATACCATTGACGACAGCTTTGCTTTCTCTTTGGACAATGAAAAAATTGGTTCATCAAATATTTTTATGCTGGTACATTGAGGAATTTTACGCAGCACTCAAGAATACTCAAGATTCTTGCGCTCTAGTCATGATGTCTGAGTTTACAGGTAAATATCCCATTTAAAATCACGCAATTGTAAGCGATTTATTTTTCAGAGTCTATTATTATTATGCAGTAGTTTTTACCGTATTATCTTAGACGACGGATTGCCAAACTGCGATACTCAAACAACTGTAAATTCTTGTTCCAATTATCATTTTAAATTTGAACTGAAAATCATCCGAGGTTTAAACAACGATTATCAATTGTGTATTGGAAATTGTATTTTTTTTATTACTTTCACAGATGAAGAACACAAGTTGTGTAAAATAATTTTTCTTCTTCACCGGACATCTTTCACCAAAATGAGTGTACTTGGCTTGTTCTACATCGACATCAACCTCCCACTGCATATTGCTATACTTCTGACTAACTATACCATAGTTTTTCTACAGTTTGCTTTTCTTCAATAAAACTGACGGTATCATTTGAAACACATGAATTAATGAAGTAGATTTGTTATTTATCTACTTTTTCATAGTTTTTAAGAAATTCTGTCGCATGAGTGAAGTTTTTATTTCAAGTATGCCTGTTTCAGGCTCTGTTGAAACGTTACTGTTATTACTACTACTAGGCTACTTGCGCGGTTCCAAAATGTCATTCTTATGAAGGAGAACCGGATAGAATAAAAATAAAATATTTTTTTTAAAGTTAAACGATATAATTTATTTTAGTTCTAATTAATTCTTTAATCGAATATCATACAGATATGATAGAATAGCTATATTGCTATGAAACACACGCTTATTTCTTATTTTTAGAGATTGTAATTAAAAAAAATATATAATGGGATACAGTCACCATCATCATCATTCTACCCTTTTCCCAACTATATTGGGGCCGGCTTCCAGAGGCTAACCAGATTCAGTTAAGTACGAGTGTTTTACAAGGAGCGACTGCCTATCTAATGGAATACAGAAATGTATAACAGGGATTTACCCTCCAATATTGCTTACAAAAACCTAAATAAATTACTTTCGCTACAGTTTTACGATCATATTGAAACAACATTTTATATTTTGATAGGGTATTTTAAATATTGCAAATGATAAGATTTTTTATGATTTTGTTTTCCATCATTAGGAAGCCAAGTTTAAATCTAAAAACCAGGGCTATGGCAATTTTGAACAAACTAATTTTACAATTTAAGTCGTAAGTAACTATCATTACCTATATATTATAGTTGCTTAATAACATCAATTTCATGTTGATATTCCATGATCAAGTATCTTTTTGACATTCTATATCCCTAATGAGTTTCATTAAACTTAGTAAAAACGTTTAATCAACAAATTCATTCAAGTTATGAGAATTGCTGTAAGTAACTCATCGTTTTCTAAATGTGAATAAACCTTCTTCAAAAAAATGTTTGAATAAACCTTATATATATAAAAGGGTATATTAAATTCTTGAAAGGCAGTTTAGTTACTAAAACCAAAGAGGAAAATGTCATTTTTGAAGAAGATATGGAATTGGATAAAGCAGCGAAAGACGCGTGTGTTAATGAAAAACACTGTCGATGAAGATTTGCAGTCAATGCTTTTGCCTCTGAATTTGATACCGAATATTATGCTTAGCCCTAAGTATTCCATACGCAAGAACCTTATAAAGCCAAACTCTATCGCGTTTCACGTTGCAGGCTTTTGTGCTGTATTCATTTATACATCGTTTTATGTCTATCGTATTTACTATATCAGCGTAGAAATGCCAATTAATTTTACTGCCCTAAACATTTGCTGTTACTTTGATGTTTTCTTTTATTTCTACGGGTTCTTTATGTGTTTCGTCGTCAGTGTAATGAAGACAAGAACCAATATCGTGTTCGTCTTAAATTATCAGGAAGTCCATACTTTTTTCGTCTCTAGAACTTACATCAAGAATTTTACTCTCTGGAATTGGATCAACGTTATTTTAATTATCATTTGGTACTTTGGTTTTACTGTCTTTTCAATTATTATCGGTGCTCCTATCCATGTGTGTATGATTGATCTCGTAATAATCATTATTGATGCCAACACCATTTACGCTACAAGACTACTAAGCCTATTAGATAATGCAATTATTTTAATTAATTCTGAAATTCAAAGTCTCATATGTTTTGAAGTTGGCGAAGAAAATTGTAAGAAATTGTTTAAGGCGTATTACGACATTATAAAGTGCTACGATATCTTAGTTACGTCATTTCAGCAATTTGTAAGTTGTATTGCAGTATTAATCTTTGAAACTCTTCCAGTTTGTATTGATTTCACCCAAAAAGTTTTTCACATTTATCTTGAAATGATGCTCTTTATATTTAAATAGCCTTTTGAGTATTCCTTACATAACAATTTGGATTCATCTGATAATAAAACTTTTGTAGATTGTACACGAGGCGGTGGGGTTGGTTATTCATGGAATAGTTTATTTTCAAATACTGTTAGACTCCTTGGATCAAAATGATTATCTAGAGGTGAGTTAATTTGTCGAGACAGTGAAAATCCACGTAACTTGCAAAATATGATTCCGCATATCTAACTGTACCTATTTAAGTCTTTAAGTAAGTTCAAAAAGGAAGGTAATTCAGTTTAAATCTCCTGTGTAAAACAAATGTGTTGCTGATCTACGCTGACTTTACGTATGGCAGATTCGCGGATTTGCATTGTCTTTAACGTTCTGTAAATTCAGAAAATATAGTGCTTCAATACTTATTACCACAAAAAATTCTTTCGTACTGCTTTTGAAGTTGTTATTCTTTTTTAGCAACCATCGTTTGCTTCGTTCGTTTACATGGTACTATGGCTGTCTAAATGTTTAATCTTACACGTGGCCTTGACCGTGAATGCAAATCAGTTATATTTGGATGTCGAAAATGTGCAATGTTCCTGTTCCCGAGTTTTAATGACAAACTGTTCAGGTAAGGACGTAATTAATTAATCGAAAAAAGGAGTTGACAGATGTCTAAATGGCACTCGTTTGTCTGGCTTGTTTAAACTGAAATAAAGTGTATGTTTGAAGATTGAACTCTGTTTCAAAAAAAAACGTTGAGCTATCGTTGGCACAACCAAGCCACAGCTTCCGTTTCCTTCTCTGTTTGAACTACCTAATTTCTTAATTACATAATAAAATATCTGGTGTTGCAGCTGATGAGAAAAGGCTCTGCAAGAACATCCAGCGCTTGCATCGAGCGTCCTTCAAACAGATCAGTGCTTGTGAGCTGTTCTACGTGGATACGAAGCTAACATTGAGTATCTTCGGTCTACTAGCAAATTATCTGGTTGTATTGTTGCAGTTCAAATTTGTATAATCCTTAAAGAATATATGAATAAAGCCTTTTAAAATATATTTATTTACTAGCTTTTCGCCCGCGGCTTCATCCGCGTCGAGGTCGGTTATATCGCGTTTCCAAGAGATGTCTCGTCCGGGATAAAAACTATCCTATATTCTTTCTTAAGGTCAACTCTATCTCTGTACCAAATTTCATGAAAATCAGTTCAGTGGTTTAGACGTGAAATCGTAACAGACAGACAGATAGACAGACAGACAGAGTTACTTTCGCATTTATAATATTAGTAGGGATTCATTATTATTATTATTTTATTTGGTTACTAAAATTAATTCTAATAGTTTCACAAATTCACAACACAGTTTTACAAACACACAAACAGTTTTACAAATTAAAAAAGTTACTCATTTCGTAAAAGTTATGACATCAGTCCATAATGTGTAATTTAATGAAAATTTATATCCCTAATGACTTTTATTTGACTTACAAAGTAAGCCAAGAACGTTATTTACGTTACGAAAACAGAAATAGCGCGTTGTGAAAACAATTGTGGGGCACATGACGAAGATAAAGATAATAATAATTTCTAAAGTTATAAGTTTAATATAGATCTTGGTCATAGTGGCTATGGTTGGTATTTGTAAGCTTGAGCTGCAAGTTTGATCCTAACGCAAGAATAGTACCTTCTTAGACACCACTGAGAAAGCGGTGAAGGAAAACATTCTGAAATCACCAACCCGCAGTGAGCTAACGTGGTTGTCAATGTTCAAACTTTATGGAATGAGGCCTGTGCCTAGCATGTACATACGCGGCTAGAGTACAAAATATAATAATAGACCATATTAAACTTAAACAGCAAGCTAATTAAAAAACACCCAAAGATGAAAACGACGATTTTGAAGAAGATACGAAATTGGATAAAACGAGGGAAGACAAGTTTGATAATTCAAAACACTGTCAACAAAGATCTGCAGTCGATGCTTTTGCCTTTGAACTTCATCCCAAACATTATGCTGTTCCCCAAATATACTATTCGCAAGGATCTCATATTGTCAAATTCGATGATATATAAAGTTGCTGGATTTTGTGCAACACTCATTTATACAGCTGGTTATGCGTATCGCGCTTATGAGGCCTACATTGATGAGTCATTGATAGCAGACTACACTGCCCTATACATTAACGCTTTCTTTGATCCTTTTTTTTATTTTTACGGCTTTTTCATGAACTTTGTCGTCAGTGTAATTCAAACAACGTCCAATATCGAGTTCGTTTTGAGTTATCAGGAAGTTTATAATGTTTTCGTCAATAGAATTTATTTTAAGAATGTTATTTTCTGGAATTGGATGAGTGTTATTATGATTATCATTTATTACATTATTACGACATTTTTTTCTGCTACAACGAATTTTTCCATCTATATATGTTTTAATGACTTTGTTATGATAATTATCGATACCAACATCATTTACGTAACGGCACTTCTAAACCTCTTGAGTGACAAACTTATTTTAATGAATTTGGAAATTAAGAGTCTTATAAACTTTAATGTTGGTGGAGAAAACTGTAAGAAATTGTTTAAGGCGTATTGTGACATTATAAAGTGCTACAATATCTTAGTTACGTCATTTCAGCAATATGTAAGTTTTCTTATAGTATTTATTTTAAAAGAGTTACTGAACTTTTGCTTTTGACAATGATTTTATCCGAATTGTTTCTTTTTTGGGATTTAAATGCACTAATAGTCGGTTGAAAATATGTTATGATTTAACATACACATTAATATGGTGTTATTGGTATTCCTCAAATAGTAAATTAAAAGTATGAAATTTTGTAGATTTTACACGAGACAGTGGCATTGATTATTCATTTAATAGTATATTGTCAAATGGTGTTGGATTCCCTGGATCAAAAAAACTATTTAGTCGTTGGTTATGTAAGTTCAGATAATATATTACCTAACCTATTTCTTCACACTAAAATTTATTTTAATTTGGGATGTATTTTTAGGAAAAGTCGTTCGTTTTGTTTGCTTACACGCTAGTATGGCTGTGTAAATGTTTAATGTTACATGTGGCCTTGACCGTGAATGCAAATCAGTTTTATTTGGATGTCGAAAATGTGCAATGTTCCTGTTCACAAGTTTTAATGACAAACTATTCAGGTAAGAAAATAACAATTTCTATACTAATTTGAGATTTAAATTTTATCATGCTAACAAAAAATGTTAAGCTTTTGATGTCACCCCGGGCTTAAAACAAAAGTGATCCTAAAATTCCCATTATGTACGAGCCATCATCTAATTTCTAGATTTTATCATAAACTAAAATATAAACGTTACAGCTGACGAGAAAAGGCTCTGCAAGAACATCCATCGGTTCCATCGAGCAGCATTTGATAAGATCAGTGCGTGTGGGTTATTCGCCGTGGACGCGAAGCTAACACTGAGTATTTTCGGTCTACTAGCAAATTATGTGGTTGTATTGTTACAATTCAAATTTTTGTAAAGGATCGTACTGTAAAAAAAAATTCAATACAGTATTCCAGGATAGCTTAGTTAGATTGTTCTATCTTGGGCGTTTACCTCATACTCTTTTTTCGGATCGGTGATCATCAAATGACTCCTTTCTTTGGGTTGAGCGGAAGGAATTGTCAGACATCTACTGACTCAAACGTCCCCATGTTCCTTCTTTTGTCTTTCGTGTACCGGGGTCACCATAACCCTTTCAGACGACCCCGTTGCATTAATACTTCATTCTCAAAGAGTGCAAATAAATGTGATGATAGACACGATAGAACGTCAGTCACGTTCCTAGTAAATACAATACTTATTCTGTGGCTGAATTTTATTTAGAGTAATAAATCTAGGAATAGTGGTAACACAGTGCTACCTTTGCGTGAGCCTTATTGATGTTTTAACATAATATTTATATTATTGGACTTTGGACTTTTGAACAGTTTGATGTTCACAAACAATTGATCAAGTTCTCACTTAGCCTAATTAAATTTGTGCCTACGATGGCTGCGTTGTGTCTTACTCTGAATACTAACCGTGAGTGTGGAAGCAAATTAGAAACAAAATACCGGTAACATCTAAGTACATGAAGAATTTTCATCAAAAATCAGAAGCTCAGGGTTAAGGGAAAGTGTGTGTCATAAATAGATTTGAAAAACGCAAAAAACGTGTTGAATCAAAGATATTCAGTCGCTGTTTTTTCGCATTATCCTGATGCAAAACATTATGTTGTTCCCAAATACTCGATCAGAGATAATATTCTTTATCCAAACTCAATGTTATTTAAATTTATTGGTCTATGTGCAGCAATTTTTTATTCAGCAATGGGTGCATTTCGCATCTATGGATTTCATAACGACCAAACAATAAGATTGCATTTCGAAGAAATGTACATGTCTTCTTACTTTGATTTCTTTTTTATGGCTACGGATACTTCGTGATTTTCATCTTGAATGTCGTCCAGACAAATACCAATGTCAAGTTGGTCCTAAATTATCAAAAAATCATCGGCATTTGTACGTCTTTTGATTACTGGAGTTGGGCTAGAGTTCTCATCATAGCCGTTTGGCTTCTTGCCGTATTAGCCACGTCCTTAGCCATTGATGTTCCTATGTATTTAGTTATTTTTAACACAGTTTTTGCTTTTTGCACCATTTATGCTATCAGATTTATTACACTTCTGAAGAATAGTGTAATTTTAATGAATGTTGAAATACAAAGGTTGAAATATACGACAGTAGACCAAGGCCATTCTTATAAATTGTGGCAGACATACAGAAATATAATGAAATGTTACGACGGTTACATTTTTTTTACCGCCATCCTGTAAGTGTGTTATTTTAATTTGTTTAAATTAATTACTATTTTTAAATAGGCCACGAACATATTTTGAAATTTTCAGATTCTTAATAGAATATTAGATGTGACAATTCATACACTGATTTATGTACAATTTGTAATAAACGCTAATCGGAAGAACCCGATCGTCTACGTGTAACTTGTCCAGTACTAGTCCAGTAGTAAATATTTTAAACATTCTCAACGAAGCATAATCTGCCATGCTTATTATCACATCCTCAAGAAATATTATGTAGTTGTGGAAAAGAGGCATCGCTCTATGCCGTATGTACGTTGTCGCCCTTTCCACTGCATCAATCTTAAATTAAGAGGTGATGGTGGGCCAAAATCAACCCTGAGCGCTTACAACTAAGTTCCTCCTAAATTCAAAGTTCCGAAGTCCATAGGTTACGATATCATATTATAAGGCTGGACTTGCTTTGTTCCCAACGTCGTGAAGAAAACGAAAAATTGATCGTCGAAACATCTTTTAGAAAATGTCTTCATCGTTGCGTACGTAATCAAATTAAATTGCTCTTTTTTTCACTTCACAGAGCCGAGACCCGAAGTCACAATTTTGGAATTATTGATTATGGCTGTTCAAGTCCTTATTATTGTCTATAGGTATGAGTGTGAGAGCAGAACAATTTTATTCAGAAGTCAAAAATTTTAAATGTTCCTGTTCACAAATTTTGGTTTCGAGTTGTTCAGGTAAAAGAGTATAATATTTTGTTATTTTAGTAACCATCGTGAGAATGATAATTTGTAAAATAATGCAACCGTTTACTCACGCGTTTATTTATCCGGATTGCCCGACCAGTTCGAATCAAACTCGCTACAGAGTCTTTAATCAGGAGCTGATCATGATTAAAATTAAGGAATTAATTTATAAATAAATTATAATTAATTTATAATTTTAATGATAAATTATCTGGTGTTACAGTTAAAGAGAAGAGGCTTTGCAAGAATATCCAACAAGATCAGTGCGTGTGGTTATTCTATGTAGATGCAGAACTACCCTGGCGAATTTTGGAGCTGCTTACACATTATGTCTTGGTGATTCTGCAATTTGCATTCCTGTAGTCTAGTTTGCGTATTGTTTGTTTTTTCATAATTAAAAAATCTAAATATTTAAAAAAATCTTAAATAAGATGAAGGTTTCATTTTCATCGAATTGTTTTTCTCGCTTAATTTTTGCGCTGCCTAACAATGACTTTCCTCTTTTTATAACTGAAAAGAAAAGTAACGTATAGGTTTTCATATCTACAGATGATGAGTTTTAGAAAATGCTAGAACATGCTATGCTAAAAATCCTATGTGAAAAACCGTCAAGCATTTGGACCTAAAGGCATGCTAAAAAACACCCTTAATTCTTTCGTTTCTTTAAATATATGGTGTAGTGCTTCAAATTTATTTTCTAAGGGGGTTACATGTTATGTAAATAAATATGTTCTATTTGATGTTTCAAATAACAATTATGACAAGCCAGAATGTATTTACCCAAAGGAAATTAAATTACTATCGAAACGATGACTCATATCGTAAGCGAGTAAGTTGTTGGATGCCGTTAGCACTACGGTTCTTGGAGAGCTAAAGAGCTGTGTTATTGCTACAAGTGACCTAAACTAAACAAGTCTTAATAAAATAAAAACAATGCCCACTAAGTAACATTGGAAGCAAGAGATAGATAAAGTAACACTTATCCGAAGACAAATAGTATTAATGTTATGAATTTCGCAGCTTCTACATCAAATCCGGTCCCACGTCCCAAAATTATTTCTAAAGCTGTACCACAACAGTTGTGTGAGATATTTTTGTGGGTATTGAGAATATGTTTTTTATCAAGAAAGCAAAAAACCGGATTAATCGAAAGAGAAACAGAGTAAAAGTAATTACATACTACGCAGTCGACAAAGATGTTCAGACAATGTTTCAATCCCTAAACTTCTTACAAAATATGCTTTTGTGTTCCAAATATTCCATTAGAAATAATTTTATTTATAAGAACGTGATGTCAAATCGACTTCTAGGGCTCTGTGGACCGATAGTAATTTTTGTAATCAATGTAAATCGTACATACTGGCTGAACATCGACCGAACAACACAACTTACGTATGCAAATTTGAATTCCCTTTACATCACATCCTATTTCGACATAGTATTTTACACTCTTGGATTCTTAATGTACTATATCTTGATGGTTGTGCAAACAAATAGAAATATCCAGTTTGTCTTATATTATCAAAA